>NC_085141.1:308299363-308655987 GCF_024139115.2 Armigeres subalbatus
CATCCAAGAAATCCCTGAGTAAGGCCTTCGATCTACACGCATAACTGAAGATCAATTTCTCCGGTTTCAAATATGGTACATGCTCTCTGTAGTACAAAGAACAGAAGTTCACTGTCATGTTCTGGTCATCCAAGAAACCTGGAGTAAGGCCTTTCGATCTACACGTAACTGAAGATCAATTTCCGGTTTCAAATATGGTACATGCTCTCTGTAGTACAAAGAACAGAATGCGTTCATGCATATGTTCTTGGTCATCCAAGAAATCCCTGGAGTAAGGCCTTTCGATCTACACGCGTAACTGAAGATCAATTTTCCGGTTTCAAATGGTACTATGCTTCTGTAGCACAAAGAACAGAATGCGTTCACTGCATATGTTCTTGGTCATCCAAGAAACCCTGAGTAAGGCCTTTCGACTCTACGCTAACTGAAGATCAATTTTCCGGTTTCAAATATGGTACATGCTCTAGTACAAAGAACAGAATGCGTTCACTGCATATGTTCTGGTCATCCAAGAAATCCCTTGAGTAAGGCCTTCAATCTACAGCGTAACTGAAGATCAATTTTCCGGTTTCAAATGGTACATGCTCTGTCAGTACAAAGAACAGAATGCGTCACTGCATATGTTCTGGTCATCCAAGAAATCCTGAGAAGGCCTTCGATTCCACGCATAACTGAAGATCAATTTTCCGGTTTCAAATATGTACATGTTTCTGTAGTACAAAGAACAGAATGGTTCACTGCATATGTTCTGGTCATCCAAGAAATCCTGAGTAAGGCCTTCGATCTACACGCGTAACTGAAGATCAATTTCCGGTTTCAAATATGGTACATGCTCTGTAGGACAAAGAACAGAATGCGTTCACTGCATATGTTCTTGGTCATCCAAGAAATCCTGAGTAAGGCCTTTCGATCTACACGCATAACTGAAGATCAATTTTCCGGTTTCAAATATGGCATGCTCTCTGTAGTACAAAGAACAGAAGCGTTCACTGCATATGTTCTTGGTCATCCAAGAAATCCTGAGTAAGGCCTTCGATCTACACGTAATGAAGATCAATTTTCCGGTTTCAAATATGGTACATGCTCTCTGTAGTACAAAGAACAGAATGCGTTCACTGCATATGTTCTTGGTCATCCAAGAAATCCCTGAGAAGGCCTTTCAATCTACACGCGAACTGAAGATCAATTTTCGGTTTCAAATATGGTACATGCTCTGTAGTACAAAGAACAGAATGCGTTCACTGCATATGTTCTGGTCATCCAAGAAATCCCTGAGTAAGGCCTTTCGATCACACGCGTAACTGAAGATCAATTTTCCGGTTTCAAATATGGTACATGCTCTCTGTAGTACAAAGAACAGAATGCGTCCACTGCATATGTTCTTGGTCATCCAAGAAACTCTCTGGAGTAAGGCCGATCTACACGCGTAACTGAAGATCAATTTTCCGGTTTCAAATATGGTACATGCTCTCTAGCAAAAAGAACAGAATGCGTTCACTATATGTTCTTGGTCATCCAAGAAATCCCTGAGTAAGGCCTTCGATCCACGCATAACTGAAGATCAATTTTCCGGTTTCAAATGGTACATGCTCTGTAGTACAAAGAACAGAAGGCGTTCACTGCATATGTTCTTGGTCATCCAAGAAACTCGGAGTAAGGCCTTTCGATTCGTCGTGTAACTGAAGATCAATTTTCCGTTTCAAATATGGTACATGCTCTCTGTAGTACAAAGAACAGAATGCGTTCACTGCATATGTTCTTGGTCATCCAAGAAATCCTGAGTAAGGCCTTTCGATCTACACGCGTAACTGAAGATCATTCGGTTTCAAATATGGTACATGCTCAGCACAAAGAACAGAATGCGTTCACTGCATATTTCTTGGTCATCCAAGAAATCCCTGGAGGGCTCTTGATCTACACGCATAACGAAGATCAATTTTCCGGTTTCATCATGGTACATGCTCTGTAGTACAAAGAACAGAATGCGTTCACTGCATATGTTCTTGGTCATCCAAGAAATCCCTGAGTAAGGCCTTCAATCTACACGCGTAACTGAAGATCAATTTTCCGGTTTCAAATATGGTACATGCTCTCTGTAGTACAAAGAACAGAATGCGTTCACTGCATATGTTCTTGGTCATCCAAGAAATACCTAGAGTAAGGCCTTTCGATCTCCACGCATAACTGAAGATCAATTTTCCGGTTTCAAATATGGTACATGTCTTCTGTAGCAAAGAACAGAATGCGTTCACTGCATATGTTCTTGGTCATCCAAGAAACTCGAGTAAGGCCTTTCGATCTAAGCGTAACTGAAGATCAATTTTCCGGTTTCAAATATGGCATATGCTCTGTCAGTAATGAACAGAATGCCCTCACAGCATAAGTGTCTTTTCATTCAAGAAACTCGAGTAGCAATTTGATCTTCACGCGTAGATGAAGATCAATGTTCCGATTTTAAATATGGTTCATGCTCTCTTCATATTGAATACATTTGTGTTGAACTTGATTTTAAACTTAAAAAACACACAAATAAAGGGATGATTCAAATATGACGTCCACTATTTTTGAGATTTCTAGACCCTCCTCGTCTGTCACGCTTTTTATACCTTGTATGAGTCACAAAATCTTCAAACCTCCCCTCCTAAAACCTGTGAATCATTGTTGAACGACTCAAGAAAAAAAACCCAACTTAGTTCATTGAATAGTGATACTGCCTTTCGCATTTAGTCAAGACACCAACCATATATGTCGCTTATATGGCTCGGTTAATGACCATTTCGTAATAACTTTCAAACGCGATCAACTTTGCTTTTCTTCTATCGAATAAAACTTGTTGCGAGAAAATCGGCTAAGGATTGCTATAAGAAAGTTGTCTCAATGTATTTTGCTTTGTGCACACACACACACACACACAAACACATACACACACATCACACATGCATACAGTTCTGTTGAGTCGAGTAGATTGGTATATAACACTATGGGTCTCCGCCTCTATAAAAGTTCGTTCTTGAGTGAAATGATAGTTTTCGGTACAACTTTGTTAAATGAGAAAGGCAAAAAATAATGGGTACATTATATATTCAAAATAGGCCTTTAGATCATGTAGCTGTCCTTTCACTTCAGGTATTTTGTGATACCGTAATCTTTCCATCGGATTTTATTATATGTACCACAATGGGTATATTCATTTACAAAAGGCCTGTAGATCATTGGTTAGCGTGTAGACCTGAAGGCCTACTTGTAGGTTTTTCTTGATAACCGTGAAGATCTTCTACGCAGATTCTATCATAGGTACCACTATGTGTATATATTTATTACAAAACAGGCCTGTAGATCATTGGTTAGTGTAGACTGAAGGCCTTCACTCCGGTATTTCTGATAACCGCGAACGTCTTCCATACGCAGATTTTGTTATAAGTACTACAATGGGCATTACATTTCAAAAGCATGTAGATCATTGGTTACGCGTGTAGATCTGAAGACCTACTCAGGTATTTCTGGATAACGAACGTTTTGATATGCAGATTATATCATATGTACCTTGTATATTACATTTACAAACAGGCTCAGATCATTGGTTACGTTCAGACCTGAAGGCTTCACTTCAGGGATTTCTTGGATAACCGTGAAGATCTTCCATACGCAGATTCTGTTATATGTACCACCATGGGTATTGTATTGTAAAACAGGCCTGTAGATCATTGGATACGCGTGTAGATCTGAAGACCTCCACTTCAGGTATTTCTTGGATAACCGCGAATCTTCGATACGCAGATTCTGTTATATGTACCAAATGGGTACATTTTTCATTAACAAATAGGCTGTAGATCATTGGTTACGCGTGTAGATCTAGCCTCACTTCCGTATTTCTTGATAACCGCGAACGTCTTCCACGCAGATTCTATTATATGTACTACAAGGGTAAATTACATTTACAAAACAGGCCTGTAGATCATCGGTTACGTGTAGACTCTAAGGCCTTCACTTAGGGATTTTGATTCCGTGAAATCTTCCATACGCAGATTCTGTTAGTACCACAATGGGTATATTACATTTACAAAACAGGCCTGTAGATATTGGATAGCGTGTAGATCTGAAGACCCCACTTCAGGTATTTCTTGGATAACCAGCAACGTCTTCGATACGAGATTCTGTTATATGTACCAAATGCATTACATTAACAAATAGGCCTGTAGATCATTGGTCGCGTGATCTAAAGGCCTCACTGCCGGTATTTCTTGTTAACCGCGAACGTCTTCCATACGCAGATGTTGTTATATGTACTCACAATGGGTACATTACATTTACAAACAGGCCTGTAGATATTGGTTACGTGTAGACCTGAAGGCCTTCACTTGTGAATTTCTTGGATAACCGTGAAGATCTTCCATACGCAGATTCTATCATATGTACCACAATGGATATATTACATTTACAAACAGGCCTGTAGATCATTGGTTACGCGTAGACCTGAAGGCCTTCACTTCAGGAATTTCTTGGATAACCGTGAAGATCGTCCATACGCAGATTCTGTTATATGTACACAATGGGTATATTACATTTACAAAACAGGCCTGTAGATCATGATAGTGTAGATCTGAAGACCTCCACTTCGGTATTTCTTGGATAACCGCGAACGTCTTCCATACGCAGATTCTATTATATGTACCACAATGGGTAAACTACATTTACAAAACAGACCTGAAGGCCTTCACTTCAGGGATTTCTTGGATAACCGTGAATATCTTCCATACGCAGATTCTGTTATATGACCACAATGGGTATATTAATTTACAAAACAGGCCTGTAGATCATTGGATACGCGTGTAGATCTGAAGACCTCCACTTCAGGTAGTTTTTGGATAAGCGAACGTCTTCGATACGCAAGATTCTGTTATATGTACCAAATGGGTACATTACAACAAGATAGGCCTGTAGATCATTGGTTACGCGTAGATTCAAGACCTCTACTTCAGGTATTTCTTGGATAGCCGCGAACATCCTCCGTCACAATATTCTATTCAATGTCACAATGACACATATCATATCTTGAACAGGCCAATATTAATTGAATTTATGTTATTTAGCAATAATGTAACCGAACGAAGTACACTGATGAACATGGATTTCAAAACAGTCTATAAAAAGTGGGAATACCCTAAAAGATTGTTTATGTTCTTTGAAAGATAAAATTTCGAAAGAAGATATGTCAGGCATTTATGAAATTCCCTGTAAAAATTGCCCTGCAGTGTACATTGGCCAAACACGCCGGAAATTCAAGGTCAGCCTAAGGGAGCATAGAAACGCAGCGGAGAATGGCCGTTTCATCGACTCGAGTGTGGCAGCGCACAATGTCGAACTTGACCACACTATAGATTGGGAACAGGCAAAGTTAAAAGTAACGTAAGGAAGTATTCTCAATTAAACGCTTGGGAATCTCTATACATCGCCACTGCCGAACAGCCGCTAATGAATGAAGATGAAGCCCCAATATCATCTTCCCTCTTCCACTTGACGAAACAAAAAATAATGTGAAGCTATCTCTTTTCGACGTGTACTGTGCCAAGTACAAAAATGTAATCGTCCCTCTTTGTAACCAGTTGGACCACGTCCTGTAGATGGGCAGCATCAAGCCCGAAACCGGTCGACAAAAAGGTAATTTAAAAAAATAAAAAAATAAAAAAAAAAAAAAACCTTTTTTCGTTTGTAAGAACCATAAGTGTTGTGTCCAGTCTCGCGTCGCGTTTTATGTATGTGATATAGTTCTTACGTTAGCACAATCTCTAAAAAATGTATGTAATAAATGCATAGCCTTTTCTAACTCGAAATTCAAGGAACTAACGAGTATTGTCTTCCAATCCAGATCTCGTTTAAGCGTTTCAAGAAAGTGCAGACGATTCATAGTGAGCAAATACAGACATTTGCATTTCTCTGCCATTATTCCCCTTGCAAATTGATGAAAATACAGGCAAGACATGTGCTGGAGGTTGTGGATCATACTCATGACAACCCAAAATATGGCATGGAGTGCGATCCTCTCGTTCAATAAACAATGTGCACTCGCTTGACTGTGGATATACAACAGTAAAGCACATGTGGAGATTGGACAAATCAAGCATCCGAAAGATATTCAATTAGCAAAAAAGAGAGCTAACCGCGGTGGAGGTTGGTACTCGGATTCTGATGGCTTTTCCGCAAACGTGACCTTTAAGTGGTCTTGTTGTGTAGGGGTTATCACGCATATCTAGAGAGTAGGTGGTTGAGGGTTTGAGTCCCTCCAAGACACGTGGATTCTTTTTCGCAAAGAAAACCTTGACTTTTTCGAATTTTGAGAAAAAAATTCCTTGGGAATTTTTGGAAATATCTGCTCCTGGATTCTGGGAAACTGATTTTCCAAGCATTCTGGGTTCTTCTATCACTAGGAATACTGGGAAATTCTTTCCCAGGAGTTATGTGGACTTACCACTGCAGGAAAAAGAACTTCAGCATACCCTCTCCTTTCAATACAGGTTTTCCTTTTTCTCGAATTTTCAGGAAATTTCAAGATATTCTGTAGAAATTCGTCGTCACAAATTCTGGGTAGTCGTTATACAAGAATTGTAGTATAATCTTGCTTAAGTTTTTTTTTGCGAATATCTCCTTCTGAGACTCTGGGAAATTCCTCCTTCAAGAATTCCTCCCACAGAAATTTTGCATAAGTTCTCAGACATTTTTGGGAATTGGCCCTACAAAAGCTCAGGGCAAATCATCTCGCACGAATTTTTGAGAATCCTTCTTCCAGACTTTAAGAGGAATTCCTTCTTCAGGAATTTGGAGGAATCCCTCATCTGAGGATTCTGGGGAATTACTCACATCAGCTCAGATATGCTATAGATAATTCCTCTCTCTGACAAGATTTTTTCCCGCACAATTTATGAGGAAATCTACTCCCATGAATTATACCCGAGCAGCTCATATGTTACACATATATCACAGTAACTTATACTTGTTTATTTGGTTTTTCATATCTAATTGACCTAACTGTGGTCTTAATGAACTTATAAATTATAAATAGATCACACAGATCACCATAACAGGTTTCATCAAGGGTTTCACTAACAATAATATAAGATTTAATGTAATAAATAATACAGCACAATTTATACAGCCACACATAATGAAATAGAGTACGTTAATTTACTGCGCAAAGCGAAAACTAACGATAATTACAATTAATTGGACTTGGCTTCCATACGTTATTTGAACGGTTAATAAACTCGCGAGATCAAATACCGTTTGGCCAAGTGGAACTACTAAGTGCCAACTTGACGATGATTTGCCCTGTGCAGTGAATATTGTCTTCTAATTAATTTTTAATATCTAATGTGTAATGCAACTACAAGAAGCTTCAACTACCCAGTTAAGACATTCATTCCGTATGTAACGAGAGTCGGCCGACAGCTTATCCCTTGGAAAAGGTCCAATACACGGGACCGAAACGTCGGGATATGCCAAACTAGCCGTCTTAATTAAATTAGACTGAGAAAACCAACGTCAAAATATCCATTCTACCAGTCTCTTAAATTTGGTACAGTTTTGATAAATAATAAGTATATTTTGTTTTAAGTGTAGTGGATCAAACAGTTTCATCGAATTTTGTGAAAAATTACAGCTTGAACCATTTGTTCGTTTTGCCGAAAGCTTCAACGAAAACGAAGGAGGCCGACGAGAGCGTGCGAGAAAGCTTTCATCGTTCTTCTTGCGACAGATCTTGGCGACGATAGACGCACGTGTGCTGAGTGGTTTCCACTCAGCATAGTTTTTAGTTCGGCCGATTCAATTCGTTGTTTCGGCTGGTTTCAAATTTTAGTTTGGTTAGGGGCCATCCAGAAACCACGTGGTCATATTTTTGAAGATTTTCAACCCCCCCTCCCCCCATGTGGCTTATCGTGGTCATTTGGCAGACCCCCCTCCCCCCCCTATGACCACGTGGTTTTTTCTCAAGTACAAACATTTAAAAAAACCTTATGTTAATAAAAAATAAAAACCTTATGTTAATAAAAATAATAAAACATCGGTTTGATCAATTTTGAAGATGGACAATTTCAACTGATTTAAAATCAAACTAAACCCAGCATGGAAATTAAAAATTTTAATGAATTCGAACATTTTGATGATGTTATCATGTTGTAATGTGTATCGGGTATTAGGATATCTAGAACTCGTACACCTTCGATACATCAGGAGGATACAAAAAAATGGGGACTCGCGAATATGTTATAAAAGTTGCGAGAAAAATTTATAATGGTTTAGAATTTTTTTAAATAATTATAAAGCTCATCACTGTATATCCCTATAGATTCCTAAGAGTATTTGGGACCTTCCGTAGCTCTGGAGGTACTGGAAATTCTTAAGATATATTAACCTCAGCGAAGCATCTGAACTGAACTCGTACAACAATAAGTTTATCAGAGAATCACAAAGTAAATATGTAATCTTAGAGATGCAAATAAAACCTCCTACTGTTGTTTCTTTTGAGTAGCATTCCTGTAGAAATTCCAGTTTTGCTTTCAGAATCATCAAATTAGTTTACATTCCAATATTAACAGGTATTAACAGGTTTCAGTATAAATTAGAAAAAAAAATTCAGCTTACTTTTTTTACAGAATCTCTAAAGATTTTTTTTTTTAAATCCTGGGCAACTTTAATGAATCTTCAAAGGAAATTCTTTTAAATTTCCAATGGAAATTTTTTTCGTTTTCCAAAAGAAATTCTTAGACATTTTCAGCAGTTTTTTTTTTAATATCCAAAACAAATTATTCGGAATATGCCAAAATATTTCCGATGGAAATTCTTAAGATTTTCCAGTAGAAAATCAAAAAAAGTTCATCTGAAACACCAATAATGAATTTCCCGAGGAAATTCCGATGTTTTAACAAGTGAAAATAACGAAAAAAATGTACTTTCGAAGGAATTCCTTAAAAAATTAAATCAAAATTTTAAAGATTTTCTGATGTGAAAATTCCTTAAAATTTCTAAACCATTTCCTGTGCATCTTTGCATGGTAAAGATTTAAAGCAATGTTTAGCTGAACCTACAAGGAAATCAAAATGACTTCCCGAAGAAGAATGAATTCCCGATGAAATTTTGGAAGAATTTATGGTACAAATTAAAAAAACAAGAATCTCGAGAATTCTAAAGATTTATTTTTTGAAAATCCAAAGATTTTTTTGAAGATAATCCATAGACTCTTCCGTGGAAATTCTAAATAATGCCTCGAATAAAAAAATACTTGGAAAATTTAAAAAAATGTGATAGAGTTCACAAAGAGCGTAAAAAAGTATTCCGAAAAAATTTCATTACAAAATTCCAAATTTGAAAAAAAAATCCAAAAACAAAAAATCAACGGAAATAGGGGAAATGACGGCTTTGGCAGGTTTTGTTCTATTATTGTCAGGGGGGTTTTCTATGATTAATTATGCTCAAATTTGGTCTAAACATTCTTTGCATATCAAAGAATATTGTGGCCAAATTTCATGAAATTTGGTCCACAAAAACCCCCCTGACAATAATAGAACAAAACCTGCCAAAGCCGTCATTCCCCCTATCAAAGTGTTTCATGTGGCATTGGCTGTTTAATATCTTTCGGAAATTCAGAAGAGTTTTTATTGAAAAATTTAGAAGTCTTCTTCTTCTTCTATGGCTCCATATTCCAACTGGAAGTTGGTCTGCTTTTCAACTTAGTATATTCTATTAGCATTTCCTTGAAAGCTTTTATATGCAAGCCATTGCACGATTATATATCTTGTGTAGCTAGTACGATGGATACACTATACCTAGGATGTCGAGAATGTTTCCCACCCGAACACATCCTAGACAAGAACGAGAATCGAAATCGTCATCTCCGGGTTGGCAACCCTACGCCTTTGCTCGCAAAGCTAACTGGAGACTGAACATTTTGAAGTGCACTCCTTAAAATGTTCGAAAAACTTCTTTTGGAAATAAAGAAGAATTTCTGGTGAAGATTCGAAAGAACTTATCGTAGAAAATTTCATTAGAATGTAAAAAAATATATGAAAATTTGAACATTTTTTTTCCACCAAAAATTATATGTATTTCCCACGGGACTGTTTTGAATTTTCAGACAGAATTTACATGGAATTTTTTTCGGAGTTTTAAGGAAATTTTTTCGCAATTTACACTGGAGATGTTTTGTTTTTTTTTTCATTAACAATTTGTAGCAAAATTTCCAAAAATTTTCAGAGAGAATTGTTCAAAAATCGTTCTGAATGCCAGCACTTTATCAGGATTATATGAAGTAATGTCAAAGTTTTTACAGGAAATTTCTTTACTGGATTTTTCCTGAATATCTACAAGAAATTCTTTTGAAGTTTTTTTCTTGGATTATTGTAAAAACATAAATATTTTTCAAATTTGTAGCTGCAGTCCGCTGATGCAAAAGTGTCGGCGGCGTAATGCCAAAACCATCGGCGGCGGTGGTGTGGCGCGGCGGATTTTTTTTTTATATTTTCCCATTTTTCCTTTCAAAATTTTTGTTGTGGAAATTGAGACTGAATCGCAACCTGTTTTTTCGTTTATTTTTTTTTATGGAAAAAGGATCTAAGGCTAAGATGGTCAAATAGCGCAGATATGCATCGGCGTTACGACCGACGCTGTGTTACCGGTTTTTCTCGATGCACACCTGCGTCTTTTTAATGCTGAGTTGAAAAGACGCTACGTGGGCATCGGCCCTAAGATGCGCTTTGCGTTTAATGATTAAATCACTAAATTTTATTGATTTGTATTTTTTACACCGCCATTGTTATTCATCAAAAGTTTTCCTGTAAAAAAAAACCACGTGGTTCGAGAGCAACACCCCCCCCCCCACGTGGCTTATCGTGGTCATTTTCCAAACCCCCCCCTCCCCCCATATATGACCACGTGGTTTCTGGACGGCCCCTTACCACATGGCGCAGTGGGTAAGTATGAATTGAAGTTACAGAAAACTGAAATTCTTATTCCGGAGCGACAGGTCTCCGTGATGTGTTTTTTTAAATTTATCATAGAGCGACAGGACTCTAGAAATAATACCGGAGTGACAGGTCTCCGATGGTTAGTAAAGCCTGTCCACGTTAAATTTCGGACACTGAGACAATGTCCAACTGATTTGTAGCCATTTCATCTCTTTGGACAAGAAGGAAAACCCGCTGAAAGAATAGCATAAAGCGGAGAGATTCAACTGTCGTGTAAATAGATCTCCTCAGTGGTTTGAGAAAATTTAAAAAAAATCGCATGGGATGATGGGCGTCCGAAATTTAACGTGGACAGCCTTTACCAGAGCGACAGGTCTCTGAGGCAACATTTTTGTTCGATGGGAGCAATGGCTCTTCATGATGTTTTTTGTTTTATGCCGCACAGTGGGACCAATTCCAAAAAAGACGGTCAAAAATGTTAGAAGTTAATAAAATGGTCTAGCAGGCCACATATTATGATATTTCATTGAATGGATGGTTCATCTTCTCGGCATCACCGACCCGTAAGCTAGAGATCCACTACCGGAACGAGAGGTGGGTCACCAGTCGTCGCAAGCACGCTAACGTTCTCAAAGACAACGTGCTTGCACCAAGTGGTGCCTCATCAAGTATCAATGGTATAGAATATAGAGTTCTATTTCTATGAGCACTTTCACAGATATTAACTGCTATCTTTAATTACTAATTTCTGTCGCCTCACTGCAGTGCTAACGGAAAAATGTATTCCATTATTGGAAATTGTAAACATATAGAATGGATTTTGTTTCGTCCCTACACAAAGTAAAGCTGTAGAGGCGCAAATCGTTTCTTGATATTACGGTTCATGTGAAAAACTCATGATCTTTTTACAGAGTAAGTATGGAAAATTAGATGTAGGGGTCAAACAAGATACTCTCCCTGCATTGCAAGACAAGACTTGATAGTTTTTCCTACTTTCTTTTACAGTATTTTCAAGTGCCTGTAATGAGTACGCAAGTGCCTTTTAAAAACTCATGATCATGTGGAATTTTCTTAATTAAAGTATGCGTGAGACAAGAACAAATGGTACTAGGGGGCCGTACACATTAAGGGGGAGGGGCCGCATGCCGTTAAGGGGGAGGGGGATCTGTCGTTTTACCTAAAAATAAAAAAAACCCAAAAATAACGCTTACGTAATAAGTTTACAACCCCTTGACAATTTTCAGCTGATGTCGCACCATTGTATAAGGCATTTTATGAGACAGATCGAAACAGCTGTTTTTCTCGTGTTTATCTACTTTGACAATTAGTGGGAGCCCGTTTGTTTGGTAATTTCGCGCCGAACATTCCGTTGGGTCCTATCATCAATTCTGCCTGTTTTACTTTTCGTCTACCAGGGTTTTAGAACATAGTTTTTCATATGATTTTTAAAATGTATCGTTAGATAATTCATACCATTGCATTCTAAGCATGAAATGCTGAAGAAAACATGAATGAAAAGTAAAACGTTACAAACATTATTTTGTTTTCGGACCTAACGGAATGTTCACGCAGAATCATACCAAAACAAAACATTAGAAGTAAATAAACGGGCCACCGCGAAACGTCTCATAAAATGCCTTATTGGGGCAAATGAGAAGCAGAAGGAGAAAAGAAAACATATTGTGCGTTGCTTTTTATCAAAATTGATTGGCAAGACCGAAACGACCACTGTCAGTAAAACCAAAATAACTGTGCGGGCGGAGGGTGGCGGAACCTAATTTCGGCAGGATTGGATTTCTGACAAAAAAATTAAACTACAGTGTGAATTTCATTGATGGGTACCGATGGGTACCTTTTTGGATTTTACAATGAATACAGCAAGAAGGTAATACAATAATAATTTTATACATAATAAAGACCTAAAGACACTATATATACAAAGACGCGAAATCTGATCCCTGAGCAAATAATTCGACAGGCAACCGAGCAGGCAACCCTGAATGCGCAACACTGCTCATATTGCATAAAGTTTTCAAATTGGTGTAAGTGATTTTCCTAATTTCAAAAAAATGATTAGTAACGCTTATACCCACGCAAATCAGATAGCAAATACAATATAAACAAGTTGAGAGTCATTTTCTACCATTTATAGGGGTTTATTAGGCTACATTGATCCAAAAATATTACAACAATAATTTAAACATGTTTTTTGCGGAAGTTAAATTAGCCCTTACCAAATGCTCTGCGTGATTTTTTGGAATGACAGGTCTTCTGCTCGATTGGAATAGCACTGACAGTAAATTTGGAATTCCAATTGGAACATTTCCCGTCTTTGTTTATAGTGTCTTTATAAAGACCGAGTACTTTCTGCGCGATCAAAAATAATTTACGAACGTATATGCGTGGCTTTATTAGTTTTTGGACTACACTTCGTAATGGTGCCAAATATAATAGGTTTGGATGATGTATATGTTGTGGCCAACATAATGAAGCAGTAAGATAAATGTTACAAGATTTCACAGAATTAAAAATCGACAACATGCTCAACTTGTATTGACTGTAAAGGTATAATCCACCCGAATAAAATGACTCAAAACTATGTTTACATCATCGTCAAGTATTCTACTAACAACCCATGACTCAAGTTTTCAATTTGGATCATTTTGAAAAAATGGTTTTTGACCGTGCCGGAGCGACAGGTCTCCGAGGATGAATTTCGGAGCGGCAGGTCTCTGAAAAAAAAATTAGTTGTTCGATTAGAGCGACAGGTCTCTTAGGCAACATTTTTGTTCGATGGGAGAATAGAGGTAATAAACTATAGAGGAAGACTGTCGCTGTCGTCACTGGCGAAACATCTTTTGCTGGCGAGGATATGGCACTAAATGTCAACGAAGGAAAAATCAGAACGTTTTGACAGATAGGTACCCAACATGTTTGGGGACGATAACAAAGGTAACCGCAGCGACAATCGTCCTCTATAGTTTATTACCTCTATTGATGGGAGCGATGGCTCTTCATGATGTTTTTTGGTTTCTGCCGGAGCGACAGGTCTCTGAGGATGAATTTCGTCGTCCTCACGACGGCGGCGATGAGATTGACCGTAGAATATACTGAGATCCATGTAATTTACTGCGTTCATTTTGACATATGTCAACCCTGTTGGGGACCGTCCGGCTGCGTCGAACAAGTTCGAATCATCAGAACTAATGCTCCCCGCGTTTGGAGTTTTTTTTTAATAAATTTATCATGAGGTATAGCCTCTTGAATCAGGTCTTCATCATGACAGGTTGCGAAAAAAAAGTCTCTCACGGTATGCTACATATCGTATATGTATACAGAGATGATAAGTGAGGGACTTTTTCATTTTCTTTTGAATTCAATCCCTGCCCCAACCCCTTTCGACTTTGGTGCGGAGGGCAGTGAAAATGTCGATTGCATGTTGAAAAAAACTTCAAAATAAAAATCCGGCGCGAAGTAGCTCTGTTTTCTCCCTTTTTTTTAGACAAAAAATTATTAACCTGTTTCAGTGGATTGTTTTCGCCTGCCATAAGGTAGCCTCACACCTCGGGAATTTGGTTCGCGGATTTTTTCCCCATGTATTTTTGCATATGCGATGTTTTCGGGATTTGGGCACGGAAAATCAAAATCCCGGCCCCATTTAAAATCCACGGGGACCAAAATCCGGCGGAAAATTTTCCTGAGGTGTAAGGTAGCCTATAAGACGAGTTTAGAACTATTCCATTTAATTTAACCACGTTGCAATCTTGTACATAATCTGACATGCAAAGTAAGCTCAACGACCTTACCGATCGCTCCTCTTTGGCAGGTTTAGTCATCAACATCAACAAAACCAAATCATTGGATACAAGCACGGTAAACCCGTCTAGTTTTATATCGCTAGTCAAGTTGAAAACCGAAAAGGGAGACTAGTGAAGTTGGATTTTTCTCGCAATCCGTACGTTAAACTTAGCTTCGCTAGTAGTGCGCTAGTCTAATTTGGCCATAATAAGACTGTGGTAACCAAACTAAAATTTGAAACCAGCAGAAACAACGAATTGAATCGGCCGAACTAAAAACTATGCTGAGTGGAAACCACTCAGCACATGTGCGTCTATCGTCGCCAAGATCTGTCGCAAGAAGAACGATGAAAGCTTTCTCGCACGCTCTCGTCGGCCTCCTTCGTTTTCGTTGAAGCTTTCGGCAAAACAATAGAGGTAATAAACTATAGAGGAAGACTGTCGCTGTCGTCACTGGCGAAACATCTTTTGCTGGCAAGGATATGGCACTAAATGTCAACGAAGGAAAAATCAGAACGTTTTGACAGATAGGTACCCAACATGTTTGGGGACGATAACAAAGGTAACCGCAGCGACAATCGTCCTCTATAGTTTATTACCTCTATTGGCAAAACGAACAAACGGTTCAAGCTGTCATTTTTCACAAAATTCGATGAAACTGTTTGATCGACTACACTTAAAACAAAATATACTTATTATTTATCAAAACTGTACCAAATATAAGAGAACGATAAGAAATTCAAATTAGGGTATGTTCACAAATTACGAAACGCTTCTGGGGGGAGGGGGGCGGTCCAACTTACGTTATACTTTGTTACACTAAAAGGTGGGGGAGGGGTTGGTACTACCAAACTGTTACGCATAACGCGAATAAAAAATTATTTGAATGTCTTATTTTTAATCACTGATTGAAGTAATTGTTGTTTATCGTTATCGTCAATTAGTCATTATCGAAATCAAGCATGCTGACATAGCGGGATGAGTAAAAAAACAAGCGAATATTGTATTTCTCGACACCACAGTTTCGCAAAACTACACTGACAAAAATCCAATCATATCCATTATGTGTGGCACACATAAATTTTGACTATAGCATTTCCCACATAACGGCTATATAAATTTGCATAGCGTATATGTGGAAACACACATAACCCTTATTAACTAATAACCTTTATGTGGATTTTCCAATAGCGGGTGGTTATTAACGCACACATAAAATTTATTTGTAAATTTCTTTAGATTTTTGCCAATAAAAATGTGTGGATTTTTATTAGTGTATGTAAATGGTTATGATCGCAATTCTATTTACGTTTCTACTAGCTGCATTCTTGATATCCTTGATTTTTTATTATGTGCCGTCCCTTTTTCTAACAGTGTTCAAAAAATTCCGAAACCCAAACGCTTCAGAGAAGGGAAAATGTTTTTCACAGTTACGCGTTACAGGGGGAGGGAGGGGGTACCAAAAATGTTACATTTTGTTACGAGGGGGAGGGAGGGGATCAAAAACTCGGATTTTTGCGTTACGTAATTTGTGAACAGACCCTTACTGTTCTAATTTTTTTTACAATCTAAATCACATCCACCACAGCAATCTCCTACAAGAAATTCATAAAGAAATTCTGGAGAAATCACTGGAGGAAATCGTAAAGAAATTCCTGATTTTTTTTAAAGGAATCTTAGGAGAATCTGCTCATGGTATTCCTGAAGGAATTCCTGGAGAAGTTTATAAGGAATTCTGGAAGAAGTTCCTGGAGGGATTCTTGGGTGACTTACGAAAAAATGCTTTACTTAAATATTCTGGAAGTTTCAGAAGAATTCTTTGGATGTTTCAAAGATTTTTCTCATGTAGGATCTCTGTGGAATTTTATGGGATTTCCAAAAGAGGCTTATTCCGAACCATGTCACCTCAAAAGGTATATTAATCAGAACGAACAGCAAAAGTTTTTGCACACTTTCTCGCTAGTATACAGTGTTAAAATTAGCAGCGTACTTTATATATTTTATGCTTTTATTGCACGAGAAATGCAGACATTTAAATTGCTTGAACTGTTTGAAGGAAAATTTTGAACCACGCCGATCGAGCCGCCGCCGCCGCCGCCGAAAACAACCGCGGCGTGGCGCCGGCTAAGCCGCCGCCGCCGTTAGAAAAATACATTCACGCCGCCGCCGGTTCAAAGTAGATCGGCGCACAGGTCCACCAACGAGCTGGGAACCGACTTCATAGTGCCGGGCAAGCTCGATATGCAGAGTAAGCTGAGTGACCTGGTTGAGCGCTTCTCTCACCATCCACAGAAACCCCAGGACATAAATGGAGGTGGGTCGGCCACACATCACAAAAAAAAAGCGGAGACGAATAATATACAATCAAGCGCTGAACTGGAATCCAGTAGGTAGGATATTGTAGCAGACCCGTACCCTATATGTCAATGGATTCAAAACGCGACACAGAAAAAAAAAATGTTGATTTTTGATACCACCACAGTGTGGATCTGTTTTCGATACCCATTTCTGTGCTAATAGCCAGCGGCTTATCGCGGTAAGATTACATATCCGAAAGGTGGGTTCTTTTGAAGACTTTTATTTGATCTTTAAAAAATGTATTTCTATATGATACATATTTAGGGTTGTAACCCACTGGATTACAATATATTTCCTAATAAATAGATTCTAAGCTACACCTTTCAATTATTAGTTTACAGAATGTTTATCAGCTTAATATCATGCTTTTCTGATTTAAAGTTAAAAAAAAAAAAGTGTCACCTGACTGACTAAACCCTAACTTCACATCCTCTTATTTTAATATCGAGAACAGAACGAAGCAACGGCGCTGCAAATCAACACAATATATCTATGGCTTAGTCACGCAATCTTTCCTACTAGCTAGAATTGAGAGCGGTCATTAGCACGGGCACGATCCTCTCTGTTGTCCTCGACTGTTTAGATCTACAGAGTCGCCATAATCATTACGCTCCCAGAGGCCATCCGTTTCCATGATCTACATCAATTTATCGGTCATCAAATCGTTTAATTATTGCTAATTCATCTTGATTGTGCCTTACCTTTCTGACAACTTCGTCAAATGCATCCCTCACTCCTTCGCTCGTTTTGGCCGATGTCTCGATGAACATGGTTCGGTGCTTTTTCGCAAATCGGAAACCATCGTCCCGGCTAATGGCCCGATCGGCAAAATCTATCTTGTTGCCGACAATCATCTTCGCCATATTGTTCCGGGTGCCGTAGATGTCCAATTCATTGAGCCACGATTCCAGCTTCTGGAATGTATCCTTTTTGGTGACGTCGTACACCAGGATGGCACCTTGTGCGTCTCTGGAGATATATGGAAGAGTATTAAAAACCAAGGGTCAATTGCAAGATAGTGAAAGCAAGCAAATGCTTTCAGAGTTCGATTTTTTATTGTTTTATCAATAACTCATTTCAGAGACTGAATTTCAAAATCTGTTATATGGTGGACTTCTAGTGCGAAGATTTGTGTATTCAACTAATAACGAAGATTTTTCGATAGTTGCAGTAATTTATACTAAACTATTGAAATTTTGGTATCATTCAGTATATGTCTAGAAGAGTAATGTGCATAGGAAGTACGATGAAAAGAAAAGCAATGCAGAATTAGGATTGCTTAATAAGAATGACAAAGGAAGGAAAGAAACATTAAAGAAGACAAAAATAGGAAGTAGCAAAATGATAAATTGTTAGAAAGTATGAAATATTTAGAACTGTTAAACAACCAATCAAGCATGAGAAACAAAATTACATAAAACTATCGAACAATAGTAAAGCTGGCCCTTTTCTAACCTGTAGTAACTTGGCGTCAAAGTCCGAAACCGTTCCTGCCCGGCTGTGTCCCAGATGGCTAGTTTCACCTTAATGTTGTCGATCTCGACGATTTTGGTTTTGAAATCCACTCCAATAGTTAGGGCCTGATCGCGGTCAAAATCATCTTCCGTGAACCGCAGCATCAAACTGTAATTTATTTAGTGACATTATTTTCTATGCACATGATGTGTTATCAAACTGATAGGATGATGACTTTTGATGGTGAAATTGCGTAGAATTAAATAATTTTCAAGGGCGTTTAAAAATTAGAAAGGTTTATCACATTGTTTACATGTCGCATCACCTTTCATTGGAACATTTTTTCCCATTTTTAATGTAGCAAGCAGTCTATAAATAGAACCGGGAACGATTCATAGTGCAACGGCCTACCGAAGTCTTCCCTCCGGGCGATTTACTCACCTAGATTTTCCAACTCCACTTTCGCCTATTATTAGAATTTTGAATGTGGCTAAAATGTTATCGTTCTGCATTTTTATTGTATGATTATTTTTGTTACTGGATCGCACGGAGTACAACTGCTAAAACCGAGCAAATTCGAAACGAAACTTTAAAAAGATATCACGGAAAACCTATTATGAACGGAAAACGGCTCCCTTCCTTGTTGATTCTGGATAGCTTTGTGCAAAGGCG
Organism: Armigeres subalbatus; assembly: GCF_024139115.2. Lineage (NCBI taxonomy): Eukaryota > Metazoa > Arthropoda > Insecta > Diptera > Culicidae > Armigeres > Armigeres subalbatus. The sequence goes on from NC_085141.1 coordinate 308,318,601, forward strand.
CAGCTGACTGCAATCAGTAATGAAAATAACAAAATTGAATCATGATGTCATCGTCATCGTTCCACATCTGATGATGCTGATGACGGCGACGGATTAAGTGCTCATTCTGCCACATGGGATTTTTTCTTGACCGCTTGCACTACACAAAAAACAAGAACTACCCAAATGTTTTCACTCACAAGGGATCGTTCAAAAATTGCATTCATGGTTTTTCGGCATTTTCAACCTCCTTCACCCTCCTGTCACAAACCACTGACCCCCTCCCCCCCTGCACGTACAACCGTCAATCCGACGTATGAGTTCGGAATAGTGGATGCGTCCCGCTATTAAAAGTGTATGTAACGTATATTTTAAAACAGGTAAACAATGAACCCCTCGGATGAATGGGACTACAGTATCCCCCGCTTATCCGGACCGAGCAAATCCGACGACTCGTTAGACCGGTTCTCGCTAATCCAGATTAAAAAGTATCAACACCCATTTAAACACATTATGCTGTCAGTTTTCAAATTTGTGCTGTGATTTTGTTTTGATTCATTTGTATGGATTTGACAGTCAGATTAACGAGAGAATCCCCGGTAGTCCGGCCATACATTTGTCGGATCAGCGGGGGTATACTGTACTAGTATTTGACGAATCTGATAGCACTCCCACGCAAACCAACAGCACCAATGGGAAGGTGAGGACTTCCGCAACCTGTTGATGATGTCAATTTTCTCGCGAACAAAGTTTAACTATAGAACTGTCAAATCTAACCATGCTCCGGAGCAGGGTTATTTTTAACCAGGGGGGGAGTAAGCCTGTCATCCACGAACAAATCAAGCCTATAGATAGTGGAATATATAGATGAGCGAAGATAAATCCTCTGTCTCCAAACGAACTGTCAAACGTGTCTCCAAACGAGCATGACGTCACGATTTCAATGGAAATGTTAAGGGCTGTGACGTCATATGCGCGTGCGCACGGTCAAAAAAACCGACTCAGCCATGCTTTCGCTCATCTATAGATTCTACTATCTATAATCAAGCCTACACAGAAACAAAAAATATTGTTTCTTCAAATATGTTGTACTTTACAATTGAAAAGTGCGATATTTTGTTCAAATTAAAAGTGAAATTGTATACCGCGAAAGTTAGTTTATCATTCTAAAAGTATGTTTAATCAGTTCTGTTAATTTATTTAAAAGTTCACACTTTCACTGTTAAAACTGTAAAACTGTCAAATCGCACTATAAACAAATCAGTAAAAGGCATTAGATTTGGGCACTTCAAAAAAAATAAAAACATTTTTATTTAAATTAATAGATTCTTAGTTTGAAAACATTTCGAATAACATGGTGAAAAACACTTCAAAGTATTACAAAATGGGATCTAATCTTTATTGAATTATCTAAACCAATAAGAAGGCTTTAGAAATTAGCATCACGCTTCTTAAAAGTGAAATGCAATTCTACCCAAGTAACCATTAAGCAGTTAAAATCGAATTTATTTCGGTTCTATAGTCGCATTAAAAACCTGGTCAACAGTGCTAGTAAGACTTAAATTACACATAAGTGCTGCTCAAAAGCCGCTTTTGGCGAATTATTTGGCTGATATAGTGCTTGCCCCTACCTATTTTTCCACGCCTATGCCAATAAAATGTCAAAATATTTAGACGAGTTGAAACGAAATGAAAAAATATGAAACGAAAAATATTTATTTACATCTTGATGTGTTCTTTCTTTTTTCTTCCTTCTGACGGATTGATGATTTTTTTGCCATTTATGTTTAACTCCGGGCTTGAACGCCTGGACACTTGGTGGAAGGATTTGGTTCAAGTACCGGTGAGTTTGCCATCTGATCCATCTCCAAATTGAGTGGATGTATTGCTGGCAAGTGATAAAAACAGATGGTTTCCATCTGCCTTCATCCCAAGAGCGGGGAATGATAAAAAAGAAATGTGAAAACATGCTGAGTCCGTGAATACTTTTTATGTTCGCCTATATAAAAGGTTTCTTTCGACTAATAAATATAGCTAGAGAATAAATATGAAACATTTATCCTGCATTTTCCATGCAGTATGATTTAGTTTCCTATATGTACAAATGTTAATCATTATTACTGCAAAGCATACATGGTAGGCTTTAAAAATAATTGTCGTGCACCCACCGGAACATCTCACCGTTCCCCTTCCCCTTCAATATTGTCAGATTTTCTGGATATGATACACTCCGCGGCGTTTGTAATGTTCCCAAATGGGTACTTGCACAAAACTTCACGCGGCGAATGACTGTCGAAAGGTACGGCCGCGACAAACGATACACCGCAATGCTATTCATCCATAAGAATCAAGTAAACGGGGTGCAGAAAGCGCGGCGGTACCTTTCATGAAAGGTTCGCCGCGTGCAATTTTGAGAAAATCAGGCAATAATATCAGTTCCAAATGCGAGTAAAAGAGACAGGTTGTAAAACTCTAGGTATAATCTGGTATTATTGTTATTGATTTCATCCAAACGTCATTAGATGATAGCTCTAAATTGGTTTTGATAGTTCCCTTATTCGGCTTTTATCCACAGGGCTGATCAGCTTTCCATCAAAGCGTTATATACCGATATACGGCTTCTTTTACTGCCTGAAGAGTATACTGCCAATAAGCATCGTGATAAATAAAAACCATTTTTTTTATTTTCACTAGGCCACTGGCTGACAAAGAACCGTTGAGGACAAGGCGGTTCACCCAAAGAGGCTTTTACTAATCGGATAGGAGCAATGGACATTCATATGACGACACTGTGGAAGCCGAGAAACAGGTTTGTTTGATTAATAACATTGAGTTTACTGCTTCGTTATTATCGTTGTTTATTTTTTACAGATCCAAAATGCCGACTAAATCATTGAACCAGATGGTTTATTGACGAAGGAGCAAACTATGTGGCCAGTTATCAATGTGCATACGAACAAAAGTTGGAAATGAAATAAAAATAAACATATTTTCCATGACATAAAAACTATTGATACAAACTTTGGGGTGGAGGAAAAAATTCGTGGGCAGGGGGTGACTTGGGCAGGTGACAGAGTTAAACTTCATTTCAAATTTAAAATATTAAACTTTTTTTTCTAAAGTGTGTCTATTTTGATTTCATATTTCCTCAATATTATTTTAAAAAGTTTGTACTTTTATTTTCAGAGCTGCATGTCACTTTTGAAACCTGGATATAACAAAAGTGTTTGTACTTTTATTTTGAACATACCGAACTCTCTACGAAAAAGAACCAACGCAATTTTTTATTTTAACCAACGTTTTTTTTAATTTGATAAATGATTTTTCTTTCTGTGTACCTAAGATGTATTATCCGGGCCTCGCCGCTTGGGAAAGGCGGGCCACCCTGGGCCACCTCGCTTGGCAAGTGTAACATTTTTCGAACTGGAATCTTGTAGGATATTGGTTAACATACACTACTGCTGACTAACGAAAAAATTGTGGGATTGTTTATTTACATTTGCTTCATACTACATGCAGAGGAGGCGCGATGTACCGCATATTACCCTCCTGTTTTTAACCACGGCGAAATAACAGGGGTCTGCGAAGCGGCCATGTTTCTGATACCAGCATCAAAATCATCGATTAATTTTATACGAAGGCGTAATCATAGTCGTCGAAAACCTGCCATAAAAAATATGTTTTAAAAATCATGATATTTTGGTGAAGTAGTGCGCTTGGTGCCGATTGAAATATGAAAATTTATTAAAGGTATCAATATTCTTGATGAAATACACCTCGCCTTCATACTTTCGCACAAGTTCTTGAAAAATGATGAAAAATAATTACGTCTATTTGGAAAAAAATCAATTCGGAATAGTGTTTTGTTTACAAAATAGAATTGTCAGTGAGAAACCCAACACAATGGGAAACACAAAGATGTTGACTATTGTCAAACGTAGTGGGGGTAGCAGATACCTGCGAAATAACCATCGAACTGTCAAATTTTAACTAAAAGTTAAACGATTCGTTGAAACCTGTGAAACGGTTCACAGCCTAAATTGCTTCTAGAATTTTTAAAAAGAGTTTCAAAATTTTCTTCGTATGCTTCCCCGTGCAATTTTTTTTTCGAATATCATCTTTATGCTTCTTCTTCTTCATGCAACGTTTGTTCACCAATACAATTTCACTCAGTCTCTGAGACGATCCCCACCGATGTGTATCCAAATGAGTGTCTAGTATAGGAACGAAATGCGTTCATATTTTATTTATGCACTTGTTCTCGCACCGGTTGTTTCTATCAAGGTTGTTGAAGTGCAATCATGCTTCGCACCGGTGGTGAATATCCGGTTGCTATTGAGGCAAACACGGAAATAAATAAAATCAGGAAAAAAATATTATTTATTTTCAAATCTTTCAGAACGCGCTCCAATTTTTGTAATATAAATATGTGCGTAATGCATTTTGTGATTATCAGATTAGCTAGACACACATCTGCTAGGTGGCGCTAGCTTATATGCAATAATTTAGTGAGGTGGATATCTCGAGATCTATAAGACTTATAATGATTTTGTCTTCTACAAAGTTGTTCGAGTAGCCATAACATATATGATGGAGACTAGTCTAGTTTAGTTTGGAATTCATACGCATAGTGGCGCTAGTGTATGATAAATAACCTGTTAGGTTAAATATTTCTAAATCCGTTAGAGTTAGAAAGTGGCCATCTTCTACAAAGTTATCCGAATTATCTGTTAGGTTGGTTATTATGTAAGATTTAAAAGGGTAGTCAAAACCAGAAGTTTAGTTTGAAACCGCAATACTCATTGGCGCTCGAGTTGAGTCGAATCGAGTCAAGTATGAGACACTAAAGATGGTCTTACTGTAGTATCTGTCAAAGGTACAACCAAGTGGTGGAATTAAATGGAATTGTACGAACTCGTCTTATGGCAAGTTACTTTGTAGAATACGGCAATATTCTGAAAATTCCAGATTTTGAGATATTTTACCTATCAGTTTATTTCTTATACACTAGCGCCGCTAAGCGATTGTGTTTAAAACTAAACTTGCTTGCATCATGATGGTTTTCACCACCCGAACAACTTTTTGGAATACGGCAATGTCCTAAAAATTTCAGTTTTCAAAATATCTAACCTAGCAGGTTATTTCTTAATCTAAACCTGCGTTGATCATAATGGTTTTGACCACCCGAACAACTTTGTAGAAGGCGGCAATATTCTAAAAATTACATATTTTGAGATACCTGACATTTCAGGTTATTTCCAATACACTAGCGCCGCCAAGCGGTTGTATTATTAACTAAACTTGCTTTCGTCATGATGGTTTTGACCACCCGAACAACTTTGTAGAAGACACCAATATTCTAATAATTCCAGATTTCGAGATATCTACCCAAGTAACCATGAAGCTATATATACTTGTAAAAAATACACCCCTAAAAGCTGACTTAAAGTGGAAAAGGGCACTTATAAGACCGAATTAGTGGTTCATTACTTTCACATGTTGAAATAAAGCATAAGTATTGCGCATAAGCCCCAAAATTTTATTCCCACCTTTGGGTTTCCGCGCCGAACACTCAGCGCCAGACTCGGCGACAAGGTCAAGTGGTCAAGTTGGTACTCCTGATTTTTTGACAACTGATGTCGATTGGTTGTGTGAGTGCACCGGTGTCAAAAAATAGAGCTTTTAGCTGAAAATTTAATTGTCAAATGCACATTTTGACAGCAATATAGATGTATGAGTGAATAAAATGTGGAAATGCTCTATCGCGGAAGCAGTCGCTGGAGACAAGTGTCAATGGTTTCAGTGACGAAACGAAAAGTTTCAATGCAAAAAGCAATAATGCATCGCTGCATTCGTAATGCTGATTTAGAATATCGTTGTCTGACAGCTGATAAATAAATGCCACTTCACATCGTTAAAACTGATTTAATGCAATTAGCATTTAGAATGCCGGTTTATGATTGATATATGTGCAATATTGTAATGCTTGGTGTTACTTGGGTAACCTATCAGGTTATTTCATATGCACTAGCGCCGCCAATCAGTTGAAATCCAAACTAAACTGACCTCCATCACAATGGTTTTGATGATGAGTACCCGAACAATTTTACAGCAGACGGCAGATTTTTTATTTATGGGTTACTTTATATTTCCGTGTATAGGCACGGCAAATGCTGGGTAAAGCGTACCATTGGTACTTCGCGTACCTGAAGGAATAAAATAGACCCCATCTCGCGGTCCTTAGCCTCTTACCCAGCAACTCCTATCCCTACCTCCCCGCGGTGCTGGCCGGGATACGAGCAACCTTAGGGAAGATCGGGTAACCAACCCCGGTGGGAACTATGGTCGTATGCTGACAGGGAAGGGGGGGTTTGCTCCTCTCCGGAGGTGCAAATCTTATTGAGCGTCTGTTCTCCATGTCAGGATCGGCTCACAACAGCGTCTGTTCTCCATGTTAGGGCGGCTGATCATCGTCCGAGTGCCAGCGAGGGACTCTATGAAACTGTGCACCATGGTCCACCGGAAATAAGGAGGAATGGTCCTCCGGAAATTTAGGGGTTTGGTGTCAGGCCCTGCAAGCCAGCCTTTAAAAATCATAAGCAACGAACAATCAACAAGAGAGTACGGACCGGAACCATCGGCGAAGACCACTGCGACGAAAAGGGACTAGCGATTGGAAACTCGGTTCGTGGAACTGCAAATCTCTCAACTTCATCGGGAGCACACGCATACTCGCCGATGTGCTCAAGGACCGTGGATTCGGCATCGTAGCGCTGCAGGAGGTTTGTTGGAAGGGATCAATGGTGCGAACGTTTAGAGGTAATCATACCATCTACCAGAGCTGCGGCAGCACACACGAGCTGGGAACAGCTTTCATAGTGATGGGCGACATGCAAAGGCGCGTGATCGGGTGGTGGCCGATCAACGAGAGAATGTGCAGGTTGAGGATCAAAGGCCGGTTCTTCAACTTCAGCATAATCAACGTCCATAGCCCACACTCCGGAAGCACTGATGATGATAAGGACGCATTCTACGCGCAGCTGGAACGTGAGTACGACAGCTGCCCAAGCCACGACGTCAAAATCATCATAGGAGATTTGAACGCTCAGGTTGGCCAAGAGGAGGAGTTTAGACCGACTATTGGGAAGTTCAGCGCACACCGGCTGACGAACGAAAACGGCCTACGACTAATTGATTTCGCCGCCTCCAAGAATATGGCCATTCGCAGCACCTACTTCCAACACAGCCTCCCGTATCGGTACACCTGGAGATCACCACTGCAGACAGAATCACAAATCGACCACGTTCTGATTGATGGACGGCACTTCTCCGACATTATCGACGTCAGGACATATCGTGGCGCTAACATCGACTCTGACCACTATCTGGTGATGGTTAAACTGCGCCCAAAACTATCCGTCATCAACAATGTTCGGTACCGACGACCGCCGCGGTACGACCTAGAGCGACTGAAGCAACCTGATGTCGCCACTGCATACGCGCAGCATCTCGAGGCAGCGTTGCCGGAAGAGGGTGAGCTCGGTGGGGCCCCTCTTGAGGACTGCTGGAATACAGTTAAAGCAGCCATTAACGACGCAGCGGAGAACCACGTCGGGTATATGGGTCGAAGTCGACGGAACGATTGGTTCGACGAAGAGTGCAGACAGATTCAGGAGGAGAAGGACGCAGCGCGGGCGGTCGCGCTGCAGCAAGGTACCCGGCAGAACGTGGAACGTTATAGACGGAAGCGGAGACAGCAGACCCGCCTTTTTCAGGAGAAGAAACGCCACCTGGAAGAAGCGGAGTGTGAGGAGATGGAACAGCTGTGCCGTTCTCAAGATACACGCAAGTTCTATCAGAAGCTCAACGCATCCCGCAAAGGCTTCGTGCCGCGAGCCGAAATGTGCCGGGATAAGGAGGGGAGCATCTTGACGGACGAACGTGTGGTGATCGAAAGGTGGAAGCAGCACTACGAGGAACATCTGAATGGCGCTGAAAGTACAGGCAGTGAAAGTCAAGGCAGCGGAGGAGATGACTACGTCAGTTCAGCGGACGATGGAAGCCAACCAGCCCCCACCTTGAGGGAAGTTAAGGATGCCATTCAACAGCTAAAGACCAATAAAGCAGCTGGTAAGGATGGTATCGGAGCTGAGCTCATCAAGATGGGCCCGGAAAAGCTGGCCACTTGCCTGCACAAACTGATAGTCAGAATCTGGGAAACCGAACAGCTACCGGAGGAGTGGAAGGAAGGGGTTATATGCCCCATCTACAAGAAAGGCGACAAGCTGGAAGGGTGAGAACTTTCGAGCAATCACCATCCTTAATGCCGCCTACAAAGTGATATCCCAGATCATCTTCCGTCGTCTGTCACCATTAGTGAACGAGTTCGTGGGAAGTTATCAAGCCGGCTTCGTTGATGGCCGCTCGACAACGGACCAGATCTTTACTGTACGGCAAATCCTTCAAAAATGCCGTGAATACCAGGTCCCAACGCACCATCTGTTCGTTGATTTCAAGGCGGCATACGACAGTATAGACCGCGTAGAGCTATGGAAAATTATGGACGAGAACAGCTTCCCTGGGAAGTTTACCAGACTGATCAAAGCAACGGTGGATGGTGTGCAAAACTGTGTGAAGATCTCGGGCGAACACTCCAGTTCGTTCGAATCGCGCCGGGGACTAAGACAAGGTGATGGACTTTCGTGCCTGTTGTTCAACATTGCGCTAGAAGGTGTCATGCGGAGAGCCGGGTGTAACAGCCGGGGTACGATTTTCAACAGATCCAGTCAATTTATTTGATTCGCGGATGACATGGACATTGTCGGCCGAACATTTGCAAAGGTGGCAGAACTGTACACCCGCCTGAAACGTGAAGCAACAAAAGTTGGACTGAAGGTGAATGCATCGAAGACAAAGTACATGCTTGTGGGTGGAACCGAGCGTGACAGGGTCCGCCTGGGAAGCAGTGTTACGATAGACGGGGATACCTTCGAGGTGGTCGAGGAATTCGTCTACCTCGGATCCTTGCTAACGGCTGACAACAACGTTAGTCGTGAAATACGAAGGCGCATCATCTGTGGAAGTCGGGCCTACTACGGGCTCCAGAAGAAACTGCGGTCGAAAAAGATTCGCCACCGCACCAAATGTGTCATGTACAAGACGTTAATAAGACCGGTAGTCCTCTACGGACATGAAACATGGACAATGCTCGAGGAGGACTTGCAAGCACTCGGAGTATTCGAGAGACGGGTGCTTAGGACCATCTTTGGCGGTGTGCAAGAAGACGGTGTGTGGCGGCGAAGAATGAACCACGAGCTCGCCCAGCTCTACGGCGAACCCAGTATCCAGAAGGTAGCTAAAGCCGGAAGGGTACGATGGGCATGTTGCAAGAATGCCGGACAGCAACCCTGCAAAGATGGTGTTCGCTTCCGATCCGGCAGGTACGAGACGACGTGGAGCGCAGCGAGCGAGATGGGCAGACCAGGTGCAGAACGACTTGGCGAGCGTGGGGCGTATCCGACGATGGAGAGATGCGGCCTCGAACCGTGTATTGTGGCGTCAAATTGTTGATTCAGTGTTATCTGTTTAGATGTAGACTAAATAAATGAATGAATATTTCCGTGTGATGGTTTGGCAACGGTTGGAGCGGGTCGCCAAATTTGCCAACTCGCTATTCACCGAAGGTTGCGTTTACATTTCCCAAACCCGTTTACCAACGACCGGTGCGAGTTCGCGTCATGATACACGTAAAAAAATTTAATGTTGTTTATTATTAATATTTCTAATACTTTTTTGCCAAAGCAGGCGGTTAATGACATGTAGGGTAAAACGACCTATTATGGAGGGGTTAAGCACCGTGTCAAAACAAATTTGACTTCAAAAATTCTTTAAAAATTACCTGTTGGTCTTTTTCCACATTGCAGTAGTCGAATAGGTTGCTGGTTAACTATAGATTCGTAAATATTACGTCAATTGGGCTAAACTCATGTTGTTTTGCTTTATCACAATAAAAACAAACTACCGCAATAATAGGACGCAGTTGCCTATCGTTGCGACGTTTTTCCAAGGTCAGTCCTATTATTGCGGTATTGCATGCAATTCTTATGGAAATCGATACCACAACAATAGGACCTTAGCACTACCGCAATAATAGGCTCAAAGGATTCAAATTTTTAATGAAAAATTTCGATTTTTCATAATTTTGAACGGAATTTTGTCAAACAAAAGCCGTTCTAGTCGTTAATTCGATGAGTTTTAGCGTTTCTACAATTGGGTTTCAATGCTATTATATCCAGAATGGACTATTTTAACACTACCGCAACATTAGGACATGCCACAACGATAGGACGTTTTACCCTATAAGAAAAAACTTATACATCGCATTAGTCACATACATTCGGAAACTTATACTTTTCATTAAGTTATGAATGTTATTAGCTTTTCGATATGGGATCATTCATTAGGTGGCATAATGAAGAGTATAAGTATTTTCGAATGGTTTTTTGCCATAACATATAAGGTTATTTTTTTACGTGTAGAGGTTGCTATTTTGGCTTTATTTATACGCACTGGTGGGGATCGTCTGAGTGATTTGAAATACAGTGAACGTTCGCTAATTGGGGTTTTTCTAGTTGGGGCGTTTTTTAGTTGGGGGTTCGCTAATTGGGGCGAAACCCAATTAAAAAGCAGCTAAACGTCAGAATGTGATGTCAAAAACGCCTTGACGTTTTGTTTCCGTGTTTGGCGGGATCGATATTTTCTGGCGCGTAAAATTTTCTTTTGTTCAATGCAAAAAGTAAACAACATTGACGCTTGTCAAACCGCCCCAATTAGCGAACGGCATTCGCTAATTGGGGTGAGGTCGTGCCCCAATTAGCGAACGATCACTGTATAGATAGTAGAATCTATAGATGAGCGAAAGCATGGCTGAGTCGATTTTTTTGCCCGTGCACACGCGCATATGACGTCACAGTTCTTAACGTTTCCATTGAAATCGTGACGTCATGCTCGTTTGGAGACACGTTTGACAGTTCGTTTGGAGACAGTGGATTTATCTTCGCTCATCTATATATTCCACTATCTATAATTTGACACGGGCGTGTATGAATAAATTTTGAAAATTCTCGCTTAACTTTTCAAAAGGACCTAAGTAACATTTTTTTCATGAATTAATTTGAATAGCGCAATTAACAGAACAGCATGAAAGCTTTTGATTGCAATACTCAAATTAAATCATGAAAAAAATGTTACTTAGGTCCTTTTGAAAAGTTAAGCGAGAATTGTTTTTTGGATTTGGAGAACCCGTTTTAATGTAACCTTGCATAGCTGGAAACGAAAAATGCCACCTGGGGATGTTACCGTCATCCGCGCACTTCAAAAAAAAAGAAGAAACGTCAAACTTCGCCGAACATTCGTTCATTTGAAGTCGAACCGAGTGCGCAGTCGGACGTTAGTGCGTTTCAGAAGAGCAGCCAGTAGAGAATCTGTCAAAAACTTGCCTGACAGGCGATATTCTCTCCAAATAATATTGCATCATAGTTTCCAGAAACGTGATTTTTGTGAATCGTGCCTAAAATTTCACACCGTATTCCTAGTGCAGTGCAGTTTAGTGCGAACAAAATGCTGAAAGCCGCAAAATTCGTAACCCGCACCCTGACGGAGAATCGTCCCTTGCTGCAAAGTGTAAGTAGGGGGCCAGATCTAAAATTTCTAGGCTTTTCTGTGACGACGGTGTGTGTCGGCTTCAGGGGAAAAACATCAGCCCCCATGGGAACATGAAGTGCGCAGGCAAAAGTGAGGTTAGAGATGATGCTTGTGTAATCGCTTCGTGCACTAATAATTTCCATTCTCCTGGTGGTCAGAACAGATGGATTCTGAATCAGTATGGTCTGGCACTTGAGTGTTCCTACTGGGCGATGTTTTGCATGACCTTTGATCTTTGAATTCCGATTACCGATGACGGCAAATCACTGTGACTTATCAATGCTTTCTTTCGTTTTTCTCTTGCGCAGGGAGGAATCCTTCGCAATGGAATGCAATCTCGGCTCAAGTAAGTATCGTGCAAACTGGAGATATTCAAATAGTGATAGAGATAACAGTGGATAATTGAGGATGATGAAATTAGTGGCAATCTTAGATTTCTCTTCTAATTATCACTTCAGATCATAAGTCTTTATGTGAATAGTAACGCAACTATTTTACCATGGATTTTGATTCAAACGGTTTGGTAGCCAAATTCAGGGTCATCGTAATAATATGTACCGCTTGTGCCATACTCGTAGCAATCTATTACGTAAACGATCGTTAACCGGTCTAATTGTGATGAACTTATTATCAATCGACAACCCATGTCCAACGAGATCCCTTACAAAAAGATGCAAGAAAAGTTTGATCTTCACAGCAGTTAGGCCGGAACAAATATTATTTTATTTGAGGGGGAGTTCAAAACTCGGTTGAAAAAAATAAATAAAATATTACGTTCGAAGTCAATTACTTACATTATTTTTCGGAAATTTACAAGCTCTTTTTAAATACCATGATTAGACTCTTGAACATTCTTTAAAAAAATGTTTGAGGAGAGGGCGCCATTTATTGTCATTTTTAAACTATTCTGAAACATGACTCATGGGACATGAATACCCGTTTTTATACCGGCAATTTTGTCGTAATTCTGAGATATTTGTCAGTGGGTGTTTCCGCAGAAATTGGCTCAAACATAAAAATGTGATTTTCAAAAGGTAATGTCAGGAGCATTTTTTGCGATATTTTCGGATAACTACTATGTTATTCTCGCAGAATTATTTACCAGAAATTACTAAACCTCCTAAGAAATTTTAACAATGATTCTATGAAGAATTTAATGAACAACAAAATTTCTATAGCCTAAAGAGGGGTTCTGCAGCATTAAAATCCGAAAAACTATCGAGGATTTTTTTGGATAAATTACCGTGGAAGCTACTGTAAAAAATCCACAGAAATGCCGCTTTGAATTTACGATAGAGTTCCAGGAAGGTTATCCACAGGAATTCATCAAAGAATGTCTGCAGAATAATGAAGATTTTTCGCATTAATTCCCAAGGGAACTTTGGCAAGAATACCTGGAAGAATTTCCACAGATGTTCTCGGAAAAGCTTCCGCAGACTATTTTGGAGCGACTTCTGTAGAAGTTCCATGAGCAGTTGAATTTCTGCAAACATTTACAGGATAATATCCGCGAGAATTCCTAGAGGATTCACCGCAGAAATTTCCGGGATGAATCTTTGCACGAATCTCGGGTACTTATTCAAAAGGACGTATGTGATTTTGTAAACAAAGATTCAAACGTCGATTCGTCCAATCTGATGACCCAGAGTCTATTATATATAGAGTTACGCAAAGAGTGAAGCCAAATCTACCTATTGAACTGTCAAACCGTCTACCTATCGAGCAAAGTAAAAAAATGCTTGTTGGTAAGGCGGAAGTATTGTTATCGCCTAATTATTTTTATGGCGAATTAAAACGCATGAATTGAAATGTATTAGATTTGTTCTAGAAACAGTTTCAAAAACTTCAATACACCCCCCCAATAAAGAAGCAACAAGAAACTCACGTGTTTCCACTCTGTGGGTGACTTGGTTATCGAATTAAAAAGCTTTAGCAGTGAACACTCCCGTGAAGTCACTTTAAGGGTTGAACAAAAATGAAAGTTGCAAACACAATAACAAGATGATTATTCAGAATAAGTGTAAGATGATCCTCTTTGCGCAACTCTATATAATAGACTCTGTGATGACCCTCCCACGCAAACCAACACCACCAACAGGTAGTCGAAGGCTTCCCCTACCTGTCTATGGTGATGGTTTGCGTGGGAGTGCTATCAGATTGGACGAATCGACGTTTGAAACTTTGTTTACAAAATCACATACGTCCTTTTGAATAAGTATCCGAGGAATGATGAATTTTTAAAAGATTTTTTTTGCAGATATTCTTGGAGATTTCATCTGAAATTCTAGTAAAAAAACGACACAAATTCCTGCCGTAAAATTGCGGTTAAATTGGCGTTCAAAATGTTAATTGGCGGAATTTCCTGCATGAACTCTTGAATCTGAAACTGATCAAAACCTGTCCACGTGGTATATGAACAGCCCCTTGCAGAAGTTTCTCTAGAAAATCATGTTAGGATTCCTTTGCGATTTCCTTCGGAAATTCTTGCAGCAATTTCCTTGTAAATGTTTCAGGGAATTTCTTGGAGGCTTCCTCAGGAGATTCTTTGAAAATTTCTTTAGAAACTTATTCGGAAACACAATTGAAGCAAAAATACGAATTTCTTTGGATATTTTAGTAAATTTCTTAAGGAATTTCTTCGAAAAATGTTTCTGGAATTCATGAAGGAAATTGTTCCAGCGATTTCTTTGGAAATCCAAGTAATTTTTCAGAAATTCCTTCGGACATTCCTAAAAAATTTCTTTCAATAACTCTATTCAGAAATTTATTCGCAAATTCATTTTGGAATCCCTTTGATAAATCCTTTCAAAATTGTTTTAGGAATTCTTTCTAGAATACCTTTAGAAACTCTTTTGAAAAACCCATTCGGAATTCCTTCGGGAATTCTTTCGAAAATCCTTCACAAATTCTTTTAGATTTTTTTTCGAAAATCCCTTCAGGTTCTCCTTCAGGAATTCCTTGAAGACCTTCGGAAATTCCTTCAGGAGTTCTTTCAGAAATTCATCATGGAAATTGTGCCAGGAACAATTTTGAAAATTATGCAAATAATTTCTTTATACCTACTCCCTTTGGAAAATCCTCTTGAAATTTCTTTGAAAATTGACCCCGAAATTCTTTCGCAAGGTTCGCAGCAAAGCTGAAATAATGAAAATGACAGTTGTGCGTTACTTCCGTATGGAGTAAGGTGCCCTCGAAAGCGCAGGTACTTTCAAATTTGGATTCCATTAGGATTGTCCTCAACTGAAAAGTGAACATGTTGCAGTTATCGAAAACCTCAAAGTGCTCAATAATCATGAGATTTTCATCGGATTTCAACCTTCCGGGACTTGCTTAGTCGTGAATCACTCATGCAGTCTCGCCTCCGTTGTGGACGACAAGCGTGCTTTTTTCGCTTGTGTGCGAGTCCTCGAGGGTTACAAATTATCAACAAATCATTCAATTCTTTGGTGGGTCCAGTACAAAGTGTGCTTTCATGAAGTGTTAAAAGTTCGACCAAAATCAAACCTACGGGTTCATTAGGTTGCAATTGTCAGGTTACAATTTGTTAAAATTTGTCTCATTCAAATCTTAAAATGTTGTACAAAACCTACACGTTTCTTGTGCAATCATTGTTGATCGTTATCACTTATCGTGATTTTGATTTGTGGCGCTACCAAATATCAAACACGGCATCATCAGGGTGCCAATGAAAATCGACTTTTCGAATTTCAAAAACGGGTAGTGCTCAAATGTATCATCTCCTCGAAAAAAGTCCCTATGCAAAATTTCAACTCAATCGCACGGTAAGTGAAAAAACGCAAGTATTTTACTGATGAAGAACAGAATTATTCAATTTCACTTCACAATCATACAAGGCCATTCAAATCAATGCTATTCAGTGAAACATGAAATAATGAACCATTTCAACATGCGAGAGTAAAAGTTTATTAACCTTTCAAGTTCATCTTTTGAACAAGTTGTTTTGCGTGTCAATAAATACAAATATTTTTTTATGTTGGTTTCCATAACACATCCAATTAGTGCATTGATAAGTTGGTTTTCTTTGTAGTTTTGAATCCCAGCCACAAAAATATTGATATGAACATCAAAAATTTTGAAAAAAATATTTTATGGCTTTGCCTGTTTTTTGCCAAGGGTGGGGCAAGTGAAAATTTTCCGACACTGAATGCATTTCTCTTATTTTTCCAAACACAAATAATTTCTATTAAGCGTATATAAACAAATAAAACCAATTCGAACTCATTCGAAGGCTTTTGGTTATTACTGTGATACGTCGTAATACTAAATCAGGAATCCAAAGTGCCAAGCCTGTCAGTGTTTTAAATAATCCATGTTTGATAAATAATTCGTGAAAATTGTTATTTATATAGCTTAAATACAAGAATCACTACTATTGCAAATATATAAACAATTATGATTTATTTAAAATTTATTTATTTGTTCATTTAGACTCTTCTATTGAAATCATAAGTGGATTGTTAATGAAACACAATATGATTCCAGGTTTGATGAATATTTCAAAGATAATTTCTCTGCATTATCGCCAAAGTTCATTATCTTACTATAAACCTGAAATAGAAAGTAGTGTTAGACACAAATGGAGATGAGATATTAGATCTCAAAAAATTCAAGTAAAGAAAACATAAAAACATAAAAATCATTTAATGGAGGCATTCTAGTGCCCTTTGACTTTTATGAGATGTCAAAAAGCATCACAACAGATCACAGTTATGCTCTATTCAGCATAATTATCATTTGCATGCAATATATGAACAGAAAATGTGTTCTTATATTGAAAAATTCCTTTTTAAAATCATTTTTTCACTTACCCCACATGTGGAGCAAGTGAAAAATTGAAACCGATTATTTTGTTTTCCAAATATTTTGTATCCTAAAAACATTTTTCAAAGATCTTGTTCGCAGGCATATAAAGATTGGATAGCTGATTCGTTATGTCATAAATATGATCAATTTCAATATTATATTCAACTTTTATGACTTGATGAAAATGAAATATACGATTTCCTTTACCCACTTGCCCCACTGTACCTTAACAGTAAATTGCAGAAGCAAGAAACGGACATACTGAATGTATTCGGCCATAGTCGAACTCGAAATCTTCTATGCGTCACTTGTTTGGGGTGGCCAAAAACTGGGACGGGACTTGCAAAGAGGAAAAAATGTAACTTCATCTGCAACCAGCAAGCGCTGTCACGAATTGTCAGATGCAACCAGCACCTTTTTGTGTAAAAGTATTGGTATCCCTCAAAAAGTATTCCGAATGATTTTGTTTTACGAGTACTTTTTCACTTTGAAAAGTATTCTAGAAAAGCCGGACAGCTTAATATTGAACTGTTATGAATACGTGTTTTATTTCCGATAGGAAAATCTTTATAAAAATAAGTTTACAAATCCGTAAATCACAAACACTTTTATTGTGCTCAGAAGATTCTACCCGTGATTTAGGTGAAACACTCAAGGAAACAGTTGAGAATCGATGATCAACTGTGATGAAAAGAAGAACAAGTGTCAAAACAAGGTAAAAGAAGCCGTCTTTGCAGGTTATTATTATTATTATAATCTTTATTAAAGAGGTTTTTAGCCCAAGGCTAGTTCACCTCCGCAAATCTTTGCAGGTTTCGTCTCAGATTTCGACCTGAGACGAGACCAAAAAACAAACGGTTCTTCAGAGAGCCAATGATAGAGATCAATATCAAAGCTTTCAATACCCTTCGGGATAGAAATTGTACTTGGGTGCCAAATCCAATATTCTAGAGATAAAATTTTATGCGCGATTTTCATAAATAGCGTCAAAACTAACAGTGGATAATTTTTCTGATTTAACCGCGAAGTGAACGAAGGACTTCGCTTGACCATGCCTTTAAAGATTCATAAGATGTCCAAATCTCTCACATAATCTTATTTGGATAAAAAAAACACCGATAACAGCTCAAACATTAATAAACTATCAATCGATTTTTCATCAAATGTTGGATTTTTTGGCATTGATAAAAAAATATATAGATAAACATTGTTTGATACTGACCGCACACAAAGCGAACGTGACTGAATGATCGTCCCATGTCACCCATTCTAAATCTCATCAGCCGAAATCCCATGTCCGGGTGTTTCCTTCCTTCTATTACTAACAATGTTGTCTCAGAAAAAACACGTACTTCCCACCTGAACTGCAATTCTAAGCTCGCTTGCCCGGCTTATTGGCCTGTATCTAGCGAAAAGTCCCGTTAGGAAATAGACGCCAGCAGCGAGCAACAAGCGTAAAAAAGAAGAAGCCCTTCTCGAACGCGTTGATGATGATGACGCTTTGGCTGACAAAGAAGCGGGATACAAGACTCTAGCTGATTGGCCCACCAATTGGGAAGCAGAGAAGATTCAAAATAAGGTATAAAAGAAAAGTGCATTCGCTCGCAGAAAATTCGCATCACTAGAAATTCGCGGTTATTTGAAAAGATCGTTTTTTTACTTTTTGCACTTAGCCGAAGCAAACAGCCTTTTTCAAGGCTCTAAGAGTTAAAAATAATGTTCTCCTTCAGTTGCTATCGCACGGATTAGAAGGCTCTTCAGTGGAAGGGTTGAGATACAGTCTACATCCCCTGCTGAGCCAACTTGTGGTTTATTTCAGGCAGTCCTTCAGTGCGAAGGTTGCCACTGTCGAGGCTAATATTTCGTGACCGGACAGATACTTCCTGTGATTTCTGTGTCGGTTAGATGAGAAGATTTTGCTAAGGAATGGTATGCAACGCCAATTATTTATCCAAAATAGTTGATGTGAGAAATTTGGACATATTATGTACCTTAAAGGCATAAAAAGCATATTATGTATGTTCAAGTCAAGTCCTACGTCCACTTAGCGGTTATGTCACAGACATTACCCACTGTTCGTTTTTTTCTGAAGTAATAAATTATGCAACTTTGATGTAATTATTGATCAGCAAAAAATAGTCCGGGATTTGTGCGGAAAGTCCTCCATCAATTCTTGTGAAAAGTTTCGCCAAATGGACAGACCCTAAGAAGTTGTGAAGGAATTCTCGAAGATATCGAATTAAAATCTAGAGTAATTTCTAAAGAAATTTTCAAAATAATGCTAAAATAAATTTCCGGCAAAAATTCCTAAAGAAGTTATCGAAGATATTTTAAAAGAATACTTGAAGAAATATTTCCGAGGGTTTTTCTTGATAAATTTTAAAAGAAGTCCCGAAAGGAGTTTCTGAATGTAATCATGGAGGGAGTTCTGAGGGAAATTTCGAAGCAATTCCTAGGATTCCCTATTTGAAAGAATTTCTGATTTCATTTCTGGAGGATTTTTCAAAGAAATCCCTAGAGCAATTTTTGAAGAAATACCTGGAGAAATTTCCGATGGAATTACTGAACGAATTTTTGATCGAATGGCGGCAGCAATTTCTAGTGGTACTTGCTAAGGAAACCCTTGAAATATTTTCTAAAGAATTGCTTTAATAATTTTGAGAAAAAATGTGAGGCCTCCAATAAATTCGTTAGAAAAAGGTTTTTCGCAATATTATCTTGTTTGAATTAATTTTTTTGCTGCAAAAATCTCTATATGGCATGTTTGTTTTACCTGTGAATCAATGTAAAACATCTGTAAAAAAAACCTGATGATTGCATACATACCGAAACTTTGAGCTTTTTCGCAACCGTTTGAAGTCCTGCGCTCAAGGATAGCTTGGATGGTCTAGGACGTCCAAGGAAGATAATAAATAATTTTTTTCTCTTATTGGGTATTTCAATCACTGCGACCATTTGTTAGATCTATTGTGAAATATGCCACATTTTCTATAGCTTTGTTGAGTTGACGCATTATTGCTATTTACTACAGCAAACACATCGCCTTGTATGGCAGCCTATTCTCAATTCGGTATACGGAGACGAGCCAGCCTAGGGCTGAAAGTCTCCTTAATGAAGATTAAAACAAAAATTCGGTATTATGGTTCTGATGAATCGCACTACCGTATTGGGATTTGTTCTCCATACTTCAGAGGGTTCTATCAGCCCCCTGTTGAAGAACTGAAATCTCTTTCTAAAAATTGCCGGACAATGGCATAAAAGGTGTTCCGAGTGCTCTACATGTATGCCACAGAAACGACATACATCATCTTGAAGTTTTCCTAACAGCTTCAAGTGATATCTGCTCGGGCTAAGATCTTTTTTTGAAAGATTTAGGATTTGGCGAGTACTGAATACGTTTGGCTTAATGAAACGTTTTGACTGCCTCGCAATTAAGGTGTTCTCCCAAATTTTTGAATGTTCCATTCTAAGACCACACGCATGTAGCACATTTGGAGCATTGGTTTAATTTGGCATTACTTTTTGTGGTTTTCAAGGCGATAAGGTCGGGGAAGCCATTAGAATAAAAGTCTTCTTCTTCTTATTGGCATTACATCCCCTACTGGTACAATGCCGTTATTAACTACGAGGTTTCTATGCCGAGTTACCATTTTTGCATTCGTATATCATGAAGCTAACACGATGATACTTTTATGCCCAGGAAAGTCGAGACAATTTTCAACCCGAATATGTCCTTGACCGGACCGGGAATCGAACCCAGCCACCCTTGGCATAGTCTTGCTTAGTAGCCGCGCGTTTTACCGCAAAGGCTCCTAGACTAGAAGCAGAAGATTCAAATCTTGCACCGACTATCTCCGAAATTATTCATCATCCATTAAAAAATTGCAATTTGAACTAATTTCCATTACCCAACTCTCCCAACATCCGACAGGTCCGACACGGTCAAGGGTGCCGTCATCGGTATTGATCTGGGAACGACCAACTCGTGCGTGGCCGTGATGGAGGGCAAACAGGCCAAGGTCATCGAAAATGCCGAAGGTGCCCGCACAACGCCGTCGCACGTGGCCTTCACCAAGGACGGCGAACGCTTGGTCGGTATGCCTGCGAAACGTCAGGCTGTCACAAACTCGGCTAACACCTTCTACGCGACCAAGCGTTTGATTGGTCGTCGTTTCGACGATGCAGAAATCAAAAAGGACATGAAAAATCTGTCCTACAAGGTGGTTAAGGCTTCCAATGGGGACGCCTGGGTTCAGGGAGGTGACAGCAAGGTCTACTCGCCCAGCCAGATCGGTGCATTCGTGCTGATGAAGATGAAGGAAACGGCCGAAGCCTACCTGAACACTCCCGTCAAGAATGCGGTCGTTACCGTGCCAGCTTACTTCAACGACTCTCAGCGTCAGGCTACCAAGGACGCTGGACAGATTGCTGGCCTGAATGTTCTACGTGTGATCAACGAACCGACAGCTGCCGCGCTGGCCTACGGTATGGACAAGAGCGAAGACAAGATTATTGCCGTCTATGATCTGGGTGGTGGTACCTTCGATATTTCGATCCTGGAAATTCAGAAGGGTGTATTTGAGGTCAAATCGACCAACGGTGACACACTGCTCGGCGGAGAAGATTTCGATCACCACATTGTAGACTATTTGGTTGCTGAGTTCAAGAAGGAACAAGGCATTGACATCACCAAGGATGCTATGGCTATGCAACGTTTGAAGGAAGCTGCCGAAAAGGCCAAATGCGAGTTGTCCTCCTCCGTGCAAACCGACATCAATCTGCCGTACATCACCATGGATGCCTCCGGTCCTAAGCACTTGAACTTGAAGTTCACCCGTGCCAAGCTGGAGCAATTGGTCGGGGATCTGATCAAGCGTACCATCGGACCATGTCAGAAGGCTTTGGCTGATGCCGAGGTATCCAAGTCGGACATCGGAGAGGTTCTCCTGGTCGGCGGTATGTCCCGTATGCCCAAGGTACAGCAAACCGTGCAGGACATCTTCGGTCGCCAACCATCCCGTGCCGTAAATCCAGATGAAGCCGTCGCCGTCGGTGCTGCCGTGCAGGGTGGTGTACTGGCCGGAGATGTTACCGATGTGTTGCTGCTGGATGTTACTCCCCTGTCGCTGGGTATCGAAACCCTCGGAGGTGTTTTCACTCGTTTGATCACTCGTAACACAACTATCCCAACGAAGAAGTCGCAGGTCTTCTCCACTGGTAAGTCCTCTGGGTTTTCGAAATGTTCGATTGAATTGAAAAATAAATACTTTATCATTCCAGCTGCTGATGGCCAGACCCAGGTCGAGATCAAGGTCCACCAGGGTGAGCGTGAGATGGCAGCGGACAACAAAATGTTGGGTTCGTTCACATTGGTTGGTATTCCACCGGCACCACGCGGTGTGCCACAGATTGAAGTCGTGTTCGACATCGATGCCAACGGTATCGTGCATGTATCAGCTAGAGACAAGGGAACCGGAAAGGAACAACAAAGTAAGTACAAATTAACTAAATAGCTTCCAAACATCCTAATTTTACGAAATGTGGTCCGAATTGAGGGTGTAAGAATTACTTTTGAAGATGAGCTTATAAACAACATTTTCTGTTTTCATTTTTTGCAGTTGTTATTCAATCGTCCGGTGGTTTGAGCAAGGATGAAATCGAAAACATGGTTAAGAATGCTGAACAATACGCAGCTACCGATAAACTGAAGAAGGAACGCATTGAGGCCGTCAACCAGGCCGAGGGTATTGTTCATGACACCGAATCTAAGATGGAGGAATTCAAGGATCAATTGCCCAAGGAAGAGGTATGTTAAACTGAACTCTGGATTCAAGTTTAGGTAAACTCATAAGGATATTTGCTTGTTTTCATTCGCAGTGCGACAAACTTCGCGAGGAAATTGCTAAGGTTCGCGAAATTCTCACCAATAAGGATGAAGCCGATCCGGAAGAAATCCGCAAGACGGTCGGCACCCTCCAGCAATCCTCCCTGAAACTGTTCGAAATGGCTTACAAGAAGGTTTGTATTGGCAGTGTTGATGCACAAAAGATGAAAAATTTCTCATACGCAACTTTTCATTTCAGATGGCTTCCGAGCGGGAGAGCAGCGGTAGCAGCTCAAGCAGCAGCAGTAGCGACGACAGTGCGGAAAAGAAGGAAAATAAAAACTAAATTTTCTTCGTTTACCGTTCCCTATTTCTAATACAACCCAAACTATCCTGTAAAATATAGTTGTAGACTTGATAGCGTTTAGCAAAATTTCGCCTGGACATTGAGACAAACCGCAGCACACAGACAACATTGTAGGACACTAAACAAATCGCTACTTATTTAAGAACAAATAGAGAGTTACAACTAACTTTTAGTCGAAGGAGGTGCCCTTAGTTCAGCGCCGAGGTTCGCAATAGTTGTGCTATTGTAGGAGGAGTTAATTGTTTGGAAGCCGTTTAGCAAGTAAGCCAGTTGTTTTTCGCTCGTACCAGCCACAAGTCGACATGATCGGGAATGCATGGATGACTAAATATTTTCGTAATGTACTCAACCCCTCTTGTGCCGGCAATTAGGGCGATCCAGAATCTGTGTTACATAATATTATTTTTTTTGCGTTCAGTGGGGTTCCTGATGTTAGTTTATTTTATATTTTATAATGAAACATTTGTTACTGAGTACAAAGAAGTGAAGACAAAATAGAACGCTCAATTTCAAATCAAATATTTGTAACTCTTTCAATTTGTCCAGTGAGTTGTTATTTTGGCTCGAAAGAATTACATCACTTGGTGAGTGCAGCTTCTCCCGTACTGTCACATGTCGGGTGGCTTGGTAGGTAAAGAGAAATTATCGAATAATGTTGATCATTATGTTTCGACTCTGAAAACCAAATGAGAATCACTAAACTATACTAAGAACGAATTTTACTCGTTTGAAAACAAGAATGAATAGATGAAAGCTGATGAATATGAACTTCTGTGGCATACCAGGTTATAAAGCAGAAAGATATCGCCCGATTGGAATGAATTTTATTGCAATAATAATAAGAGTATCATTTATGTGAAACGAACATGAATCGAGTGTACTTTTTGTTTTTGTTTTGAGAAAAGTCCAAAGTCTGGTAATTAACATTTGATGGGCTACAGCTCTTCGATGAACCTACGCCGAATGGAGTATCCTTCTCCACTGGACTCGATCCTGGGCCAATCGCTTCCAGTCACCCTGAATATTGAGCGCCCTCAGGTCCTCTTCAACTGCAAAAAGCCGTCGTGTACGCGGCCTTTCACGAAGGGTTTTCTACTAAATATTATCTTCGCTTGACGTTCTTCCGGCATACGAACAACGTGTCCAGCCCACCGTAGTCTGCCGTGTTGTATAAGCTTAATATCCAACTCTTTATACACCTGGTACAACTCGTGATTCATGCGACACAGCCAGATACCGTTCTCCTGTTTACCACCGAGTATTGTCCGCAGCACCTTACGCTCAAACACTTCGAAAGCTCTCCGATCAGCCTCTTTTAACGTCCATGTTTTATGGGCGTATAAAGCCACCGGAAGGATCAGAGTAATATACAGCGTGAATTGTGTCTTCGTTTGCAGACTACGGCACTTAAGCTGGTTACGAAGTCCCTAACAAGCCCTATTTGCAGCTGCAATACGAGGGTATCATCATTATCGCACGTCACTAATGTTCCAAGATACACAATTTCTTCTACCACTTCAAATTGTTCACCATCCTGCACCATTTCACTACCACCACCCACGTTGATTGCCAGCGACCATGTACTTCGTTTTGCTGGTATTGATCGTGAGTCCAATCCTCGCTGTCTCCCTCTTAAAAAGCACAAAAGCCTTTTCCACGGCACGGCGATCAACCCCGATAATATCGATATCGTCCGCAAATCCAAGGAGCATATGCGATCTTGTGATAATAGTACCGTTTCTGTGCACACCAGATCTCCTAATCGCTCCCTCGAGCGCTATATTGAACAGTAGATACGAGAGTGCATCACCTGCTTTAATCCATCTAAGGTAACAAATGATGTCGATATTTCATCCGCAACCCTTACACTTGATTTCGATCCGTCCTTGAAATCAATAAACAGGATGTGTCTGCAAGTTGTACTCCCGGAATTTATCAAGGATTTGTCTCAGAGTAAACATTTGATCCATCGTTGATCGGCCCTCACGAAAACCTGCTTGGTATTCGCCGACGAAGGACTCTTCAAGCGGTCTCAATCTGTTGAACGGAATACGGGACATAATTTCGAACGGAGGAGGAATTAAGGAGAGTTATTCCTCGGTAATTGGCGCCAGAGAGGGCAAATGAGGCCGTCTAACCAGCTGGCAGGCAATTCCTCGTCTTCCTATATTTTCAACATAATATGGTGCAGAACTTCATAAAGCTGCTCACTGCCATGTTTGAGAAGTTCAGCCGGGAGCTGGTCCTTCCCCGCAGGCTTATTGTTTTTCAGCTCTTTAAGCAGTGTTGGCCGTGGGGTCCACGGCTCGGAATTCACGTTCTCCGGATCTAGGCCATCGGACTTCTTAAATAGCGGCCACGTTCACTCCAACCTTCTGCAGTTCACGAACCAGAAGGCTGACATTCCAGGTATCGAGTTTCGAATCATAGTCCGTATTTCGTTGCCGGGTCGATTGCCAAAAAAAACGTTCTCTTTTTCTTCTATCTCCATTGTTCGTGGTATTTGAGAGGCTTACCTACATCGCGCTGGTGGGGCTGCCACTTTAGGTATAGCTGACGCAATACACCCGATTCTGTTTTTACTTGAAACTTTAGCTTTCCGATAGATTAGTTTGATTTGCACGCAAAGTTTAATATTAAAAAGTTGTAGAAGAAAAACTTCAATTATCATAATTCTTTGCTATAAAATGGTCCCGCAAACCTAATGTCTCCAAATGTCCCTTGATCTGTAAATGGGAGATTGAAATATAACCCTCGTACCACCTTCTAGTGAGTGATTTGCTTGTGCATATTTGCGCGTTTACGAGAACGCTGCAATCAAAGTTTTCTTGAAAATTGTGGTTTTTATTCTCTATACCTCGTTATGATTAGAAAATCAACAACATTATTACTAGAAATATAGTTGTTTGCTATTTTATGCATGCTGTATTGGAAAAAAAACAAAAAATTGAAGAAAAAAAATTTCTCGTGGGTGACATTTTTTGAAGGGTTAACGATGGCCCTTAAAGGGTTAAAAAAAGGTTCTTAAATATTCCTGCACATAAAATATGTTGCATAGAAACAGTTTTCATTGGAAAAATATTTTTGGCTACCCATTTGTATGAGAATTCCTCATAGTGCACCGGTATGACCCATGAAGCCGACTCCGAACCCTTGGACCACCTCTTATTTGCGCCTGAACTAGCCATTCATCGAGTCCACGCGCCACCTTCTAAATAAAACGGCGTTCCAGCCAACTTCATCTTTACACATCCTGTAGTGTTGTATCCAGACCACATGTGGCAAGCATGTGGTCACGCATTGTGCGAAAACGTGGGCACACGAACAACACGTGTTCCGCCGTTTCCTCTAAACCTGCGCACACTGGACACTCGGGCGAGGCCGCTCGATTCTGGAAGTAGCTTCCGAAAATCTTGTACAGGCACTCGGGAATTCCAAGACGCAGGAGCGCATCTGCAATAGCTGCCCAACTGGCACTATTGAAAGCATTCCTCACGTCGAGAGTCACTACTGCACCCTTACCCTTTCAGAAGCCAAACTAGTTACTCGATAGACCATCCGCACCCTCCGTGCGTATCAACAACCTGTTGAGAATGATCTTCTCCAGCACCTTCCCCGCCGTATTAAGCAGACATATTGGTCTATATGACGACGGATCCCCCGGTGGTTTTCCCGCCTTTGGCAATAGGACCAAGCTCTGCCTTTTCCATGATTCAGGGAAGACACCCTCGTCCAGGCATCTCTGCATGACAGATCTGAACATCTCGGGAGCCTCAGCAATGGCCGCTTTGATGACCAGGTTCGGAATACCCTCCGGTTCTGGCGCTTTACCTACACTAAGAGACTGTGCAATCCCCACAAGTTCCGCCACAGTTACTCTTCCCTCGTCGGGCACCCTGGCCCCTGGCAGCTCCACAAAGTGAGGCCAGGGACTTGGGTCATGGCGTGGGAAGAGCCCCGCGATGATCCTCTCCAGCATCTCTGGAGACCACTCTGTAGGGGCCATCGCCCCACGTGTCTTGGCCATTACGACCCTATAGGCGTCACCCCATGGATTCGCGTTGGCACTTTGACACAGGCCCTCGAAGCAGGCTTTTTTGCTAGCAGCCACGAAAGCCACCCATCGTTCAACACGCTCCTCTTCTGTGCGTGCTCGCTGCATCCACCTTCGTGAACGTAGGCAGGCGCGGCGCAGGTTCGCAATTGCTTGAGTCCACCAGTAAGCCGATGGCCTCCCATTCTTAGGGTGGACTTTCTTAGACATAGTGCCATCGCATGCACGCGAGAGTACTGTTACCAGCTGCTCGCCGCTCAGACCAAGAGTATTGTGCTCGCGGCGGAGCGCTTTCTTAAACACCGCGTCTTCGAAGTACGATGTCTTCCACATACGAGGACTAGGCCTTGCCCCTTCTTCAATCCACTGAATGCTGGTCGTATAGTCGATACTGTAGCGAACCGCCAGGTGGTCGCTGTGAGTGTGCCCATCATCTACCCTCCAGTTCGAACTACTCGTTTGGCCAGGGCCCCAGAACGTAACGTCGATAATCGACTCAGCCCCGTTCCAGCTGTAGATACTTTTGGTACCGACATTGGTCAAGCCCGCATCCAACATGGCCAGTGATTCCAGCAGGATCTGCCCCCATTGATGCGTGGAACGGCTTACCCATCCCACGGCCCAAGCGTTGAAGTCCCCCGCTATCACCACCGGCCTACGCCCCATCAAGTTAGCCGTCAAACAATCCAGCATGCGACCGAACTGCTCGATTGACCATCGAGGAGGCGCATAGCAGCTCCAGAAGAAAACCCCGTTGACTTTGGCAATGACGAAGCCCTCGTGTGTCGAAGACACCAACTCATGGACTGCGTATTTCCCCGTTGTCCATATCGCCATTTTAGACCCATCGGTGACCCAATTACCGTTCCTGGCCGGTACCCGGTTAGGATCCGATATTATGGCGATATCCGTCCCCCATTAAGCAACTGTCTGACACAGCTGTTGCTGGGCTGCATCACAGTGGTTCAGGTTTAGCTGCGTTACCTGCACTGTGATTTTGCAGCACGCTTAAACGCCGGGCACATCGAACCCCCCATGGGGTGCTTGTTGTTGCCTACAGGGCACACCGACCATCCCACACTGTCGCCGCAGTTCCGTGACGAGCTCTTCGATTTCGGTGATCTCGTCCAGGTCTTTAACCCTTAGATTCACCTCTGTCGTGAGTGCCTTCACCTTGACCGTCTCGCCAAGGACTTCCTCCGCCAACTTTTTGTAGGCGGCGCCCTTTTGCGAGACGCCCCGCTTCAGCTCGAGGATCATCTCGCCCGTTCGGGTACGTCTTATTCGACGTACGTCGGCGCCGAGTTCACCCTGCTTGACGTCACTCCTTATCGCCTTCAAGACGTCCGACTACTTAGCCTCCTTAGCGCTCCTTCCTTGATGTCAACCCACCATTTTGCAGCCCAGAAGTTTAAACTAAATGATTGGAATTTTAATATTTTTTAATCTGAGCTACTGAAACTATAACTTCGTTACTAGTGGAATTCAAACAACGAACCATTAGATAGAGTTGTAGAAAAACCTTCGCACTATAAGTCTACCATACAACACATTTTGACATTCAGTCTCGAAAGTCGATGTTGGACGCCAAGTTGAAGAGGGCG
The DNA here is from genome assembly GCF_024139115.2 of Armigeres subalbatus. Taxonomy (NCBI): domain Eukaryota; kingdom Metazoa; phylum Arthropoda; class Insecta; order Diptera; family Culicidae; genus Armigeres; species Armigeres subalbatus. The sequence continues at coordinate 308,346,956 of NC_085141.1, forward strand.
GTCGGGACGGCCAAGTGCAAACCCGTGAAATCCGTGGATTCGACGTCTACCCAGACTGAGGCCCAAGGATTCGCGGACTCGTGCAGGGTCGAATCAACCGAGGGCATGCCAGCGAAGACGGTGGTGCCAAAGTCTACCCAGACTGAGGCTCAAGTATACGCGGCCACGTCGGGGGTGACTGCTCCAACGGAGCAGACATAAAAACGGTGGAGACAATCTCCAGGGGATGATCTCCCTGGGGGCCGCTCCAAAACGGGGAGGGTTACTACCCCGAACAAGGGTTGAGGAGCTGGGAATCTGAACTCCGGCCAGGTACCTCCAAAATTGGGGGATGAAGGATCTGGGAAGGTCCGTCCACCCTGGAAAGACGGTGGTAAGAGGTTACGACAGGCTGAGGGCTCTCAGCCTCCCCAGATCAGGGAAATAGAGGGGGATGACGCCTCCTGGACCCTGGTAAAGAACAAGAGGAAACCGAAGACGTCAAGGGCCGAAAAGAAGGCCCAGGCGAATGAGGGCAGCAAGAAATCTAGGGTAGGCGCCATTCGCTCCAGGGACGACGCCCTAGTCATCAAGACGGACGAGGTGGCAATGAAGTGTGTAACCGTTGCTCCCAATTTTGTAGCTTGTTAGCTCCTCCACAAGCATCCCCATTAGATCTGTTCAAATTTCAAAAAGTTTTTTAAAGTCGACCGGTCAACTGGTATTCACAATTATTATGGTAAGATAGACCTCTGGTGAAAATTTAAGCTCATTCGGTTAAAATTTAGGTGTGCTTCAAATCAATTTAGTGTTTTTGACATGTTTTCGCTCTTGAAAAAATCATAACTCAGAGTAGGATGATTGAAATGCTTTGCAACAACCTCTAAATGAAAGCTATGCCCTTCCTCGACCACTTTCTAGAACATTGTTTAACAATTGGAGGAGATCTTGTATGTGTTTCAACTGATTTCCTCCATCAAGATTCCAATAAATCGATATTTTTCGTTGAATTTTTGCTTATACAATCTTCATCCAGATTTATTTTTGGGCCAAGTTACTCGGGAAGTTGCAGTCTCACATTCGCTTTAGCTCAGTCATGTATAAAATCTCATTTAGTTACCAAGAAAAAAATGTTAAAAATTAATTAGTCGATTCATAGTTTAATTTGCTCCATTGGGTGGCATACCACAAAGACACGAACGAGGGCAAATTTTTTTTTTCAACAAGTTGCCATTGCTTTTCAATGATCATCATCAATTATTTTGCACTTGAGAAAATGCAATCATTGTTGCCTTGGTAGAATGTAGTTCTATGACAGCGTCTTACATCAACACCTAGCGTGTTTGGTTCAGGCGGTAGGGTGCTCGGCTGACAATCAAAATGTTCGGATATTGACTCGCGCGAATAGAACTATTTTTTTGCCGTTTGCTTAATTGGGGGGACATTTTTACGTGGCACATTATAATTTGTGCAAGTTGTGACAAAACTGTTACCGAATGTAACTGAGCAATTTGGTGATGTGCAATGTGTCCATTATGGAATATGGAATATTGAGACTTATGTTATAATGTACCTAATGTTATATTCATAAAATGAATTAGGACACAAGATCCACTATCTGTATTTCCATTTAGTTTAGAACAACATAGTGTAATTAATGTTTAGCAACACAGTGTAAAATCTTAGTATGCCTGGTAACAGATTCCGAATTGTCATTAAACATTTTTCAAGGAAAATGGAGGTTTCTGTCCAAGTGCCTGGCGTTGGTTTGGTTAATAACAACCTCAACAGGATCGGGCTACCTACAACAAGAAGCGTACTTCAAGTGTTTTTTTATTATCTGCGGAAAGAGAAGAAGAGCGTCGCACAAAGCTGCAAAAGTGTTGTAAAATTACTTTCTGAAAAACATAATGCCGAAAATATTCAAACTCAGCGTCCGTGGCATATCGGAGAGAAAGTAAGAAGATTTTATGCAGACTGGAGAAAATACCAAATGAATTATAAACGGAAGGGAAAATGTTTCGACAAATTGCGCCAAAGATGGGAAGAAAAAATAAAAAATGTTTTCGATATTAGTAACCGAACTTGTCAAACGTTGGTACAACCGAAGGCGGAGCCTGTGAAAAGGATAGCTGAACGCAATGATTTTCGTAAGATATATAAATATAGTGAAATCTTGTATACAAACCTTTAATTGTATTACGTGTAACGTTTATAGTTAACACGATTAAATATGAATCAGATGATGACGTGAAAGTTGAAGATGTATCAGGCGATGAATTCGTGGAACCGCGTCCCAAGAAGATGAAATTATTTCCATGGAGCGATGGAACAATGTCAGTTCTAGACAGAACTATGGTGTCCGATAGTGCAGCAGCAGCTCTCCTGACAGCTAGTGTAAATGACCTAGGCCTTGATACCGATCGTTTCTCCACCAGTCACTCCTCAGTTCGCAGACATCGTGTTGTGGTAATTATTATGTTTGTTAAACATATTGAAAGCAAGTTGTTAATATAAACCGTTGTAGAGCCGCAAGACCGTACATAACACACAAAAGGAAAAATTTGTTTCAGGCGATGCCTTAGTAGTACACATTGATACTAAACAGTTATTAAAGGGTCCTAGCGAGAAACCAGAAGAACGACTGGCCATTACAGTCTCAGGTAACGGAAATGAACAGCTCCTTGGGATTCCAAGCATTGAAAGTGGTTCAGGGAAGAATATTGCGGATAGTGTTTTTGACGAACTTGAAAAATGGAATATAACAGCTGATATAAAAGCAATAGCTTATGACACAACTGCATCAAACTCAGGAGTTCATAATGGTGCAGTTGTTCTTCTAGAGAAAAAACTAAATCGCAATTTACTCCATTTTCCATGCCGCCACCACATCCACGAACTTATTCTGGAGTCTGCATTTAAAACAGCAATGAATGAAAATCAACTGGTCCGGAGGTCAATTTGTTTAAAAATTTCAAAATCCTGGAGAAGTATTGATAATAGTGAATATGAAGCAGCCGACTGTTTTTCTCAGATAATGAAAAATAATTTTCCACGAGAAAGCTGCTCGTCTGCTAGATATAGTATATTCACGCGCGGATTATAAAGAATTACTGCTGCTTGTACTCTTGCTGTTGGGCGTTGACGAGTACCAAGGTGTGAAGATCAAAGTAAAGCCTCCCGGTAAGCTAATAACTTGTTTTTAGAAAACTTAAATTCTAATACTGATCTAATGTGCTATTGTAGGAGCAATGCACCGTGCCCGGTGGATGGCTAGAGCAATTTACAGTTTGAAGATTTATTTGTATAGAGGACAATTCGCGCTTAAAGCAGAAGAGCAGAGGGGCTTGGAGAGAATGTGCCAGTTTATTATTAAAATATATTTACACGGTTGGTATTCGGCACATTTTGCAATCATCGCCCCAAGGAACGACTTTATGCTGTTGAATTCACTAGAAAAGTATAAAGAAATTGACAAGGAAATAGCATCGGCCGCCGAGTCAAAGCTGCTGCGTCATTTGGATTATCTTAATGAACAAAACGTATGCTTCGCATTTTCGACAATGAAGTTCCGAACGACGTTAAGCGAAAATGATCAAGAACCTTTCACGCATCACTATACCCGACCGGACAAAACAATTTGTGGAGATTTGTCAGACTATGTCAGCCAGAAGTCTAAAATATTCTTTGAAGTGCTGGGTATTCCTTAGATACACTATTGAGGCAGGATCCATCCGAATGGGCAACCGATGAAAGTTTCATTGAAGCGAGGAATATGTGTTCCACATTAGCAGTCGTCAATGATTCCGCGGAACGAGCAGTTGCTTTAGGACAAAAATTTAAAGATTTTGCCACGAAGAACGAAGCGCAGAAGCAAGCGGTATTATCAAACGTGTTTAACAACCGTAAAAAAGATCCCAAAGCTGTCTAAAAAGGCCATTATTGATCAGATGAGAAACGTTTAGGCATTGTATATTTTATTATTATTTTTTGTTTATTTCAACTTTTGTTCGCTCTCTTATTTTAAGTTATAGTTTTTTGATGTTGAATTTTATGTTCTATTTAATTTGTTAACTAATACCTACGATTTTTCTCTTTGTTGAGTACATGTTCTACTGTGATTATTTAAAATACCAAATAATAGTTGATAATTATCAAAAAATAAACAAGGGCTAAACAATAAAATAAGGGATTTGTTTCATTTAACTTATTAAGCAACAACTCTGAAACGCTTGAATTCCATAAAGAAATATTCGAAACAACGAGGTTTAAGAAATTTTGGATCGGAAATTTGAAAATCCCGCTAATTCAAATATAATGGCGCTCAGAATCCATGGAAAATTGAGGGTTCTTTAGGTTGAGCTTCTATAGTTTTAAATACACCTAATAAATTACCGTTACCAATGCTGATTACGAGCTACTGTATAGATAGTATGTTGCGAAAGTGTGTTACGTATAACCTCCCATATATTAAATACTAGCAGACCTGACGAACTTCATTTCACCTTAAATTGATTTATTCTCTGCTTAGTTCTCGAGTTATGCAGAAATTTCTGTTTAATTTGTATGGGAGCCTCCCTTTCCAAAGGAGGAAGGGGTCTCGGGCCATCTGAAGAACCTTCCCCGGCACCAAAAACCAATGTTCCAGTTGCGGGATGCGATTCTAATAGATATAATATACAAAGAGAATGCTTTTACTAGAGGAATCATATATTGCTCCAGAATAGACCAGGCAGATGCGAGATGAATAAATATATCCAACTAACTTCGAACATACGCTTTCTTAAAATTTATATAAAGCTGAAGGTATTCTTTACGAGTTTTTGCATTTTGCGGTAACGAGAGATGCACATCACCAAATTGCTCAATTACATTCGGTATCAGTTTTGTCACAACTTGCACAAATTATAATGTGCCACGTAAAAATGTCCCCCCAATTAAGCAAACGGCAAAAAAATAGTTCTATTCGCGCGAGTCAATATCCGAACATTTTGATTGTCAGCCGAGCACCCTACCGCCTGAACCAAACACGCTAGGTGTTGATGTAAGACGCTGTCATAGAACTACATTCTACCAAGGCAACAATGATTGCATTTTCTCAAGTGCAAAATAATTGATGATGATCATTGAAAAGCAATGGCAACTTGTTGAAAAAAAAAATTTGCCCTCGTTCGTGTCTTTGTGGTATGCCAACCAATGGAGCAAATTAAACTATGAATCGACTAATTAATTTTTAACATTTTTTTCTTGGTAACTAAATGAGATTTTATACATGACTGAGCTAAAGCGAATGTGAGACTGCAACTTCCCGAGTAACTTGGCCCAAAAATAAATCTGGATGAAGATTGTATAAGCAAAAATTCAACGAAAAATATCGATTTATGGGAATCTTGATGGAGGAAATCAGTTGAAACACATACAAGATCTGTTCCAATTGTTAAACAATGTTCTAGAAAGTGGTCGAGGAAGGGCATAGCTTTCATTTAGAGGTTGTTGCAAAGCATTTCAATCATCCTACTCAGACTTATGATTTTTTCAAGAGCGAAAACATATCAAAAACACTAAATTGATTTGAAGCACACCTAAATTTTAACCGAATGAGCTTAAATTTTCACCAGAGGTCTATCTTACCATAATAATTGTGAATACCAGTTGACCGGTCGACTTTAAAAAACTTTTTGAAATTTGAACAGATCTAATCCCCATGTCTCGTCCCCCACGCCAGTAAGAACCAAACGCCCAGTCCGTCCCTAATAAAAGTAGTAGGACAGCCTTACTGGTGGCGATCCCAGCTGTTCGAAATAAAAAGATTCGGCACTACCGGGAAAGACATACAGCCCTCGTTCCATTCATGCTCACCCTCACTGTACTTTCCGCGGTTTGAGTCTGGACAACAACCCGTAACGGTGTTGACCCAATCAATACCCTGCGCGGAAGTGATGCCAACCATTACGAAAAACTGGAGAATGACTCTTCAGTTTTTGGTAAGATAGTAAGAAAAGGAAAACGAAATAGGACCAAAAGAAAGTTAGAAAAAAAAACTCAGGTAAATAGACCGTCGAGGGTGAGTCAGGTCTTCTTTCTGTCTGAACTACAAAGACAGTAGTAGTGCGCGCCGTAAAGTTAAATTAAAATTAAATTACAAAATAAAATTTGCATGCTTATGCAGTGAACTGGTGCTCTCTTAAGGATAAATAGCGTGCTATTGTGAATGTAGTGTAAAACGCATAGTGATAACAACAATAGCACCTCTAAGAAAGTTCAACTTCAATAGGTGTGAATTATTAGAAGAAAAGGCCCGAGTCTGCTTCCGGGCCTTTTCCTTTTCTTTCTTTTCGAGTCCTCGGGCAAGACCCGACGGATATTATACTCCGCAGTGCCATCCATCAAGCCGGATTAAATCCAGTGGCGGGTATAGCGCCAGTATGGAGGTAAGGCAAGGTGAATCCGGGACTGGAATCGATCGGCAACCGCCAATCCAAGCCGACATCGCGCCCACCTACTCGTATATTCGATCACCTCGATATACATTGCTGGGGCAACCGCCGTCACCATCCGCCATCGTGCCCATTGTGGTTGCGGGCCCTCCCAAACGAAGATCCTTTGGCGACCGCCGACACCATCCGCCATCGAGCCAATTTAGGTCGCTGGCCTACATACCCCGACGAAAAGGCAACCACCCACTTCGATTCCCGGCCACCATCGCGCGGATTGGATCGTAGCCGCAAGCCTCCCGTCGCCGAGCAATCGGCCACCTCCAGCGGCCGCCACCACGGTAAAGTTTCGTGTCTACCCATCGCCACCAAGCCAACCGCAAATTTCCGAGAAGGTCCGAAGCACTCCCGGTACCCCATTAGAAACATCCAAGCCCGAAAGCAGCATGATCACGCCGGATTGTGACCGGAAAACCTCGTCATCGTCAGCATCATCGCCGCCACCAATGCTAGCCAACGAGATCATCTCCGTCGACCACCATCTACAGTAAAAAGCGCAAGTACACCATTGTCTCTCCATTGAAAATGCCCAAGGGGCGAATAAATTAATAATGTTAAGATGAAAACTGGTAGTCAGGTTATTTAAGAGCTGCACTCCCTCATTGCATATGTATTGCTTGTTCCGCTTCCGTACCTGAAAGGGGTATCCAAGCCTTGGTCTTGGTAGTCCACTTTGAGAAGACACCTTTTCCTCGATTTTAGTCCACCTTGGTCAAGAGAACCGGCTGGCTTCCCCTTCTCCACAAGGTTTTTCAACTTTCATTGCTCCTGCTAAAGGTAAGTGAAGAGTGGGGCAGTGGGTAAAACGGTGCTATATAATTGAACGACCCAGTGCTCGACAATTTCCCACTCATAACTCCTTCTGGTCAGCCAAGAGGCTTACAAGTGTGACGTCAAGTTCGGTGAACTCGGCGCCGACGTACGTCGAATAAGACGTACCCGGACGGGCGAGATGATCCTCGAGCTGAAGCGGGGCGTCTCGCTAAAGGGCACAGCCTACAAGAAGTTGGCGGAGAAAGTCCTAAGCGAGACGGTCAAGGTGAGGGCACTCACGACGGAGTGAATCTAAGGGATAAAGACCTATACGAGATCACCGAAGTCGAAGAGCTCGTCTCGGCACTGTGACGACAGTGTGGAGTGGAGACGCCCACCGCAGCCGTTCGGCTACAGAAAGGTCCAGCAGGAACACAGGTAGCATTGGTTTTACTATCTGCAAAGGATGCCTCCAAGGTAGTCAAGTTAGGGAGCGTTAAGGTGAGATGGTCGGTGTGCCCTGTGGGCAGCTCGAAGTTTGCTTCAAGTGCCTGGAACCGAGGCACAAGCAATGGGACTGCAAAGGCCCTGACAGAAGCAAGCGCTGCCGATGCTGCGGATTGGAGGGACATAAGGCACAATGCTGCACGAACCCTCCCAATTGTTTGATTTGTTCCAGCAAAGCCGTGAACAGCAAGCATCCCATGGGGGGTTCAAAGTGCCCGGCGTTTAAGCGTGCTGCAAAATCACAATGCAAGTAACGCAGCTAAACCTGAACTACTGTGACGCAGCCCAACAACTGCTGTGTCAGACAGTTGCTGAATGGGGGATGGATATCGCCATTATAGCGGATCCTTACCGGGTACCGGCCAGAACGGCCAGACCGATGGGTCTAAAATGGCGGCGATATGGACAACGGGGAAATACCCAGTCCAAGAGTTGGTGTCTTCGTCATTGCCAAAGTTAATGGGGTCTTCTTCTGCAGCTGCTATGCGTCTCCTCGATGGTCGATCGAGCAGTTCGGTCGTATGCTGGATTGTTTGACGGCTTACTTGATGGGGCGTAGGCCGGTGGTGATAGCGGGGGACTTCAACGCTTAGGCCGTGGAATGGGGAAGCCGTTCCACAAATCAATGGGGGCAGATCCTGCTGGAATCACTGGCCATGTTGGATGTGGACTTGGTCAATGTCGGTACCAAAAGTACCTACAGCTGGAACGGGGCCGAGTCGATTATCGACGTTACGTTCTGGGGCCCTGGCCAAACGAGTAGTTCGAACTGGAGGGTAAATGATGGTCACACTCTCAGCGACCACCTGGCGGTTTGCTACAGTATCGACTATACGACCAGCATTCAGCGGACGGAAAGAGGGGCGAGACCTAGCCCTCGTATGTGGAAGACATCGTACTTCGATGACGAGGTGTTGAAGAAAGCGCTCCGCTGCGAGCACAATACTCTCGGTCTGAGCGGCGAGCAGCTGGTAACAGTACTCTCGCATGCCTAGGAAAGTCCACCCTAGGAATGGGAGGCCACCGGCTTACTGGTGGACTCAAGCAATTGCGAACCTGCGCCGCGCCTGCCGACGGGCACGGAGGCGAATGCAGCGAGCACGCACAGATGTGGAGCTTGTTGAACGACGGGTGGCGTTCGTGGCTGCTAGAGCCGCTTTGAAGACTGAGATTAGATCAAGCAAAAAAGCCTGTTTCGAGGTCCTGTGTCAAAGTGCCAACGCGAATCCATGGGGTGACGCCTATAGGGTCGTAATGGCCAAGACACGTGGGGCGATGGCCCCTACAGAGCGGTCTCCAGAGATGCTGGAGAGGATCATCGCGGGGCTCTTCCCACGCCATGACCCAAGTCCCTGGCCTCACTTTGTGGAGCTGCCAGGGGCCAGGGTGGCCGACGAGGGAAGAGTAACTGCGGCGGAATTTGCGGAGATTGTACAGTCCCTTAGTGTATGTAAGGCGCCAGGACCGGATGGTATTCCGAACCTGGCCATCAAATCGGCCATTGCTGAGGCTCCCGAGATGTTCAGATCTGTCATGCAAATTCAATTCAATCGAACATTTTTAAACCCAGAGGACTTACCAGTGGAGAAGTCCTGCGACTTCTCCATTGGGATAGTTGTGTTACGAGTGATCAAACGAGTGAAAACACCTCCGAGGGTTTCGATACCAAGCGACAGGGGAGTAACATCCAGCAGCAACAAATCGGTTACATCTGCGGCAAGTACACCACCCTGCACGGCAGCACGCACCGACTGCGACGGCTTCATCTGGATCCACAGCACGGGATGGTTGGCGACCGAAGATGTCCTACACGGTTTGCTGTACCTTGGGCATACGGGACTTACCGTTGACCAGAATAACCTCTCCGATGTCCGACTTGGATATCTCGGCATCAGCCAAAGCCTTCTGACATGGTCCGATGGTACGCTTGATCAGATCCCCGACCAATTGCTCCAGCGTGGCACGGGTGAACTTCAAGTTCAAGTGCTTAGGACCGGAGGCATCCATGGTGATGTATGGCAGATTGATGTCGGTTTGCACGGAGGAGGACAACTCGCATTTGGCCTTTTCGGCATCTTCCTCGCCTCCCTCGGGGCAGATCCGCCGTACCAAACTGACTATCTACAAAACGCTTATACCGGTAGTTCTCTAGAGACACGAGACCTGGACGATGCTCGTGGAGGGCCAACGCGCACTGGGAGTTTTCGAAAGGAAAGTGCTGCGTAGCATCTATGGTGGGGTGCAGATGGCAGACGGTACGTGGAGGAGGAGAATGGCCACGAATAACCACCACCACCAAAAGTCCCGGGTGATGATGGTATTTTCTACATACTAATCAAAAAACTTTCTGATAGCTCTTTATCCTTTTTAATTAATTTATTTAACAAATGTTTTCAATTTGCAAACGCCAAAGTTATTCCAATTTTGCAGCCGGACAAAAATCCAGATTAGGCTTCTAGTTATCGCCCAATCAGTTTGCTTTCTTCAATAAGCAAACTATTTGAAAAGGTAATCTTCAATAGAATGATGGTTCATATCAATGACAATTCAAGTTTTGCTGATGAGCAATTTGGTTTTGCCTTGGGCATTCAACTACTCATCAGTTGTTAAAAGTTACAAATTTAATTCGGCTGGATCTGGAGAATATTCGATATAGAGAAAGCATTCAACAGTGTTTGGCATGAATGTTTGATTATAAAATTGATGAATTTTAATTTTCCTGTACATTATTAAAATGATCCAAAATAATTTTTCAGATCGCTCCCCGTGCTCGGTAAATAGGATTTGGTGTGAATGACTTAATTATTTCATTCATTTGAAGTCTACTAAAGTTCCATCTAACTAATTTTATTCTTGATCGACCCGGAATTTAAAAGCCTAACCGCCTTCAGTATGATCTGCATTGATACCGCGCAGCATACCGCTGAGCCACAGACAGAGGACGCTAACCCAGCTAACTTAACTGTAATCAAATGCTGAATATATGCCTACGCTAATCCGATCACTGTACAATAAATTGTCGAACCCCTTGGTCCAACTAGCGTTCCACATTCTGATATACCTACAACCCAACCGAAAACGGACGCTGAGGAATGTAAACTGTATGGGGTGGTAATTTTCCACCCCAACTACCCAACAAGAGAGTGAAAAGCTTGAGAGCGTTTCCTTTTTTCGACTGACTGTAAATAGTGAGAACAAATAGGACGACTCGGTGGGAGAGTTTTCCATTCTCATGCTTTTCGTCTCAACACTTGAACGACCAGAACCGGAGAAGCAGCCAACAATCAGTAGCTCCCAAGACGTGTGCAGTGACAAACGGTCTGTGAAACTGGATACCATCGTAAAGCAGCAGCTGTTCAACGAAAACAAGTCCCGGTCCGGAAGAAGAGTGTTTTTTTTTTTGGAGGTATGGCTGTGTGCAGAGCGAGCGTTTGTTGCCAAGCAGTCGACGATGCTGGCTGGTGTGAAGAGAGTGACTGTTGAGTGCTCAGCAACGAGGAAAATTTAAGCAAAAGTTTTCCGGGGGAGACCGAGAACAGTGAGTGAGGGGATAACCTAAGGGATGAAGGGACAGTTCGATACCGTCGATTGGGGTGTTTTACTATAAAAGGAAGGAGTCCAAATGATAGTGACAGTATCGAATATAATGAAATAAAGCGGAAACATTTTAGCTGAATGCTTAAATGTGATTCCCGATCCGATCTGAGAAGTTGTATGGACTTCTTTTAGATTAAAAAGCAATGGCTTCGAAACAACCTACAACACCTTTTGAGATAGGCATATTAAAACTAGACCTCAAATGTAAATTATTTAGAAAAGCCGATATTTTCCACATTTGGATAAAATATTTCGGAGAAGCAAAACAGCCTTGCAGCCGCAAGCAGTACTAATCTACAATATACCACGCGTCTCCACAAGTGCATTATTGTCCATTAGCAAAAAAATGATTACCGATCGCGTGGTGAAATTTTGTGATCATTTAGTATAAGTCATTGCAATTAGAACTTTAACGTCGTAACTAATGGAATTAAAACAACGCACTGTTGGGCAGAGTCGTAGTAAAACATTGTTCTAAAAGTCAACCATGCAACACATTTGGAAACTCAGTCTCTGAAATAAGTTGTTTACGAACTGTAAATAATCGAAACCAAATAACTAAATGATTCAAACCATCCTTGAATGCCGCAAGGTTAAGTTTCAAGAAACAAGCAACATTATGGGTATGCTAACAACTGACTTTCGAGGAAATACTGAATCTTGATTTTCTGTTGGGGATTCCTGACTTGAAATTTTAATATAGATATGTCGATATTGATTCTAACGCTTAGTTCTCGCACGTTCTAGTTTTTTTAGATCCTCGAAGTCACTGAACGTATTAATTTCGTGTCGAAGCTTTGCTATATAATAATCAGTAGTAATTCTATCAAAAAAGATTGTTGAACTTTTCTGCTCCAGTTTCTCCAGACAACAACACCCCAATAGACGGTAGCGAGTCCTCATTCACTGGTGTGTAGGAAAACTCCAGAACACGTCGACTCTTGCTGGTGGATGGCAGCACATGTAACATCGGCATCCAATTAAAAATTGTGATGCGCCGTGGAAAATTGTGTTCAATGGCTATCAGTTGTGGCACTTATTGGCGAAATAATTGAACTTCCCCCGACGACGCGGCTTGAGTAACTGCAGACAAAGTGCCATTTTCCGGTTTCGAAAATAGTGTAGAACGGAGTGCCAGTGCTTTTCTCGTCCTAGATGCACAAAAGTTAATAGTGTTTTCCTTTTAGCTAGGTGTGAAAAGTTTTTGCGCAAGATTTTCCTCGCCTCGGCCTAGTATTCGGGAGTTACATATGCAGAATCTGCGAAAAACAGGTCGGCAAACGTTTTCATACGAATTCCGATGGTCTGTTGCCATTTTGCAATGTGATTGCAGTCATTAGTGTCCTGTCGAAAAAGGATATATGAGTACCCAACAAGGGTGAGAAGGAAAAATGTGTCTGTGAAATGATGATTCACCTAAAGGATATCTGTGTATACCTAGACCGAATGCGATTGTGTAATTAGTCGGTTTTCTCGACACAGGGGACAGTAAACACAAAAAGAGGATCTTTCCGGAAAAGTGAAAGGAGTCATACATTAAAAAGCTATTCGTGCTTGAAACAGGAAGGCCAAGTCTAAACGGAGCAATCATCTTCCGCAACGTAAAAAGTGTAATAAACGTCACCCCGGACGAACTCACACATTCGTGTACGAACCAAGACTGGTAAGTGAAGGTGATTTAAATATTAGTTAAATTTGGGGGAAACAACTTCAATTTATAGAAGCGTGCATATTATCTAATTTATCATTCATGATACGATAGATACCACTAATAACATACTTATGATTGTCCAGGAATTGAACTTAAAATTAAAACATTATTAAACGCATGTAGCCATATCATTAATTAAGATTCAAATTCCAATCCAATCTTTATGATAAAAATTCAGGAAATCAATTAAATGGTGATACACTTATCACATATACGTGGTTCATCTAAAACTCCGCAACAAAATAATGTATTGTATGTTTCTGATAACAAAAGTAGAACCGATCCGTCGGAGGCAACTTGTTGCAAGCCTCGTTTAAAAATAAATATAATAAAGGTAGAGGGAATGACGGCTTTGGCAGGTTTTGTTCTATTATTGTCAGGGGGGTTTTTATGACTGATTATGTTCCAATTTGGCCTAAACATTCTTTGCATATCAAAGAATATTGTGGCCAAATTTCATAAAATTCGGTCGACAAAAACCCCTTGCCAATAATAGAACAAAACCTGCCAAAGCCGTCTTTTCCCCTAACCCACATGTTTGAAACATTTTTGTACTGCCGTGCATATCCAAATCACAAAAATTTGAGTTATTATTATTTTTCCCTTTTTCACGTTCTGCTGATCCAAATAGAACATTTATCCAAGAGAAGTTTTCATTCCATTATCCCATAATAAAAAATCATAGGAAGTTAGAAACACCACAATATCTTTACGAAATAACATTCAAAGTAATGGTTTGCATTAATTATTACTCCATTCGTTTCTAAAATATTAAATGCATGTCGAATACATAAAAACATTTTTTTTTTGCTCTATTCTTCAGAAATAGTACATACGTTTAGATGCATAATGATGAATTGCGGAATTCACATCGATCACTTACTTATTTTGTGTGTGTGAATTACAAAAGAGAGCGCGTGGGCGATAGATAGCACCTTTTAAAATTTGGAACTGCTGATAATGCAGATTTCTTGGTGACCGGCAAATAGAATACCTTCGCTGGCTCCAGAGGGTTCCTAAGACAAAATGTTGAATAGAGGATGCTGCATAAAAACTGTTAAAAATAATTGATCAAAATAACGAGAAAAAGGTTAATTTTTAAACATCGGGAGTTATTTCAATATCAAAGATATGTAGGGGAGAACAGCCCAAAATACACCTCTTAACCCTGTCAGGACGACTTTTTTTACGTAGATTTAAAATACAAAATTTCACTGGATCCTGTCAAAATTAGTATAGAAAGAACTGAAAAGACATTGGCATATTTTTTTTTCGGATGTCCTACACCTAGAAAATTCTTTACATTGATTATATTTGTCGCACACATAAATTTTAGCAATTTGGTGACCCAAATATATGCAATTTGTACCCACACATAAATTCAATAACTGCATATTAGAGATAGAGACCACACATACATTTTATTTGATTATATGTAGATTATATTTGTACTTCGCGTGGAGAGTGGTTATGTGTTTTTTAGAATCATGAATTAAATTAATGGATTTTTGCCAATAAAAATGTGTGGAATTTTTGCAGTGTAGGTTGTCCAAACTGTACTGGAGTACATATTATCGAATGTATCCGAAAATATGTCTGAAATAATTTATCAGAAACAAAATGTCTTAAGCTGAGATATCCATATGATTATAATATATACATTAATCGAATTTTTAATAAACGTAAACTATTTCAGGGTCTCTAAAACGTCCTTGTTGGAGATCAGTAAGCAATGAGGACGTCTGGACGAAAATTTTCATAACCTTAACAGCCATTGTGTAGAGTAGATCAATAAAATTAGTTTAATTTTCACACCGTATAAAAGTCGGGTTTCAGTTAAAAAAAGAAGAATTTTCAGATAGTGGTTTCCGAAGTTCTACGGTTTTGTGTAGTGAAGAAGAAAGGCAGTGTTGCATCAAGCCGTCATCCTGAGTTCTTTGATTGGACTGAAGAAATTGGCCCTTCTACCCCGGCAGGTTGTTGTTCTGCTGATCTACCCGATCAACCAAGTCCTGAACAATGTATCCATGCAAAGCTAAACATCCTAACAAGTCTATTGAGCCGATAGGATTTCACTCATTACTTTTCTTCATAGAAAAGTTCTCCAAAACGTCCTGCAGTTCAGAAAGTATGATCTACCCGATCAACCAAGTCATGAACGATATATTCAATCAGCGCTAAACATCTCAGCAGGCCCATTGAGCCTATAGGGTTTCACAAGCTAGATCCTCCATGAGTCGATGTTCTAAGACTCGATGTCAACTCGTAGAAGCACATGGCTTCATATTAAACATATGTTCTCGGTTACTCTGTTTTCCTTAGCTGGCCGGTAAGATGTGCGGCTACAATACAAAACCATGCTGAAGGTGGCTAGGTTCTAATCCCGGTCACCTTTCAGACACCCCTTATAGTTTTCTAAACCACAAACCATTTCAACCGATCTTCCAGACACGTATTGTAATTTTGCAGACCACAAATCAGTTTCTTACGGTCTTCCAGGCGAGGCTTTGATGTTCTTAAAACCACAAGCCATTTTTTCAGCGGTCATTCAGACGCGCCACCACAAACCATTTAGCAAACCACAAACCGTTTTCCGACGGTTTTCGAGACGCGTCTTGTGATTTAGCAAACCACAAACCATTTTCCGATGGTCATCTAGACGCGTCTTGTGATTTTGCAAACTAAAATATATCACTCGTCACAATTTAAGCACTTGAATTCAACTCACCTCATGAAATCAGCGACTGGATCCAAAAAATAGACTGGCAGGATCGCCAAAATTTGTGGCCCTCAATGCCTGGAACAGCGACTCTCCGTGGATGCGTGTGTCGGCAACGGAGGTCTGACTAAAAGAGGCCAAGTCATGGCTTGCTGCTCGCCGATTGACACGCTGATGTGTGAATCTATTAACACACGCTGAAGGCCACGGTGTGTTTGTCCGAAGAGGCTTATTTTCAAAAAATCAGTATCTCTAAAACACTCACTACACAAAAGTATAGGTTTTCCTCTTTCACATAGGTTTATTTTTAAAATGTTCTTTCAGGGGTCATTTTTCCATACACTTTTGGGGGGTTAAATCGGCTATCATTTGAGATTCCTATGGAGTTTGCACCAAAAATAGTGAAAAAATAAAAATTGTTCTAGATCCCCCGATAGAAAATTTTAGTTTACCCACTATATGAAAGAGGAGAGCATATACTGTCACGTGGTGGTAGTTTCAGAGATACTGATTTTTGAATAAAAAAAAACATTTCCCCATAGACACACCGTGAAGGCATTTTTCTCAAACCCCACTAACCTGTTGGATACCTTGTTCTTATCTCAAGATCATTTTGGAAGACATGAGATGTTCAAGGAAATTTGAATCATATGCCTATTGAACTAGTTTGGGTGTACTGTATACCAATGATACGGTCTTCTCAAAAGATTCTGTTAGGTACTTTGAGTTGAACTAGAGAATGTTTTCAAGTACCTTGAACATCTCATTTTTATGAAAATTGGGTTCATATGATGCGCATTTGATCCAATTTGCATATATTGAACAGGATTGGGTATATACCGACGATAAGGACATTGCAAAAGGCTTGGTTGATCTGGTAGACGTTGGCTGAACTCGCGAACGTTTTGCAGAACCTTGAGCATCTCGTATTCCTGAAAATTGATTAAGTGTTCAAAATTATCAAACAATACGGTATAGGATTTAAATATTTCAGATTCATTTGCATGCTCTCAAAAGCGAAATCATTCCAAGGTTTGGGGTATCTGGGTCTGAGACTATATCAGGATATAGGATATGACCTCCGATATTTTTTTTCTGTAAAGCCAACATCCCGATGAACAACTTTGCTGAAGAAAGTGGAGATCTAGCTCTCTCTGCGATTTTACACAGCCAATCTAAAACGCTGGGCATATTTGTCCCGAAAAGGTCAAGCTTTTTCGATGTTTTCACCAATAATAACAAGAATACCAAACCATTTCAACGTGGAGATGCAAAATTTAGCTACATACATTTCACATTGATCTTTTATTCAAAACACCAAGGTTTTTATGACTTATGGCATTCAAAATATGTTTCGAAAATGGGTTTGGGGCAAAATGTCCGAATGGTGCTGTAAAATGACTCAATTGCATGTAAAATAATGGAACGCATGGTTGTTTGTTTTATCTTAATGAATTAAACGACAATCTTAAGGGTGAGGTGAGAGAATCGCAAATCGTTAAATTCAAGTAAAAATAAAAATATTAAGCTTATTTTTTCGATTG
Organism: Armigeres subalbatus; assembly: GCF_024139115.2. NCBI lineage: Eukaryota > Metazoa > Arthropoda > Insecta > Diptera > Culicidae > Armigeres > Armigeres subalbatus. The sequence goes on from NC_085141.1 coordinate 308,364,260, forward strand.
CAGCTCAGTAATGAATACCTAATATTGAATTAAAATGGTAATAAAAAAGATTATATGAGTGTTTTTATGAGTTAGGCTATTTTGCCCCGTGGGTGCGTTATGCACTGTTCTCCCCTACAGCAACGAGACCTTCTATCAAAATTGAAACATCATCGTTAGCATGTACACATTTTGGCACATGGATAACGGTTTTTGATTTAAATCCGATGAGAAAAAAAATCAGTGTGTAGTAGCCCCTAAGTTGAAATGGAAGTAGTAAAACATATCTGAATTTTCCATGAATGATTATGGGGGGTCCCGTAGCGTAGTTGGCTACACGTTCGCCTAATAAGCGAATGGTCATGGGTTCGATTCCCAGCCCTGACGTAGCCAAACAAATCATCAATCGAATCACTAGATTTATACGCGGAAAATCGGCATCGGAAACCAAAAATCAGAAAGCGTGCGTACGCTTCCAAAAACGAACACTAAATCAAGACAAAATTTTCAAAACGACCTATCTGCTTTTGTAAACAAAGATTCAAACGACGATTTGACGAATCTGATAGCTCTCCCACGCAAACCAACACCATCAATAGGTAGGTGAAGGATTCCGCTACCTGTTGGTGGTGTTGGTTTGCGTGGGAGAGCTATCAGATTCGTCAAATCGTTGTTTGAATCTTTGTTTACAAAAGCAGATAAGTCGTTTTGAAAATTTTGTCTTGAAATGATCATTGTTTTGACGTGACGTTTAAACAGCCAAACTCAGCCCACTACGATTGAATTTCAAATTTGTGCATAACAACTTTGTTTAGCATGCTCACACTTCACTTGCCTACCGCGATTGATTTTCAAATATTTTATTGCGGATCTTTTCAAAATTTTCCATTATGCGGATTCCGTAAAGTTCTTCCGCAACTGTCAAAGTTCTACCGCGAGCCTGAAAATCTTCAATACACTGAAACAAAAATCTGATATTTGGCGTTGTCATCGTAGAATGCCATGCCAAACAGCAAGAAGAAAGTATGAAGTGACAGCTGCGGTAGTTTAAAAGTTGAACCGTAAAGTGGAAGAGCAATAACATTGTTTTTTTTTATTTTGAACTAGTTGAACGTACCCGACCTTGATCGGGTTGTATTATTTTGCATTCTAACTCTCAATTGTTGAGTTGATTGAAGCTCCAATTTTCTCCCAACTTGCCTTTATATTGTATTTCGACAATTTTTCAACTTTTCCTGTCAAATTTGCAAACACAGTTGACCTCAATACGAATCGATTAGTGAGAAAATTTTGCAAATCGTCCAACCCGTTCATGAGTTATAATGCCTCAAAGCAAAAGCAAACTCATTTTTATATAAATAGATTGAATTTATGTATTTTTAATTAATTCATGTATAGTAAGTAAGTTAGTAGTAGTAGTTAGTAGTATTAGTAAATAATAAATAACAATGTTACCCAAATTTAGGATGGCGGTTTCAGGATAATCATATTTCCCAAATGCCCCCTCTCTAGGGTGACCATATCCTCCTTTACACCAGGGTGACCATATCCTCCTTATACACATGTCCTCATCTTTCATTAAAAATCAGATGATCTCCCTTTGTACTACAATGTCCTTCTTTTTAGATATTTTGAGAAAACAGTTGCATGAATAACCTTTTCTGAAGAAATTCTAGTTTAATATTATTAAATTACCGCCATCGGGGGTGACAATGGGTCTGGGGGGTGAGAATGGGTCATCGCTCTCACCGGCAGCCTGGAGGTCGGATAGCAAAATCGTTCAAAAAGGTCTCTTATATTTTAGTCTTCTTACCCTCAGATACATTCAATCTATTCTACAAGCATTCTAAGTAGTTGAAACAGTGACCCATTCTCACCCCCATTTGACCCATTGTCACCCCAGACGACGGTAATAAACAATACTGCAACAGAGATCCATGCGGAGCAAAAAAAAAACGTTGCACACGTTTATGCTTTTTTGGTTTCTAATCAGAAATTTTTTCCTTCATAAGTTTTCGAATAAATTCAATGTTCTACCCATTCTCACCCATCAAATTGCCCTTTGAACGCATCGCACGGTACGTTTCTTGAATATGTGACGCAAAGAGCAGTCGCTAAGTTATGCCTAGAATGGAATAGAAATCTGAACTAATCAAAACAGTTTTGAGTTTCTTCTGTTTAAATGCAAACAGTTTTAAATTTATTCAGTTGAGAACTTTGTGGAATGGTCGTACAGTTAACGGTATCATACTCATTCACATGCCTTAAATTGTGATTCTCAATGGCATTGAAAAAAATCTTCACTGGTCTACTAGACATCTTGTGTTTGTTTCTATTATAACCTAATGTTGACATGTTATCTATTGCTAAATTTTCAGAATGCGATGAGCTTTTCCTGTTAAAATTCTGTGTAATATCGCCGAAAAGGCCAGCATAAGGATATTCAACATTTGTTCATTGTTGATCTTAAAATTAGTTGAAGCTACCATTTCCCTATTATGAAGATGGTGGTTGCAGTTCATAATTGGAAAGCACTTGAGTAATGATGGTTGGAAATGTTCCATCTGGAGTTGTAATGTTAATGAAGTAGAAGAAGATGCCGTATTTGCCTCGACTTACAAAAACTACTTCCAATAAACTTTAATATGCATAAGTCTAACAAATCATATTAAAAACAAAACCCGATCGATGTTTATTATATCCTCCTTTTTGATCAAATGTCCTCCGCTACGATTCAGGTGAATTGTACTCCTTTGGGAAAAATTCATATGGTCACACCAAACCCTAGTCTATCGCCGGAAGCGCAGTCGTACGGTGGCGTTTTGGGGAACACGCCACACCGACACGGCTGTATGATGACGTCTGACAAAACTGTTCTTCTCAGAGGCATTCCCCCAACATACTTCGATAAATGGTAACCGAACACAAAAATAGATCTCCTCTCATATAATACAGTTCTTCTGGCAACTCTACATTAAATCGAGGATATTTATTTAGAAAATTCTACAGTACATCAATATTCTATACGGTAGAGCAGCTGAGACTATGTCCAATGGCTTGATGACCCTTCTCCAGGCTTATCTAGGATGTGATGAGGTTTTACAGCGAGCTCTGTTAAACTTCCATAAAAAATATATGCATCCGCAAACAGGCCTCACCAAAGCGATCAGGTATCGCTCAAAGCGCACTAGCAAAAGTCCTGGTGTTGGGTGGGGCTCCAAACAGACCTGTCACAGCGGCTCACCGGCGAGACAAGACGAACGCCATAAGAGTTTTCTCCGCCGTACTATCTACAAAACGCTTATTAGACCGGTAGTCTTTTACGAACACGAGACCTGGACAATGCTCTTGGAGGACCAACGCGTTTTTTGGAGTTTTCGAAAGAAAAGTATTGCGTGCTATTTATGGTCGGGAACAGATGGAGGAGGTGCATGAACCACCGGTTGCATCTGCTGTTGGGAGAACCATTTATCGTTTACATCGCGAAAATCGGAAGACTGCGGTGGGCCGAATGTTGGACAATAACCCGGTGAAAATGGTTCTTTATAGCGATCCGAGGAGCACAAGAAAGTGAGCAGATGGAGACGCATGGTGCATTTGTGCGTCAACCTCACATGTTCGTGTAAATTCTATTACTTCTGTTAACCCATAAAAAGAACAGCCTCTGTGAACGTTCAGCGAGCTTTGCATGCACTCCGGGAGTACATATTGAAAAGAATGTGCATTTTGGTCAACCTCATCTACGCGTTCGATCAAATTTGTATTTTTGTACATTATGGCATCTTTGTTTTTTGTTAATTCGTTAATAAGGTAAATTAGCTAAGGCTAACGCAAAAATCTGAATTTTGAGCACTCTCCCCTCTCATGTAACAAGTACCCCATCATTTTTTTTTCATTTATTTAGTCTACATCTAAACAGATAACACTGAATCAACAATTTGACGCCACAATACACGGTTCGAGGCCGCATCTCTCCATCCTCGAATACGCCCCACGCTCACCAAGTCGTTCTGCACCTGGTCTGCCCATCTCGCTCGCTGCGCTCCACGTCGTCTCGTCCCTGCCGGATCGGAAGCGAACACCATCTTTGCAGGGTTGCTGTCCGGTATTCTTGCAACATGCCCTGCCCAACGTACCCTTCCAGCTTTAGCTACCCTCTAGATACTGGGTTCGCCATAGAGCTGGGCGAGCTCATGGTTCATTCTTCGCCGCCACACACCGTCTTCTTGCACACCGCCAAAGATGGTCCTAAGCACCCGTCTCTCGAATACTTCGAGTGCTTGCAAGTCCTCCTCGAGCATAATCCAAGTTTCATGTCCGTAAAGCACTACCGGTCTTATTAACCTCTTGTACATGACACATTTGGTGCTCTTTGTTGACCGCAGTTTCTTCTGGAGCCCGTAGTAGGCCCGACTTCCACAGATGATGCGCCTTCATATTTCACGACTGACATTGTTATCAGCCGTTAGCAAGGATCCGAGGTAGACGAATTCTTCGACCATCTCGAAGGTATCCCCGTCTATCGTAACACTGCTTCCCAGGCGGGCCCTGTCGCGCTCGGTTCCGCCCACAAGCATGTACTTTGTCTTTGACGCATTCACCACCAGTCCAACTTTTGCTGCTTCACGTTTCAGGCGGGTGTACAGTTCTGCCATCTTTGCAAATGTTCGGCCGACAATGTCCATGTCATCCGCGAAACAAATAAATTGACTGGATCTGTTGAAAATCGTACCCCGGCTCTCCGCATGATACCTTCTAGCGCAATGTTGAACAACAGGCACGAAAGTCCATCACCTTGTCTTTGTCCCCGGCGCGATTCGAACGAACTGGAGTGTTCGCCCGAAATCTCCACACAGTTTTGCACACCATCCACCGTTGCTTTGATCAGTCTGGTAAGCTTCCCAGGGAAGCTGTTCTCGTCCATAATTTTCCATAGCTCTATGCGGTCTATACTGTCGTATGCCGCCTTGAAATCAACGAACAGATGATGCGTTGGGACCTGGTATTCACGGCATTTTTGAAGGATTTGCCGTACAGTAAAGATCTGGCCCGTTGTCGAGCGGCTGTCAACGAAGCCGGCTTGATAACGTCCCACGAACTCATTCACTAATGGTGACAGACGACGGAATATGATCTGGGATATCACTTTGTAGGCGGCATTAAGGATGGTGATCGCTCGAAAGTTCTCACACTCCAGTTTGTCGCCTTTCTTGTAGATGGGGCATATAACCCCTTTCTTCCACTCCTCCGGTAGCTGTTCGGTTTCCCAGATTCTGACTATCAGTTTGTGCAGGCAAGTGGCCAGCTTTTCCGGGCCCATCTTGATGAGCTCAGCTCCGATACCATCCTTACCAGCGGCTTTGTTGGTCTTTAGCTGTTGAATGGCATCCTTAACTTCCCTCAAGGTGGGGGCTGGTTGGCTTCCATCGTCCGCTGAACTGACGTAGTCATCTCCTCCGCTGCCTTGACTTTCACTGCCTGTACTCTCAGCGCCATTCAGATGTTCCTCGTAGTGCTGCTTCCACCTTTCGATCACCACACGTTCGTCCGTCAAGATGCTCCCATCCTTATCCCGGCACATTTCGGCTCGCGGCACGAAGCCTTTGCGGGATGCGTTGAGCTTCTGGTAGAACTTGCGTGTTTCTTGAGAACGGCACAGCTGTTCCATCTCCTCGCACTCCGCTTCTTCCAGGCGGCGTTTCTTCTCCTGAAAAAGGCGGGTCTGCTGTCTCCGCTTCCGTCTATAACGTTCCACGTTCTGCCGGGTACCATGCTGCAGCGCGACCGCCCGCGCTGCGTCCTTCTCCTCCAGAATCTGTCTGCACTCTTCGTCGAACCAATCGTTCCGTCGACTTCGACCCATATACCCGACGTTGTTCTCCGCTGCGTCGTTAATGGCTGCTTTGACTGTATTCCAGCAGTCCTCAAGAGGGGCCCCATCGAGCTCACCCTCTTCCGGCAACGCTGCCTCGAGATGCTGCGCGTATGCAGTGGCGACATCTGCAATAATGTAGACTCGATTCTCTCTGTACACCTGGCTATGTCCTTACTAATGTTTTTATGTTATAATAGTCCTGTCATCTACTCAGAAAGCGCTCGGAACCGAAACAGCTTTCTCAAATGAACGAGTTGAAAAAAGGCGAGTAGTCATATATACAATTTAATTCCGAAAAAAAACACCAAAATTTCTTCGATTTGTAAACCGTAAATCACGTCGTATGGGAGCTTTCCGATTTTATCCTCCTCGGCTAGCTGTTCCATAACCTACGAATGGTAAATCCCCTTAGAATTAGTTACTACTTGTTCCGTTGGAATAATCTGCGAGATCCGATCAGGCTGTCAGTCATTTTAACTTTTATCGTCTGGATTCATCTCTTTGGGATCTTCCGATCTTGCCAAACCCTTCAACGGGAGGAAAATCCAAATCCTCACTACTGGCGGAAACCTGTGGCTTAACTTCAGCATCCGTTGATTGTATCCACACCGCAATGGCTACGTTCCACCTGTGGTACTGGTAAAGGTTGTCGATTCAATTCCAGAAGATCTGGCTTAGAACCTAATGTGATGCGCTGAAAGTTCGTCTGATTGAACCAAGTTGATCTGCAGCCCGAGGATTAGTAATCAGCACCACCTTCCGTCGGGCCTACACTTTAACAAACCAAAATTTTTCTTCATTTAATACAGAAAAAAAACCTGATTAATCCACCTAGCTATGTTGAACACTTTCTCGTGAGATCCCACACTGATATTCTTCCCTCCCCCTTCATACGGGAGTTTGGCAGAAGGAAGGTCGTGCTCGTGCGATATGTGCCATCACAAATATTGCCCTCCGCTCGATTTCAAATCGACTTCTATAAAAACATTCTTCATGCCTGCCGTATCCTAACGGAACTATCAATTCTATACTTTCGCCTCTAATTCTATCACGAACATGTAGGGAGAAAGACGGCTTTGGCAGGTTTTGTTCTATTATTGTCAGGGGGGTTTTTGTCGACCAAATTTTATGAAATTTGGCCACAATATTCTTTGATATGCAAAGAATGTTTAGGCCAAATTTGAGCATAGTCAGTCATAACAAACCCCCCTGCCAATAATAGAACAAAACCTGCCAAAGCCGTCATTCCCCCTACGTCTAAGTTTGAAAGATGATATAAGCATTTCCATGTCACTGAAAATCGTTTAACTTCACGTAGAAGTAATACACTCAAATGATTAATTAGGTTATTTACTGTTTTTAACGAAGGAGAAAAAAAGGAAACCTACGATGAATAAAATGGATGATTGAACTCATCCATGAGTTTTAGGTGCTTGAATCGTCCATGAGTTTTGAAATTTTGAGTTTTTACCAACACTGGTTACGAGTAATTCGGCCAATGATAAATTCCAAAAAGTGTGTCTACAAAATTTTGTACACACACATACGTACATACACACATCACCTCAATTCGTTGAGCTCAGTCGATTTGTATGCAACACTATGGGTATCCAAGCCTTCTATCAAAAGTTTAGTTTTGGAGTGATCATATAGCCTTTACGTATACTTAGTATACGAGAAAGGCAAAAAGGTTACTAAATAAAAAATGCGCCGGATCAGACTGTTGATTACCGTTGCTATTAAATAACCGTTGCTAATTTATTGAGAACAAACGAGATTTTTATTAATCTGAACTATAATTAGTTAGTATTGATATATATTGAGCCAATCGAATCAATATGTAGACTGGGATCTAAACGCCTTAAATTATTCTAACAATCATGAACACATTCGGCCACCCATATTCCCATCTCGTTACGACTGTCTGGTCATGGTATCTCGTTAATCTGTGTTCTATTTTCCGTAGCCGCATTGAATATAATCCTAAATATGTATATATCCTTGCCAAACATGATGCCTCTATCTATAACCTTGTGTGGCTTTGTATGCAGACGTGTATAGATGCTGTTGCGTATCCCAACGTTTTTTTTCATTTGGCAGCAATCCAGAGCAATACCATTAAATTTCCGAACACTGGAATGAAAAAGGCGAAACCATGCCATAATAAATTGTTATTACGTCTCATTTTACATTAGTGCCTTGCTAGAACAGCATGTGCTCCTTACTAAAAATAATATGATATGATAATATTTACTAAATATGAAATACTTCGTATTTCATTAAAAAAATGATTGCATGTCTGCAATATGTCTGTGTGGATTATACCGCCAAGGTTATTTTTCAGACAGGATTTTTCCAAATTACAATGCATTATATAATAAAGTAATATGTTTTGATGATTATTATTATTCATATTTTCATCCAAAATATGGGATATCCACTTTGCTTCTTATTTCAATTATAACAACATTCAAAAATCGGCAAATAGGGCGTATATTATTTTGTAAACAACCATTAGAAAGTCCCTAAAATGATTTAGTAATAATTGTTACATGATTATGTGGCCCGTATATCTGATAGGTGAATTTGTCTTTTTTATCATCGAGTATCTCCAGTGGAGATGAAAGATGATAAAACTATGCAGAATAGTGCTCAACAACTGGCATGCCACGTTCCGTTCGGTTGAGTAAAACGCAGCATCTGAAAATCGAATATTCCAGTCGGGGGTGAAAAATGCGTAGGAATGTTTCACATAGCGATAGCACACTCTGTAGTGTATATAGTTGTTGTTTATTTGTGAGGTTCAGCACTAGTAAGGTCCTGCTTTGTCATATGGAAAAACTACGTGTCATTGCAAATTACCCACATTTTTTAATAAAGGGAGAACGACCATTTGGCAGCATTCCCTATTCCCGTCTTCAACTCGGCCACCCACCAACCTTCTACTTCTTCTTCTTCTGCTTGGTACTAAATCCTCCATTGGGACATTGCCGCCTCGCAGCTGTTCGTTAACCACTTCCACAGTTATTAACTACGAGGTTTCTAAGTCAAGTTACCATTTTTGCATTTGCAAGAGAACTTCATTGTCCAAAAAGCGAAAAGTGAAGTGAGTTGGAAATATTGTTCAGGATCAGAATGATTTCAGTAGTTTCTGAAAGATGGAATGCAAAGCCTCGGAACATCTGCTGTGCAGTTGTGATGCATTCTACAAGTAATGCAGATCTGAATTTCTAAGCAGTGCAGCGGCTTTACGCAACCAAGAGAAATTTGGATTGCAAATCTTGGAAAGGTAGTGAGATTTATAAATTCAATTTGGCCGGACTGGGAAAAGTCACGCCTTCTTAGGACGTTTACTTGACAAACGGTAATCAACTTCAACATGCGAACACTAACAGGGATTAGAGGTGTGCGCCGGTCCGATATTCGCCAGCGCCGGCGTTTTCGGCGTCACGCCGTAAGCCATTTTAGCCGGCGGCGGTGGCGGCGTGAATCGGCGTGTCATTTTTTTTATTACGTTTCCTTAAGATTTTTTTTTTTGCATTTTTTCAGGATATTTTCAAGAATCTTTTGAAATTCGCCGGACAAATCTGATGGATAGGGGGAGATCCCTCAGCGCCGGACACCTCCCAATACCGGACACTTCTAAAAACGGCACTTGCAGAGATCCCTCCATCATCTTATATAGTACAAAAGAAAGCTATTGAAAAGTCCTTTACCTGCATGGAATATCAGATCCTCATGTCGTAAACTTTTTACAAAATTTGAAATTGAACAAAAATGTCAAAACATTTCATGTTTCGCCTTATTTTAGAAAGTTTGAATCAACAATATTAAAATCAATCGAATGCATTTTGGTTATGTCAAGATGGTCAACATTAGTCATATTTCAAATAGCGATCGTGATTTGTTAGATATATAATATATCTACGGTGCAAAACCAAATGTATGTATCCGTTAGCTGTCCCCCAGGGTCCGGACAGTGAGTTTTTCCATGTGATCAAATAGCCATTCTCTGCACATATTTTGTTAAACTTACTTTAATTCATTTATTTTTTCTTTCTGAAGTATCAGAGAACTACAGAAATAAGCAGAAACTAAATTTGAAGATTTGATTGAAAAAGGAAGGAATTTGAGCAGGATGTAAGAAATTGAGCTGGAGAGTCAAATAAGCTTTACTAACACGTATTAATATCAACAACTTGAAGCAAGTGAAAAATATTTATTATTATTCTAAATAATGTCTTTACTCATGTAATAGAAACTTGGTCATATTTGCACATGATGCAATAGTGTCCGGTACTCGGGAACACTTTTCTGAACCGTGAAAATTTTCACCAAAATTCATTATCAAAATACATCGTCCAAAACCGTGTTCAAATGATCAAAATATAGTTTGTATGAATCATCAATGATTATATTTTGTGTATATGGTGTACAAGTAAACATAATCCGGATGCTTTGAGAGTATTTTGTTAAATGGTTTATGTGTCCGGCACTGGGGGATCTCCCCCTAATATTTATTTGAAAACTATTTTCGGGAACTATACTTTGTTCTGAGATTACTTTTTATGAAATTTCATCGAAAAATTTGTCGGAGTTTACATAAGAAACTCTTCAAGATTTTTACAAGAAATTCTTTCAAATTTCTGCAAGAAAATAGTTCGGAAAATTCATGGAAGGGTCCTTTTGAGTTGCAGTTGTGTATTCTTCGCTTGTTTTGTTCAGATTTTTTTTATGTGATCTGAAAAAAGTTCATGTTGGCAGCAAAATAAGACTTTTCGGATCCCAGCAAACCAGAAACTTGTTCTAGCACAATGATGGGAAATCAAAGCAAAACTACTAGGTGTTCCAATCTGCCAAATTCAAGATTCAGCCATCTTGGATTTTAGTATGGGAGAGCCAGCCGGTTTGTTTTCGTTTTGCACTGAAAATGAATTTTTCACCCACGCCTTTTTCTAGACCATAAACTTGGCAGATTGAAACACCTAGCTGTGTTTTCATCCTGGCAAAACCATTGAATATTATGTAATCGATTTTGACTTCTACGTTGGAATCTATAAGAGTTGAAAAGCTTAAAATTGTTGGTTGATTGGAGAAGAATGTCCTTCATGTCGTCATTGTTAAGTAAGGTTTTTTCCTAAAAACTATCAGATATTGGTCCTAAGTTGAATTTTTCTTAGCCCTGCTGTATCTGAAAGCGATTCCGACCACCAACCCACTCAATTTAGAATTATATTTTATTTATTTTTATCTTTCGTTTATTTGGAAGGCTCATTTGCCGTGAAGCATTACGGAGCCGAAATCAAGTTTAACAATACATTTCTCGATTCTTAAACATAGTGTTAGTTTTGGGGAAGACTCGCGGTTTAGTCGAGGTTAGGGAATACAATAATTATATTTTATTTTATTTACAGAGCCCAGTAGTGCTTCCGATTTACCGACAAACTCACTCCATAATTGTATTTTTCTTAATTCGAATAGGTCCTATGTAGATTTTGGTCATCAACCAACCCACTCAATAGCTCATCGATCAGCCCACTTCTTAGCTGAAAGTTAATAAACTAACAGGTCCAACGGTGTCTTCAAACCATTAACATACTTCAAAGTAGAATTTTTCTTGATCTTAGTCTCTGAATTTGCTAGTTTTTTGGCTGAAGAAGTCTATTTTTCACTAAATAGTTTAACGCTTTACCAGCTTCCAATGTTTGTTGGGGTAGGTTCGATGGCGATTTGGGACACTAACAACTCCATTCCAGAGACGAGTAACAAACAGCGTTGTGGTGATTCCTATCATCGTTTTTTAGTCTTTATTAAACCTATCATCGGTCTACTTACGTGAGAGTTGGATTTTTTTGACGTAACTAAGTCCAGTTATATTCCTTCAAATCATCGACCGGCTTTGAATTTTCTTGATTCGGATGATGGTGATTTCGGCCAAATAGATTTTCATGATCCAACTAGCTCCGACAACGACTCTTACCATTGACCATCTCACTTTAGGGTTGGATTTTATTTACCCAACTATAGGTCAAGTGCGTGGGTACACGAAAAATACATTTTCCTTTTGATTTGCGTGCGTTTATTCTATCTTTCGGAAATTATTGGAAATTTTTGGGATTTTTTTAGGAATCTTATGGATATTTGGCAATACATACTGCTTTGACCATATGCATACATAGAGTGCAGAAATAATTGAAGAATTATTCATAAAGTGCATTGCGATATTGTTTTTTTTATTTTGACCCCCGTCACTCTTCTCAAATCAAAATATACCTACCACGAAACATTCTTAGGAGGATTTCGTGCAATCTACAATTCCTGAAATTCAAATTGTTATCCAAATATAAAATATTGTACATTTTTTTCTTTAGTAGAAAAGGGGCGCCCAATGAATGTTTCGCCAAGAGCACCGGAATTTCACGCTACAGTTCTGATTGCAACTGGTAGAGGAGATTTTTCAACGTTGGCTTCCTCATTATAGATTAATTAAGACGGTTCGTTTGGCATAGCTAAAATATCTTCTGAATGTCCGCGGGAGACTCTTAAGAATTTTCACGAGAAATTCCCAAGGATTTTTTTTTCTGAATCTCCATGGAAGATTGTTCAGAATGTGGATTTTAGCAAAAAGTTCTTTGGATCTGAACGGAAAATTGCTGGGAATTTTCAAGAAATTTGTTTGGATTTCTACAGGAAATTCTTCGTATTGTCCATAAGAAGTCATTGGGAAATTCCATTGGCCGAAAGCGACATACAGCCTCACTGATAATTTGGTCCGACGGGTCATACGGCAAATGTCAATGACTCAAACTACACAGTTAAAAATTCTGACAATTACACGCTACGGAAATATTTGAACCCATATTTTTGTGGTCAATAACCTTTAATTTTACATCCAACTTTTCATTGTATGCAATATTGAACGCAAGCTGCATACTAATGACAACCTGTAATTTTAAAATGTGATGGAATAATGAGTCGAATCGAACGGAGCCTTTTTGTTACATCATATATGATGTAACATTTTTATACTGTGTATGGTCAAAAATATCGAACCGTTTGGCCAAATGACATTTACTCACTACTTTTTAAGTTGATACTAGCATTTAATCCAAAAGTCATCTAGCCAAATTTTATCAAGCCGATTTGAACATCCATCTGAAACTGTTATCAGGTCGAAAATGGTTTGTCCAAAAATGTAATTTGGTTGATAGCAATAACAGCCAAAAGCAACATTCAGCCAAATAGATAATTCTGCAGAAAATGCAAGTTTTTTGCAATTTTCGGGAAAAATGGTTCTTTCTGACAAATGACCATGCCTACAAAACGTCAATTTCGATCAAATAATCTATTCGTTCAAACGACATTTTCGGCCAAACGGCCTTTGAAACCAAATGACCTGTTAGGGCATACAACCTTTTCGGTCAAATAGACTTAAAAAGTAAAGAGGTTAGGGACGATTCAAATATAACGTCCACAGCTTTTTGAGATTTCTAGACTCCCTCTCCCCTCTCTGTCACGCTTTTTTTATACGTAGTACTGTCACAACATATTAGACCCCCTCCCCCACTAAAATCTATTGATTATAATTATTGAATGACCCCACGTATTTTTTTTTTTTGCAATGGTCATTTGACAATAAGGCCATTTCGCCAAACAAGTGGACATTTTTGACCATATCACCTGTTCAGTAATGACATTTGGACCAGACTACCTGTTATGGCAAATGGCTTTATCGGCCAAATTACCAGTACGAATGTATTTCACTTTCGGCGAATGGAATTTCCCAGGAATTTCTTATGAACCAGATGAAGAATTTTCTGTAGAAAACCAAGGAAAATCCTTGAAAACTTCGAACAATTTTCCGTTGAAACCCAAAGAAGTTTTTGTTGAAATCTACTTGTTGCACAGTCTTCCGCGGAAACTTTGAGAAGTTTTCCGTGGAAATTTGGGAACATTTCTTGAGAGAGTTCCAGAGGGTTCCCCGTGAGGGCTCCTTAAAGTCTCTTGCGGATATTCCAAAGCATTTTCTGTTTTGACGTTGGCTATGCCAGGCTGGCAATCTTTATTAATCTATACTAAGAAAACCATCAATAAAACATCCCTTCTACCAGTCGCAATCTCCTATAATAAAGAAGAACTTTTTGTGTAAATTTCGAAGAATACTCAACAGAAACTTAATAGGAAGTTTCCGTGTATATTCCGATTATTTTCCTGTAGAAATTTGAAACATGTTTCCGTGAAAATTCTTAAGAGATTCGCATGTAAAATCCAAAGTATTTTCCGCTGAAATTCCAAACAATTTTCTTTGAGAATTCCAAATAGTTCTCGAAATTTCAAAATAATTCCCGTGGAAAATTCGAAAATATTTTCCAAATGAAAATTCTTAATAACTTAAAGAACTTTCTAAGGAAGTTCATCAGATTTTTTTTCAGCGAAATGGTCCGTTATTTTTCAACCAAAGGAACTGTTCGACCAAATGACATAATTAAACAAATGGTTTATTCAGTCAAACGCCATATTTGGCCAAATAACTTCCAGCCTTGTGGTCTTCGGTCAAATGGCTTTCTGTCGAATGATACTTTTCCGTTCAAAAATTCTATTTCAACGAGAAATTCCTTAGATTACAATGGGAAACTCTTCGCAATTTGCACTCGAAATTTTTCTTAGTTTTTACGGATAGCTTTTCGAAATAACAACGAAAAATTGTATGAAACTTTCAAGGAAATCATTGGTATTCTTACGAAAAATTCTCTGGAGTTCCAACGTGATGTTGTAGGGCTCAATAAGGAAATTCTACGGAAATTCCACTGAATATTCGAAATTCTGCAGACTTCTTCAAATTTGGATTGGCGTGGATAATTATAGATCAGCGGCGTAAAGAATTTTAAACGGCGGCGCGCCGGTAGATAAATGTCGGCGGCGGCGTGCCAAAAACTGTCGGCCGCGGTGCACACCTCTAAGGGATGTCCCTCGAAAGTTCAACTCAATGAACGCAGTGGTTCTAAGCCCCACAAAAAAAGTAATCAGCAGAGCTTTCAACCTACGATGTTGTTTACACTGGGACAGTTTGCGTAGAAAATTGAACCTTAGTTTCGCTGGGTGTTGATCCGAAAGCTTAGAAATATTTCTTCTCAGAATTACAGATTCCAACCAGAATGTGCTTTTTTTCAGTGTATGACTGAATTTGGAATTTTTCCAATATTTTTATTTAAAAACTTGACTGATTTTGCGATAGTCACCCATACAATACTTTTTTAGAGGATGCGTCTTTTTACGATTATATCCATTTGAAAAAAAATGGTAAAAAAAAACTTTGGCCCTTTTCAAAAGATAGTCTAGATCAATTTTGGAAAAACTAAGTATGCAAAGAATTCATCAATGGATTATAGGACTAGGAAGAATTGCTGTTGAGTCTAGCCATAATGTCTGATAGAGAAATAACTTGTCTGAGCAAATGCGACACCGCCAGCACAGTGGGAATGGCATCGTAAAAAAACGACATGGGACAACTATGCTTGGCACGGCAGTGTAGCACAGTGAAAAAAATTCACCAAAATAAATCCCCTCTCCAGTTACAATATCAATTAGGTTTTTATTTCCGCAAGAACTATAAACTATAATTTTTTTAAATTGTATATTTTTTAAATAATTATTTTTTAAAACCTCAACTTTGATTAAATGTGTCCCCCTGCGGGATGACTTGCAACAGCTGCTACGCAGTACATAGTTAGATTTTTCAAAAACTGATGATTCAGTTTGCAGATTTGCTACCATTGATTTTCTGTTACAGAATTCTTTTTTTGCCCGGAACTATGCTGCGGAACTACGAGAAACCTGCCTGAAGTCGCATGTATGATAATTGAACAATATATAATAATAATAAAACAAATTGTCCATCCGGGAAGCCGTTTTGCTTAGCCGTGCGGTAAGATGCGCGGCTAAAAAACAAGACCATGCTGAAGGTGGCTGCGATCAATTCCCGGTTTGGTCTAGTAAGTTTTCTGGATGGAAATTATCTGGACTTCCCTGGGCATAAAAATATCCCCGTGTTAGCCTCATGATATAAGCTTATGATGATGAATGTCTTGTTCTATTGCCAATTGTAGTTTATGGTTTTATGTAAGTTATATTCCTGCTATAAAATTTCGTTTAAACATTGTACTTTGTTTATTGTTGTCGAAATAGATTTAAGTAGTTCAATAAGATCAACAGTGACCATAATTATTAAATGTAATAAAACAAATAAAGATAATAAAGATAATCGTGGAGAAATTTGGATGGCGGGCAAAAAGGAGAACCGTTTTAGTAACAATTATCCGGGAATGACTGATGGATAGTGCACACCTTTCTCAAACCGACATAAAAGAGCTTTCAAACTGATTGTCTGAAAATATCGAAGAATACGTTAAAATCGTTGAAAAAATCCTGATTAATCCACCTAGCGGTGTTTATGCCTTTCTCGTGTATTAGATAACTATAAAAGTGAGTGAGTTTTTCTTAGCGTGTTATTTGTATGAAAATTTAATTTTGGTTATAGCTTTTGATCTTATAAGTCGATCTGTATTGATGTAGATATCTTAGCACCTGATAATTGATAGAAATACAAATTCTTCGTCACAAATTGGTTCTTCTTTTCTGAGATATGAGCTTTTAAAATCGTAAATAATAATAATATTGAAACTGGTTTTTGACACGTTTCACCTTAATGCTTGTAGCCCATAAAATAAACGAACGATTGGATACCCGAGAAGCAGACCAATCGATAGACTGCCTTCACTTAGTAGATAGGCAGTTTATAGAATAAGTTTGAATAAAGAATGTTCAATGAAATGGTATCAATAGCTTCCTGACATTCCTTGATAACTTCCTCGAACAAGGTCACCGGCACTGCCCGAATGCCAAAGGTCATGACGACACGGCCTGACACCGGTACGACAGCGTCGTTTGGATCGTGGGTTGTGACAATAATAACAATGCGGTAAATCATTTGCACATGAAATGGCCATTAGTGATTATGGATCGAAACAGTCGGCAGGATGAGGGAATGCTACACAATACCAGACATAGCCACATAGGCATTAGGCAATCAAAGCCAGTAGTGGAGTGGCATTTCTATTTACGTTTTATTCGTTCTCGATACGTTCCAGCCGTGCATTCTACATCCGGTGCTTCGTATGGAAATGGGCTCATACGTATAACTCCACTATACCAAACGATGATTGCAGGCGCGCTAAAGCTGTTGCTGTTGAAAGAGCTTTCTATGGGGACTAAAATAAAGCGAGCAATCCACGTCAGGACGAATGTTTATGCTAATGAAATATGCTTACCGTAAGCCCGAGGCTTTTAATATATGTGAAGTGGCTTGTGCATTCCCAAAATATCTAACAGAAAGCACCAACCATAATGCAATTTCATATATTCCAACTTAAGACCACTATACCCGACAACTATCTTATCTATCTCTCTATGTTCTCTATTGTTTGCCCAGCACACCGTTCGTCCTGCCAAATGACGTCGCAGAAGAATTGCACCACCACAGCAAGTATTGTAACCAGTGCCAGCACAGCCGCCCACGCTAGTAGTAGCTCCATCAGCACCAGTAACGCCATCGGCACATCAAGCCACATCCCGTCCGCCCTGACCGTTTCCAGTAGGATTTTGCGGTCGCCTTCGCACGAGAGCTTCTCGACGGATCTTTCGTTGATATCTATTTCGGTCTCGTCGATGGCATCGGAAGCGACCAGCGTGCTGAATCGGTCCAGCTGCAGTCTGCTGACCAAGACCATGGAGGACAAACTGGGGAATCTTATGCTGAAGGATTCTAAGAAAAATCGGTATGTAATGGCCATCTGTATCGATAAGACGGTTTAATGCAATGAGGCCTCCGTGACTTAGCAGAAAGGCGTGCTGCTACGAAACAGCATCATACTGAAGATGGCTGGGGCGAATCCTAGTCCAATCTAAGATGTTTTGACTTTCTTGAGATTAAGTATTTCAGCTATGCAGCCAGTTTTTTACACGGTTGGGATTCATTAATTTCTCGGTTAACCTGAACTTTCACAACATTTTAAATGCAACCTGAATTTTATTTGATTTTTTATAATTTTTTCATGAGGTTCACTTATTATTTCATTGACTTTAAAGGTCCTCATCGACTAAAACCAAAACATGTATAAAACCCGGGTGTAAATATGAAACCGGTGATTTGGCGTAAAGACAATGCAGTAATAACTTTTGAAATCAATATTGAGAAGCCGATCACTAATTACGTTAGGGCTTATGGGAGCTTATATTTTCTAGTACTCCATATAAATACAAATATTATTTCTTTGAAAAAAAAATACATGGGAGGAGGGAGCAGATTGAAAACCCCAGAAAAATCCCTTACGTAATTAGTGAACAGCAAGCTGAGAGGCGGCAAACTCCCTTGTGGTATAATGCGACACCAGTAATGAAGAAAAGATAATTAATAGGTGTTTGCAAACCAACATTCGATAAGACAAATAGAATGCAAGAGTGTAATTGTAGGATGCAAGAGTGTAATTGTCTCTGAAAAGTGTCATTCTATTCTCCGCTTTTTATTACGCACTCATTTTTAAATTGTTTTATACGAAAGGAGTTTTTAGAATCTCATGTTTTGACGTAGGACTTACGTCTTTCTTTACTATACTGGGTGTCATTTAGATTTTTGGAAATCGAGAGCGTTACGCTGAGAGGAAATATTTCAAACGTTACTAGCGCCTTTATCTTTCGATGGATTTTGAAGATTTATATATCAATCGACTCGGACACTCTCCAGAAATTTGTCAATTCCATTGAAACTCAAGATTATTACCGATAAGTTATTGAAATTTTCGATTCTTGTCAAAGCCAGCAAAAATTTCATATATAACCAATCCCGTGCATTCCTAACACGGACATCAAAATGCGGTATGTCACGGGCCTTCGGGTCCACCGGAAGATTTTCTTTGTGTATAAAAGAAGCCTGCCGTGTGCGAGTCATTACAATCAGTGTTGGGAAATGAGTGAGCATGGTTCGTTCCATCCTCACTCACTCACTCATATGAGTTGAACCAGTTCTACTCACGCGTGAGTACTCACAGGTATGGTGAGCACTCACGCGTGAGTAAACTCACGCCTGAGTGAGTAAAACTACTCATCCGATTTTTTTGGTGAGTAAGTGAGGAAATAGGTGTATTAAAAAATATACTGTAAGGTTAGCAATAATTGAAAATGCGAATTTCCTAAGTCAATTGAAGATCATGAAATATACGTGTACAGGTTTGTGTTGAGGTGCGTGTTTGTGTTTAGGTGTGTGCTTGAGTTTAGTTGCGTGTTTATGTTTCGGGTGCGTGTTTGTGTTTAGTTGCGTGTTTGTATTTTGGTGCGTGTTTGTGTTTTGGGTGCGTGTTTCTCTTTAGGCGCGTGTTTGTATTTAGATGCGTGTTTGTGTTTATATGCGTGTTCATGTTTTGGGTGCGTGCTTGTGTTTAGATGCGGGTTTGTGTTTAGGTGCGTGTTTGTGTTTAGTTGCGTGTTTGTATTTAGGTGCGTGTTTGTGTTTAGCTGTGTGTTTGTGTTTAGTTGTGTGTTTATGTTTTGGGTGCGTGTTTGTGCTTAGGTGCGTGTTTGTATTTTGGTGCGTGTTTGTATTTAGGTGCGTGCTTGTCTTTAGTTGCGTGTTTGTATTTAGTTGTGTGTTTATGTTTTGGGTGCGTGTTTGTGTTTTGGGTGCGTGTTTGTGTTTAGGTGCGTGCTTGTGTTTAGTTGCGTGTTTATGTTTTGGGTGCGTGTTTGTGTTTAGTTGCGTGTTTATGTTTAGGTGCGTGTTTGTGTTTAGTTGCGTGTTTGTATTTTGGTGTGTGTTTGTGTTTTGGGGTGCGTAGACTACGAACATAAAAATAGCTAGAAGGGACATGCGTTATAGTCAAAGCCTTCAATATTATTTAAATTTTCCAATAAATTTGTGTACCACCAGACGTGGTTCGATCATTTAGTTCAAGAACAGACAAACAGACATAACACTCGACAAATTTCCATCGTTCACTGATTTACTGGTCAATTCGAATAATCATTAGTTGGCCAATCGATCACTAGTGGCGTGTGCATCGAATTTACTCTATTTTGACGTTTGCTCACTACTGCTACCTAGTGATTAGCCCAGCTAGCTGAAGTCAACAGATGTCGTTAGTGTTTGAACGACGATGGATTTGATGAATGAATGTTCAATGTATTATGTTTTTTTGTCTGTGGTTCAAGTTTTACTCCTTTTTCAGAAGCCGAGTTTTAAAATGTGATTGTATAGCCAATTGTTTTTACTCTAAAATGTTTTATATCAAGTATTTTATTAAATAAATAGTCATTATAAATGAGTCAAATTCGAACTAAATGATCGTATCATGCCGTAAGCATATTATTATTTTATACCTGTTCGTGCAGTGCAGCATGAGAACTAAAGATGCTGGCTTTTACTGTTTAGCACTTTTACAAAAAAGACCAAAATCATTTTCAAAGCTGGCTAAATTTAACAGTAAGGAGCGTCCACACATTACGTAACGCTTAAGGGGGGAAGGGGGTTGGTCGAAGTGTGACGATCCATACAAAATTTTCAGATGCTTCTTACAAAAAGTGTGACATAGGGGGAAGGGGGGTTGAAAATGCCCAATTTTTGCGTTACGTAATTAATGGATCTTCCCTTTAATGTGTCAATTCAAAAAATATGAGATCTGTATATTCTTTAGTTTTGTCAATGTATTTTCGTATAAAGATATGTATATGTATTTCGACTCTTAATTGATCATTTCTACAGTATTTTTCTAATAGTAGAAAATCGTTAATTTATTATTTTTACGGTATAGGGGTTTAAAAATATGGCTAAAAGTAAATATAATAAATAAAGATAATACTTCAAACCACCTTATTTAATGAATAATTGTTGTAAACAACAAATAAATGCTTTTATTTAGTAATCGTTTCATTCTTAATACCATGCTCCTATATCAATAATATTCGCATCAATTTATGAATTCATGGAGCGGTATCCTCGTATAATATTTTTTATATATTCATTCAGGATTGTTACGGGGATCTTGAAATATTTTCCACGCCGGCCAAAACCAGATCCGCGTCATTTACGCGGCATGAACTTAAATCCGCACGACCTAGAACTGAATTAGTGTCAAATACACGTGAGATGTCATTTTTTATCACTAGAATTGTGACTATTTTCACTTGAAGTGCTTTATATAAAAAACGATTTTTAATACCATCAGATATGTATAGTAGATTAACAATATAGTTCACTTCGTGAATCTTTCCACATTACGCAACGGACAGCATCTTGCGTCTCAAAAGGCCCAAAAGCGAAAGTCAAGGGGTGCATTAAGGCTCCCCCAGACCTAAGCGATTTCATCGCCGCAACGGCGACAACTAGTCGCCACGATTCTATCGTTTGGTCGCTGCAGGCAATGTTCTATATGGTTCTATTTTCGCTTCCATACCAACGGCGACAGAATCGCTGTCGCCAAGCGATAGAATCGCGTCGCGACTGTCGCATCGCGTGTTTTCAAAACTTTATTTCCAAACTCAGAAATCAAAACACGATTTCTAGCATATTAGGATTACTCCTCGAATTCGTTCCTTGCACCCAAATTAGTAACAGAGAATTTTTGAGATTTTTTCAGCAGTGCTTAAAACGACACATATTAACCCAAAATTGTTCAATTTGCAAATGTTATTGATATAAGAACCTACCTATCTACCTACCTACAACTACCTTATTTCGACATGGTCTGTTGCATATTACATCATACGTTGAGACACCTCTCGGAATGTCTCTTTACTACTTTGCTTACCTTTTGTGACACCATAGCGCCATAATGGACTATATTGGTAATTTAGTATTCTTGATACCATTCTAATTTGCCGCTCTATGCACACTTGTACCAAAATGAAGTGGAATGAATCTGAACAAATCGCCATTAGTATGACCCCAAGCAACCAGAAGTTCGGATAAGAAGGGCTATTTTGGCTTAATCAGCTCTCATTTTAAGTAATTTTTTGTATGTAACGGAACTTTAAGTGAACTTTAAAGTTCCGTTAAGGATGCTTGGAACTTGATGTGAACCATAGTGAATCAATTAGTTCGGTTAAGAGTAAATTTAAGTAAAACCTGAACTTCTGGTTGCTTGGGACAACCCTTCGCTTTGAAGATATGGTGACTGTTTTGCATGTTCTTTATATTATTGTTATTAATTTTTTTTAGTTAAAATTTAATGCCTAAGCCATCTTTTCCCCTACAACAATAAATTATGTAATTTGTCTAGATTATGAATTGAAAGACAAACTTGCATAGAGTTTAAGCAATATAATAAACATTCAAGCGCACGTGCATAAACACATACGCGCGCAAACAAACACACAAATACACACGTGCGCAAACACAAACACACATGCACGCACACACAAACATACCCAAACACGCGCACACATAAACACACACGCGCACACACAAACACAAACGCGCGCACACTCAAACACACCCACACGCAAACACACGCAAACTCAAACCTACGCACACACGCACAAACAAGCACACGCATAGGCACAAAAACACGCGCACACAACCATCATCTATATTCGTCAATTGGTAATAACCACAATGAGTCTCGGGGCCTTCTATTAAAAATCGTCTTTGAAGTGAATATATCGCTGTACGAAAAAGGCAAACATATATAAACATTGATTTCATACGTAAATTATATCTCAACATTAACTTCAACCAAGACTTCAACACATTTATTCTCAATTATTTTAGATCCATAATTTTATTTATTTAATTTTCACCCGAAGCTAAAGCCGCGCCATATGCGCAAAATCCGCGCAGTCGTAACAATCCTGCACTACATTTCGAAATTTATTATTATGCTATTAATTAACACGTTGATAGTAATTCGCAATATATTAGCAATTTCTTATTCGTATAATTTGACAAATTCTTTAGCTTTTTTCATAAATTCATGCCACAAATTTTTACGTACTGCTTGACAACTACCAGAATTGGCCAAAACTTGACATCAACATTGTGGAAGAAACAAAAACTAATCTTATTGGATTACTCATATGAGCAAACATTCCTCACTCGTGAGTGAGCAAAACCACGTTTGCTCACTTGTGAGTACTCACAGGTCGTGAGTAACTCACGCGTGAGTACTCACGGAAAAAATTAGCAATGAGTGAGGAATTTTTACTCATATGAGTGAGTTTCTCAACACTGATTACAATTTGTGACAGCAGCGCGTACTGACGTGCTTTTTGTTCGAGCATTTTTCGTTTATTCGTTCGTTCACCGTGTTACCTAAACAGCATGCAGTCACCAGCGGTAGAACTGCCGGTGGGTCTGCGAATATGCATGAAAGAAGTGAGCGCATTTTTTTATCATTCTGTGCTTGGTGATGGTCGGATGCAGTGGTGTCGGTTGCGATGGATGCAATCGCCCATCACATCGCTCGGAGTTCACGGCTAGAGGCCAATGATGGCTGAAGCTGCGAGGGCAGCGGTGGTGGATGAAGAAGAATAAAATTAGAGATTTGGTACTAAACGACACGTACATTAAAACATGGTATTACGTGGTTAAAGCTATGTCCATTTAGAATCCGGAATCATTTATTGTATTGCAGCGGCACCGAAAGTGACCGCTGCAAGAATTCTTTTACAGCGGTTTGTCTACCTAGGCGCCCACTTGCTTTGGTATAAATTTCACGAAGTTTCGTGCAGCGTGTCAAAAATTATTCCAGATGGAAGCCGAAAGGAGAAAAAAAAAGTCTGCACACCCACGTTGATAATCCTGCTCATCGACGATGGAACCTACGTCAAAATGGATTTCGGACAGCTTCCTAGCCAAAAATTCTACATGGTGACGGCACGAGGAGTAGGTAGTTCCTGCGAAGTTTAAGTTTGATTTTTGGACAAACTTGCAAAAAAAACGGATGATTTTGGCAAGGGATTTGCAACTGTGAGATAAAGACCTAAGTGTTTGTGACGAATAAGACGATGGACTCGAAGCTGTACAAGGAGGAATGTCTAAAAAACCGCGGTCGACCTTCCATAAAGCCCATAAAGGTCCCGTGAAGTTTTTGCCAGATTTGGTGAGTTGCCACTACAGCCGGGAAGTCATCCAGTGGTACCGCGATAATAACGAAGATTTCATCGATAAAAACATAAATCCACGCAACTGCCCACAGCTCCGGCTCATCAAGTTATTTTGGGCAGTAATGAAGCGGAAGCTTATGAAAAGTGGAAAAAGTGGAAAAACATCTCGGGACGCGACTCAGATGACCAAAATGTGGAACAAATGTGCCAAGGAAGTTGACTCCGGAAGTGTGCAACTTTTGATGAGAGGATTAAAGAAGAAGGCGCGAATTTTCACTAGAAACAAGAAGAAATTATTTGTATTAATTATCCTTAAAGTACAGTGAATTACCCTTGTTTTGATGTATTAACCTTCTTTGTACGTCAATCCGTTACCGAGATACAGATGATTTTATTATTCCGGATTCTAAATGGACATAGCTTTATACTATAATAGTTCTGATTCCCCAGCAAAAAAATCGACTACACTGATGAAAAAAAAAATTGATTAAAATAATTACTTTCATTTATTCGCAGAAGGCATTCGCAATTAAAGATGCCATTGAATTCCACCACTTAATTGTATCTTGACAGATACGTATTTCGACCTCAACAGTAAGGCCGTCTTCAGTGTCTCGTACTTGACACGAGTCGAGTCAAGTACGAGACACTGAAGACGGCCTTATTGTTGAGGTCGAAATACGTATCTGTCAAGATACAATTCAGTGGTGGAATTCAATGGGATTGTATAAACTCGTCTTATGACAAGTGAAGACATTCCACTAAAAAGCTCAAAATATTTTTCTTATAATTAAAGATCCACAATCAGCAATAGTGTTAATATCCATTTTATATTACGAAATTTCGCTATATTACATGTAAATAAGTCAAAGAGACGATGGATCGGGTGATGTGCGTAGTTCGAGTCTCAGGGGCATTCTCGAGTCCCTTCGGCAAGGTGATGGTCTTTCGTGTCTGCTATTCAACATCGCTTTGGAAGGGGTAATACGAAGAGCAGGGAGTAACACGAGTGGTACAATTTTCAATAAGTCCGTCCAGCTATTTGGCTTCGCCGACGATATAGATATTATGGCACGTAACTTTGAGAAGATGGAGGAAGCCTACATCAGACTGAAGGGGGAAGCTAAGCGGATTGAACTAGTCATCAACACGTCGAAGACGAAGTACATGATAGGAAGAGGTTCAAGAGAAGACAATGTGAGCCACCCACCGCGAGTTTGCATCGGTGGTGACGAAATCGAATTGGTAGAAGAATTTGTGTACTTGGGCTCACTGGTGACTGCCGAAAATGACACCAGCAGAGAAATTCGGAGACGCATAGTGGCAGGAAATCGTACGTACTTTGGACTCCGCAAGACGCTCCGATCGAATAGAGTTCACCGCCGTACCAAACTGACAATCTACAAAACGCTCATTAGACCGGTAGTCCTCTACGGACACGATACCTGGACGATGCTCGTGGAGGACCAACGCGCACTTGGAGTTTTCGAAAGGAAAGTGCTGCGTACCATCTATGGTGGGGTGCAGATGGCGGACGGTACGTGGAGGAGGCGAATGAATCACGAGTTGCATCAGCTGTTGGGAGAACCATCCATCGTTCACACCGCGAAAATCGGACGACTGCGGTGGGCCGGGCACGTAGCCAGAATGTCGGAAAGTAACACGGCGAAAATGGTTCTCGACAACGATCCGACAGGCACAAGAAGGCGAGGTGCGCATCGGGCAAGGTGGATCGATCAGGTAGAAGATGACTTGCGGACCCTGCGTAGACTTCGTGGTTGGCGACGTGTAGCCATACCGCACAGGCCACTTCGGCCTTAGTCTGAATAAATAAATAATAAATAAAATAAATAAATACATGTAAATGTTTTAAAAAAAGTCCGCAAAAATAATTTCCAGAAGAATATTTAAATAAACATTATCTTATTAGGGGGAATGACGGCTTTGGCAGGTTTTGTTCTATTATTGGTAGGGGGTTTTTAAGGACTGATTATGCTCAAATTTGGCCTAAACATTCTTTGCATTTCATAAAATTTGGTCGACAAAAACCCCCCTGACAATATCAGAACAAATCCTGCCAAAGCCGTCTTTTCCCCTATTTGTTTCTCATTTTCTGAGAAATTATATTATTAAACTAGACGTATACTCGGAATTTGGAATCAAAACATTAAATAATTTTTCGTTGACGTATTAGCAGTACCTCCTCTATTTTAGTAGGGTTACTGCTCCTTGCCTTGTTTCTTATTGTTGTGATTTTTTCAGCAGTAAGCACGCATGTTATCAAAAAGAAGCAACGTAATTGGTGCTGTATTTATTTGTTTGAAAAACAGATTCCTAAAAGTTCCCCTAAAATAGCACATTTTGCTCAAATCAGAAAATTTTATTAATAGATTTTTTAAACTTCAAATACTATCATCAATAAGAAATCTATAAATGCCCTACATTTGCTTGAGTAAATAAGGGCTTAATAGTTAGAAACAAAGCAATTCTAATTATGTAATTAATTATTAGTTTTATTTCCAGAAGTTTCGAATAAACAAATTGCTAATAATTCTACACAGCATGGAAGTTGTCGTTTCCAGTATCAATACCTATAGTCAAACTCCATAGATCCAAAAGTTAGAAGTTAAATGTAAATACGGTACGTTTATTCAAGTCCTACGTCTACTCGCGGTTATGTTAAAAACATTACCCATTGCTTTTTACTAAACACTGTTTTGTTTGAACGCTAGTGATGCGCCTCCGATGCGGACTAAATGTCGGCGTCTATGAAATGAACACCAAATTGATAGACAGATGGTTCGAAGGCAGCCAAAACCTCAAAAATGTAAGGTACACTGGGGGAAGTGGAAAAGGAAAAATCGATAGTGCATGATTGAATTAGTGTAAAACCAGTTTAAATTATTTAAATGCGTTCAATCAAAATGGGCTATCAAAAACAGTCAATTTTGCACCAGCTGTGCGGTAATTCATACCATTTTGTTCGCTTGAAATTTATGGAAATAGATTTTTAAATAAGGAGTTGTTTTTCCACTTTCCCACCCCATCCCACGGGTAAGTGGAAAACCCATGTTACCTTGATCTTCAATAGTGATAAGCAGTTACATATAACTAAAATCAATACGATAATTACTCTGAGTATCTTTTGTAAAATAATTTCATTACCTTAACGGAATAGATCCTCAAGGAATTCTCGTAAAAGCTAGGGGAGAGCTGGTTTTGCCTTCTCGAACACTAAGCGTACGTAAAGTCTATATGTTCGCGCCAAAGATGAACTTTTTAAAGGAAAAATGGGACTCACAGGGTTATAAACTAATCAACTTAGTTTAACGAATTGATATGATGTCTGTATGTGCGTATTTGTATGTATGTGTGTGTGCAAAGCACGTACAAAATTATCAGCTATTCTTAAGCACTTGTGCTTAACCAATTTGTTCGCAAAAAAATTGCATTCAACGGCGAAACTTGCTATGAATAAAAATTAATGTGAATTATACAATATATTTACCTATCAGTGCTATTTTTAACTTTCTTATACATTTTTTTTCATATGTAAAACATGTGAAAGGCATCAATACCGATAGGTGGATTAATAAGGCATCGGTATTGATGCCTTATTAATCCACCTATCGGTATTGATGCCTTTGACATGTTTATATGAGTCCAATCACCACTGGAATCACAATGATAACAAAGAAGGAACATATTAAGATTCACAGCTATCGAAATAAACCCTGGAAGGAAGAAAAAAATTGCGTACTAAGCATTATCCACTTCCCCCGCAGTGTTTGATACCTGGGGTAAGTGTAAAATCTTTGAATTATTTGCTTTCTTGGTACAAACTACTACCAATTGAATGGGATTAGTTTAATTATATTATAATGGTCACCTGTGATATAAATTCACTCGAAAAAAGAACAATTGGTGCAAATAAGAATTGATTTTATGAATGCAAAAATCAACTTTTCGCGAAACCTAAAATTACAGTTCAAGCGTTAACCGTGTTAGTGCACGTATTATACAAATTTCAACATAGTATTAGTTTGAGCATCAAAGTATATTCTTGCATAATGTTATGATGTAGTAAAAACTGTAAAGTATGTACAATTCCAATATTTCGAGTCGATTTTTCCACTTACCCCCTTTTTCCACTTCCCCCAGTGTACCTTATATCACATCGACCTGTGATCCGGAGTCCATACTTCGAAGACAAGTAGACGTGAATGGAATGAGGTTTGTGGATGTCGATCTCCTTGGATAAAAGCCGTGTTGGTCAGATGATATGTAGTGTTTGCTGGCTGCGAATAATGAGTCGTTGACAATGACTTCAAGTACTTTGGAACAAGCACAAAGTGAAGTTATTCCACGATAATTTTCAATGTTGCGTTTATCCCCTTTTTTATGAATCGGAAACATGTACGATGATTTCCACCCCTTTGGGAATACACCCTGTTCCAGGGACAGGCTGAATATTTTTGTCAAAGGATGGATCAGTTGTGGTGAACATTTTTTCAGCAGGGAGGAAGGAAATCCATCGGGTCCAGGTGAATTGGAGAACTTTAGCTTCTTTATAGCCGAATCGACCAGTTCCGGGGTGACGGAGATAATGTTGAGGCTGATCAAATCTCTGGGCGTATTCAGAATCGCTAAATCTACTTGAGACGCTGATGGCGAGAGGTTGCTGAAGGTGTGCGAAAAATGGTCGGCTAGGAGATTACTTTTATCTTCTGGTTTGCGGGCTTGACGTTCGCCAAGGAAAATTTCAGTAGGTAAGCCATCTTCATTATTTTTTGTTCTGACGAACGACCAGAACTGATTTGGATTCAAGCGAAGATTGTTCTGAATGCGTTTGGTGTAGCGTCGGTATAGATATCGATTGTACATACGATACTCGTTGCTGGCTCGAGTAAATAGTTGCTTGGAGAACGGATTGCGATTTTGGCTATATTTTCTGAGTGCCGCTGATCTGAATCGTTTTAATTTGCGAAGTCGAGCATTTGCCCACGCAGGTTTTGGAGGCGGTCGACGCAAAGGAACGTTCTCAACGATTGCCATGTTAACCACACTGGTGAAATATTCAACAGCTTAGGTTCCCAGTCCATTTGATCAAACGTTCGTTTCAATGCAACTATGTTCGCTTGACGAAAGTCCAAACTGTTCACTTAGTCACTTATTTATATGGATCGTAAGAAAATGGCGCACCCCCCCTCCCCCCATAAGTGCTTACGTAATTAGTGTACGACCCCTTGGTCATAAGAGTTACGTGACGCTAATGAGCATTGATTTCTGCATCTGCAATAATAATCTATTGATTGATTATGTCCTTTCTGTGTTACACTAAAACACATGAACTCCACATGTTTATGCTTAACTAAATGAAAAACACGAATAACATTTTAAAATAATATTTTAATTAATTTAAATGAAAAGTTCTTATCCACGGTGAATGGGTACCTACCGACACGGTGAACGGTGCCCTAACACGGTGAAAGGATACCCTAATATATCACTGAAAAGTTATCTACATCCATCTATCTTGCCAGCGGGCAGCAGGGACTATGTCCAAGGGCTTGACGATCCCTCCCCAGGCCATCTGCGAGTTGTGGGGCTTGCCTAGGATGTGGTGGGGTTTGACAGTGGGCCCTGTTAAACCTCTATAAAAAGCTGCATGTATCCGCAAGTAGGCTCCACCAAAGCGACCGTGTGCCGCTCAAAGCGCACAAGCCCAAGTCCTGGTGTTAGGTGGGACGCTAAACAGCCCTGACACGACGGCCCTCCGACGAGACAGGAGGTTTGCGCAGGCCCAATAAGCCGCCTAGAAAACCAATCATTACGAACAATATAAGAGATAATGCGACTCGATATAATCGGCAAAGACCTGGGCGACGAATACAGGATCACGATTGGAAGCTTGGAACATGGAATTGCAAGTCGCTAGGTTTCGCAGGTTGCGACAGGATGATCTACGATGAATTACATCCCCGCAACTTCGACGTCGTGGCGCTGCAGGAGATTTGCTGGACAGGACAGAAAGTGTGGAAAAGCGGGCATCGAGCGGCTACCTTCTACCAAAGCTGTGGCACCACCAACGAGCTGGGAACCGGCTTCATAGTGCTGGGTAAGATGCGCCAACGCGTGATTGGGTGGCAGCCAATCAACGCAAGGATGTGCAAGCTGAGGATTAAAGGCCGTTTCTTCAACTATAGCATCATCAACGTGCACTGCCCACACGAAGGGAGACCCGACGACGAGAAAGAAGCGTTCTACGCACAGCTGGAGCAGACATACGATGGATGCCCACTGCGGGACGTTAAAATCGTCATCGACTACATGAACGCACAGGTCGGAAGGAGGAAATGTATAGACCGGTCATCGGACCAGATAGTCTGCACACCGTATCGAATGACAACGGCCAACGATGCATAAACTTCGCAGCCTCCCGCGGAATGGTAGTCCGAAGCACCTTCTTTCCCCGCAAAAATATCCACAAGGCCACATGGAGATCACCTAACCAAGAAACGGAAAACCAAATCGACCACGTTCTAATCGACGGTAAATTCTTCTCCGACATCACGAACGTCCGCACTTACCGCAGTGCGAATATTGAATCCGACCACTACCTCGTTGCAGTATGCCTGCGCTCAAAACTCTCGACGGTGTACAACACGCGTCGAAGTCGGACGCCGCGGCTTAACATTGGGCGGCTACAAGACGGTAGACTAGCCCAAGAATACGCGCAGCAGCTGGAAGTGGCACTTCCAACGGAAGAGAGGCTAGGCGCAGCATCTCTTGAAGATGGCTGGAGAGATATTCGATCCGCCATTGGTAGCACCGCAACCGCTGCACTTGGCACGGTGCCCCCGGATCAGAGAAACGACTGGTATGACGGCGAATGTGAGCAGTTAGTGGAAGAGAAGAATGCAGCATGGGCGAGATTGCTGCAACACCGCACGAGGGCGAACGAGGCACGATACAAACAGGCGCGGAACAGACAAAACTCGATTTTCCGGAGGAAAAAGCGCCAGCAGGAAGATCGAGACCGTGAAGAAACGGAGCAACTGTACCGCGCTAATAACACACGAAAGTTCTATGAGAAGTTAAACCGTTCACGTAAGGGCCACGTGCCACAGCCCGATATGTGTAAGGACATAAACGGAGACCTTCTTACGAACGAGCGTGAGGTGATCCAAAGGTGGCGGCAGCACTACGAAGAACACCTGAATGGCGATGTGGCAGACGAAGATGGCGGTATGGTGATGGACCTGGGAGAACGCGCGCAGGACATAATTCTACCGGCTCCGGATCTCCAGGAAATCCAGGAGGAGATTGGCCGGCTCAAGAACAACAAAGCCCCTGGGGTTGACCAACTACCAGGAGAGCTATTTAAACACGGTGGTGAGGCACTGGCTAGAGCGCTGCACTGGGTCATTACCAAGATTTGGGAGGAGGAAGTTTTGCCGCAGGAGTGGATGGAAGGTGTCGTGTGTCCCATCTACAAAAAGGGCGATAAGCTGGATTGTAGCAACTACCGCGCAATCACATTGCTGAACGCCGCCTACAAGGTACTCTCCCAAATTTTATGCCGTCGACTAGCACCAACTGCAAGGGAGTTCGTGGGGCAGTACCAGGCGGGTTTTATGGGCGAACGCTCCACCACTGACCAGGTGTTTGCCATTCGCCAAGTACTGCAGAAATGCCGCGAATACAACGTGCCCACACATCATCTATTCATCGACTTCAAAGCCGCATATGATACAATCGATCGGGACCAGCTATGGCAGCTAATGCACGAACACGGTTTTCCGGATAAACTGACACGGTTGATCAAAGCGACGATGGATCGGGTGATGTGCGTAGTTCGAGTTTCAGGGGCATTCTCGAGTCCTTCGAAACCCGCAGAGGGTTACGGCAAGGTGATGGTCTTTCGTGTTTGCTATTCAACATCGCTTTGGAAGGTGTAATACGAAGAGCAGGGATTAACACGAGTGGTACAATTTTCAATAAGTCCGTCCAGCTATTTGGTTTCGCCGACGACATAGATATTATGGCACGTAACTTTGAGAAGATGGAGGAAGCCTACATCAGACTAAAGAGGGAAGCTAAGCGGATCGGACTAGTCATCAACACGTCGAAGACGAAGTACATGATAGGAAGAGGTTCAAGAGAAGACAATGTGAGCCACCCACCGCGAGTTTGCATCGGTGGTGACGAAATCGAGGTGGTAGAAGAATTTGTGTACTTGGGCTCACTGGTGACTGCCGAAAATGACACCAGCAGAGAAATTCGGAGACGCATAGTGGCTGGAAATCGTACGTACTTTGGACTCCGCAAGACGCTCCGATCGAATAGAGTTCGCCGCCGTACCAAACTGACAATCTACAAAACGCTAATTAGACCGGTAGTCCTCTACGGACACGAGACCTGGACGATGCTCGTGGAGGACCAACGCGCACTTGGAGTTTTCGAAAGGAAAGTGCTGCGTACCATCTATGGTGGGGTGCAGATGGCGGACGGTACGTGGAGGAGGCGAATGAACCACGAATTGCATCAGCTGTTGGGAGAACCATCCATCGTTCACACCGCGAAAATCGGACGACTGCGATGGGCCGGGCACGTAGCCAGAATGTCGGACAGTAACCCGGTGAAAATGGTTCTCGACAACGATCCGACGGGCACAAGAAGGCGAGGTGCGCAGCGGGCAAGGTGGATCGATCAGGTGGAAGATGACTTGCGGACCCTCCGTAGACTGCGTGGTTGGCGAAGTGTAGCCATGGACCGAGCCGAATGGAGAAGACTCTTATATACCGCACAGGCCACTTCGGCCTTAGTCTGAATAAATAAAAATAATAATCTATCTTGCCAAAAACAGATAGTTTTTGATTTTCATTCGAATTAAAACAATTATTCAAGGTTCGTGACGGTGTTCAAGACTATAATTTTCAATTTTAATTATTTGGAGAGCTCTAATATTTGCTAAATTGCCTAAGATGCACGGTGAATGGCGACTTGACGGTATGCCCAGAGAAGTCAAGACAATTTCCAAGCCGAAAATTATCTAGACTGCCACTGGGAATCGAACCTAGCCACCCTCAGCATGGTCTTGCTCTTTGGCCGCGCATCTTACCGCTAGGCTAAGGAGGGCCCTATTGAGGTTGAGGTCTATATACGTATCTGTCAAGTTACAATCAGACAGTGGAGTTAAATGGGATAGTACTAACTCACAACTCACTCACTTATGATGAGTGATTGAACCTATATGCATAAAAATGTATTTCAGTCTGTCTGAACCTTATAGACCCCAAAACTACTCAATCGATCAACGTGAAAATTTATATACAGAGGTAATAATAAAAATTAGTTGAGATTTCCTTCCTGACGACTTAATCCGCGAACAGGTTGACCGATTTGCAAGATTTTTTCCCTAATCGATTCGTTTTGGGATCCGCAAGGTTTGTATATGCAAAAAGTTGATGAATTTACGGATACTTTCAGCCCTATGCTGGCTCGTCTCCGGACCCCACTATTACCATTGCATTGAAAAACGCGTAATCTGATTAATTACCGAACAACGAAGACTGATAATTACCAAACGAATAATTTATCTTTTTTTATTTCAATTATATTACCAAACGAATGATTTGTTAAACGATAATAACCAAACATCATTTTTATATAAGCATTAGATATTAATTCAATGAAAGTTAATTCATAAGAGTTTTATTATTTCCGCCCCTATCAGATCATCAACGCTCACGGAGAAATGGAGCGAGAGCAACGACCTGATTCGTAACTGTGCAACACTTTCAGCTGCCCTCGGTATACACAAGAGTTTCAGTACGACCGACATCTACCAGCTGCCGTCCGATCAGCACAACCTTGGTGGCAGACTGTCAACTTCGGAGCTGGCACTGACTCCATTCCAGAAAGCCGGGTATCTGTTCGACCATCCCCGCCTCGACCACACATCCCGTTCCTATTCAACCTGGGTGGCCGTAGGAGAGCTTGCTTCCACATCCCAACTGCCTTCGCCCCACGGCGGACAATCCTCCAATCAGGTTCCCACGATATGCAATGCAACGCCCACGCCGAGCTTCACTGTGTCTGACCTGATTAGTTCGGTTAACAAGAAAATTCGCCAAAACTACATCCGACGACGGCTGTACAACACATACCGTGCCATCGAAAGACTGTCCCAGAGCGAGTTCAACCTGGATCGCTTGGAGGCGGCTGCGTTCGCTGCCAACAACTTCAGCAATCCCGGCCCAACGGAACTCGTCGTACCTACAACTCATGCTTCCGCATCACCAGTCGGTGGTAAGTCCGTCAATTTGGATTCCAGCCCGGTGGCTACGGGGTCGGCCAGCCCATCCGCTACCCCCATGATATCGGCTGCGGCCCCACAGTCGAAGAAGTCTTCTAGCAGTGGCAAATCGAACGCCAAGAAGAACCTAACCTTTTTGGACATAGAAAGCGAGAGGGGTAAACCTCTGTCGAAGTACGAGCGCCACATGCTCATCTTCAACTGGTTGCACACAATCGACGATTCGCCAATGGAGATCGAGAACTGATTGGCCTAGAGTGAGTAAAACTTCTCAAAGAGTGATTCGGCCTGGTAGTAAGGTACAAAGCAGGTAAATCGAATCTTAGCGTTTTTGTATGGACCTACAACAAACAAAACAGAAATAATTCTCGATGTTTAACTTCTTTACTGTTATCCGTGACATTACACATCAGATTGTGGGAATGAAAATTACCGATACAAAAGTATTATGAGGAGCGCAAATACGTAGGTTACACAGAAACCCAAAACAGCTAAATTTTAAAACAATGATCAATATAAACCAACAGTAAACAATGAAAATAAGAAGCTTTCTACCTATCGCGGCTTAATTATTGTTTAGCTGATCGCGCGCAGGTACTAGTTTTTACTTATTATGTAGGATAGGTCTAATCAAACTGAAAAAAATAATCGGGCGAAAAAGTCATAAAAATGTATGACAAACAATTAAAAGTATTTGTACGTAGATATCTACAAATATTATAATTTTCTGTGATATGTTGCGAACCGTAGGGAAGTTAATTTTGACAACTATAAATAAAAGGCATTACATGAAGTAGGTAATACAAAGTAGATTATGTTCTCCTTTGATATAGGAAATTCCTTCAGTGTATTAATTTATAAACGGGTTCTAACAAGTTCGTAAACTTATTTGTCAAAGATGTGACTAATTTCGATTTTATCAATTTTAACACTTCGGCTAATTTATTTAATTTGGTCAACTTGAACGATTTGCATTTTATTGCTGGACTAAAGCCATCCTGCATAACTTTTGACACTTGACAGGTACGGCAAATCTGAGTAATGTCAAAGCAGCACACATAATCAGAGGCAATACCGAAGCGTGCATACTGCATATTAGACTGGCCCAGGATAGGAAAAGTTGTCGGATTCTACGGGGCACCCTCCAGGATTGTGCCTTTGGGTGATAAAATCAATCTCTGAAAATTTCAGCTCAATCGCTTGTTGCATAAGCTGGCGCATCCACTTAGACTTGACGGATCTGGCTGAAATTTTTTTTCAGTTTCTGGGAGAAAAAAAACTTTATTTTCAGGGGGTATACTGCCGTCATACGCATATTTGTCCCATGTTTGCTGGGATTTCCTATATACATGGGACAGTTATGCGTAGAACGGCAGTATACGTCTCGAAAAAATGATTTTGAATGTTTTCATATAAGTGTAATCTACCCTAATCTCTAGCTTTCCGTTGGCGTTCATGTCACTGCATAATATTGACCTGAAAATGGGAATAACGATACTGGGCTCACAACCGGAAGCACTCCCCTACTTTTGGAATAAATGGTGAAATTGAATTGAAACGGCTAATCTGTTTGCTTTTGATCAATGGCTTTCAATCAAATGGGTACCCAATGATCAAGATTCTTCCATCCCTACCAAAATCTAGTTTTTAACTGACCAAACCAAATCTCGTCATTCCAATACCAAAGAAAAACGAAATGCATCCAAATGTCGGCAAATCTTCCTTTGCAGCGAGCCTTCCGCCGTTGCTATGGAACCGGCTCTTATTTTGCTAGCCCAGGAGACGTCTTCGGCTAACGACATAGACAAAGCGAAGTGATGTGACGAAGGAAAAGGAAGCGTTGGCGAAGAAGCTGACTCAACAACTGTTCTATGGAAATCATCTAGCCCTGGCATACTGAAAGCGAATAGAAGAGTTCATCAAAGCGACGAGGCTGGCTATGTGATGCTTTGACGCTAGGCAACGCAGTAGGTCTTGGTTACGTGTTTGGTTGAAGTAATCCAGCGGAAAATATCAATGTCACGCGTAGACTGTACAGAATTGCACGATTTTACAAACACTTCCAGTATGTCACAGAACGCTCTCCTCATAACTTATCTAATCTCCATCTAATCTCGTCTTTTCTATTCTCCTTCACTATGGCATCGGCCTTCCAGTATTCCTTTAACAGGGTAAACACACGAACCTGGTATTCGTCTTTGTTCGGAATATCCTCAAGGGATGCTCCTCCCAAGTTCTCATCGGAAACCCATCCTCAAGCACTTACCGTCTGCGAACACCAGGCAGGTTTTCGTGAGAGCCGATCAACGACGGATCAAATGATTATCCTGCAGATGATTCTTGTTAAATTCCGGGACTCCAATTAGCAGACTCACCATGTGTTCAAAGCGGTGTACGATTCAGTGTTTCTGAGTGAATGAAATAAGTTGTAGCAGATAATGTCTGAACATGGTTTTCCGGCGAAACTGTCTAGGCATGACGTGCGACGCTTGATGGCACGAAATCAAGTATTGGATTGTGGACAAAGTGTCAACCTCGTTGATGACCTTAGATGGATTCAAGCAGGGTGATGTTCTTTCGAATTTATTATTCAACATTGCAATCGAGAGCGCGATTAGAAGATCTGGTGTGCAGATGAACGGCACTATCTT
The DNA here is from genome assembly GCF_024139115.2 of Armigeres subalbatus. NCBI lineage: Eukaryota > Metazoa > Arthropoda > Insecta > Diptera > Culicidae > Armigeres > Armigeres subalbatus. The sequence goes on from NC_085141.1 coordinate 308,401,236, forward strand.
CACACGGTCACATATGCTCCTGGACAGGGTTTGAATCAAAAAGAGAATGAAAAAATCGCTCACTTATCACCTCTGTATACATATACGATATGTAGTATACCGCGAGAGACTTTTTTTTTTATTTCTTTTGAAAAACTCCAAACGCGGGGAGCACTGGTTCAGATCAGTGTTGTAAAATGTCATTTGCATTCGTTTGTATATTTTTCCAAGAACTTTTTTTAGGAGTCAGCTATCAACTCCTGAGGTATAACGAACTTGTAGCGCTTGAATGTGCCTTCAACTTTGCCTAACAAGACATTGCTGTAAATATGTAATCTGAGGCGTGGGAGGCAAAATGTCATTCAAATGACATTATGTCAAATGACACGTGACATTTTCGAGAGTTTTCACTTTCCAGCCGCAGATGTTATATTTAGAGTAATGTACCCTTGGACAAAAATATAGCCCTACTCAAGCACTATGAGTACATCTAAAATTATGAAGTAAATTAAATTTGGCTTCTGAAGAAAGTTATGAACAAATTAGTCGAATGACATGTAGATGACATTTTACAAGCCTGGTTCAGATGATGCATTTCAACTTGTTCTACACAGCTGTGCGGTCTCCAACACAAAAAACGACGAAAACAAAGCGAAAATCAACACTTCTGTGTGGGGGCTAGCTATCCGATTCTGTTTTCTCGCACTTGTATACAAGTTTGATAAATTTGTTATCATGGCTTGTTATGATTCGGAACAGTTTTTGCCTTCCTTTTATCGTTGTTCGTTATCTATTGAGAGCGATTTCTGCAAACCCTGCTCCTGGACTTTGCGGACGTCATCGACCTTATTGGAATCAATCGTAGAGCAGTAATGGAGGTTTTTGTCCCACTTACATGGTTCCGGGTAGACTTAGGGTGCTGAGATAGTGCTTGATGAGCATGTATTTTAAGTTGTTATCGAACTTGTTTATTTTGGAACGCTTGTGGCATGTGAAAATGACGTATCCCGTGAAGTAAGGATATATTGCTGCAGCGAATAGAGCCTTCTACGGATTGCGCAACCAGCCGAGGTCCCGCAACATACATACGGAACGAAATTGTCTGTGTATAAAACTCCGATTCTACGAATAATGTTGCTTCACGGACATGAAGCGTGGACTTCAAAGGAGGCGAACCGGAAAGCTTTCGGAGATTTCGAACGAAAAATTTTGCGTTGAATCGTATAAACGTGAACTGGTCACTTAGTGCAAATCTCGAAAAAGAAAATAACGAAAAAATATTCAACTGAGACTTCGGCCACGAACACGCAGGCTACAGACTATGAAATCGGACCTGAGGACCCTAAACGATTGGGGAAACTGAAGCAACCCAAGACCCAAGACCGACGATAATGGAGCTCTACAACACCCTAGGCATAGGTATATTGACGCAGTAGACAACCACGTAGGCTTAGGGGTTTTATCGACCGGGGATTAACTTTTCTGCCCCATTTCCGGGGAGTGAAAGTCTCCTACAAAACCAGGGTAAATTTGATCCGAACACTACCTAAGCCTCATAGAACCAATAATAGGGCGCTATGCCTTCGAACAAATTTGAAGCTTTGCATCTGTCAAGCCAACATTATCTCCCCGATGCTTTGCTACCGTTCACACCAAACGAGTCTTGACGTCAACTTGACGATGAGACAGACTTACGGAACATTTTTTTCCGGACTCTACAGATCGAGCAGCCTAAGCACCCCTAGATTCAGAATATTCTTGCTAACACAAGAACACGACGTGTTCCTGGATCCCAGGGCACTGCGGAGTACATGAGAACACTACTGTTGATCTCCTCGCGGGAGACGACAGTCAACGACGGTACCCTAGACGTCTACGAACGTACTCTTGGCAGATACTAAGTCTGGTCCATTTGGGAAGATTGGAAACCACAACCACCACTCAACTGCGAAAAATCAATGGCACCACGGTTTCTCGGCTGAGGATCGAACACACAAGGGTTTACCACAACTATAGTGAGAGCCAGTTCCGCATATCATGCAAGCTCCACGAAGTTCTGAATACCGTGGAGCACATTGTGTCAATACCATAAATATCAAGTTCAGATGAAAGCCTATGGAATTACTACTAGTGCCAGGACGCTGCCGTAATCTGAAAAAGTGAAGTATGCGTCAAATTACAACCTGAAAGTTATCCATTATTCCGATAATGAGGTTGACGTGTGGATCTCCAGTTAGCTTTGCGAGCAAAGCCTCAAGATTGCCAATCTAGAGATGGCGAATTCGATTATCGACCCGGTCCAGGATGTTTTCGGGTGGGAAACATTGTTGACTGCATGGGCACAGAACGTGGTCGATTTTTGATTCCGTCTGCAATGGTGATCTCCAGGTGTACCGATACGGAAGGCTGTGTTGGCTTTCCAGGTGGCCTTACCACGCCCTATGTCCTCGTCCTCGGAAGGTGGGATGGGTCGACTTCGCGCCTGGTCCCCTCTGCACGACTGGTATCAAGAATGATGATGCCGCGTGCACCCCAAATTGACCTCTCTGCGATAGGGTCTATTCGCCAACACACAGAGGGACTTGCCGACGCAGTGCCTACGCCTGCCCCAGCCTTAATAAGGACCCCTTTCCGTCCTCGGGCTCGGAACCCGCTCGGTTCACCGACGCCGCGAAAACGACAATACGCGCGCCAATTGTTCGATAAAAGGATCGAGTTCGACCACATGGCACCAGTATGACCCATGAAGCCGACTCCGAACCCTTGGACCACCTCTTATTTGCGCCTGAACTAGCCATCCTCGAGTCCACGCGCCACCTTCTGTGTGGCTCCGAGACGATTTGGACGATAGCCGATAAAACAGCGTTCCAGCCAACTTTATCTTTACACATCCTCCGAACTAGGTTGACCGGGGTAGTGTCCAGACCACATGTGGCAAGCATGTGGTCACGCATTGCGCGAAAACGTGGGCACACGAACAACACGTGTTCCGCCGTTTCCTCTAAACCTGCGCACACCGGAAGCTCGGGCGAGGCCGAGCAAGCCAGCTGCGTTACCTGCACTGTGATTTTGCAGCACCCTTAAACGCCGGGCACATCGAACCCCCCTTGGGGTGCTTGCTGTTCGCAGCTTTGCTGGAACAAATTAAACAATTGGGAAGGTTCCTGCAGCATTGTGCCTTATGACCCTCCAATCCGCAGCGTCGGCAGAACTTGCTTCTGTCAGGGCCTTTGCAGTCCCATTCCTTGTGCCCCTGTTCCAGGCACTTGAAGCAAACTTCGGGTTGCTCGTATATGCTCAAAGGGCACACCGAACGTCCCACCTTGACGCTCCGTAACTTGACTACCTTGGAGGCGTCCGCTGCAGATAGCCGAACCAATGCTACCTGCGTCCCTGCCGGACCTTTTCGTAACCGAATGGCTGCGGTGCGCGTCTCCACTTCACACTGTCGCCGCAGTGCCGTGACGAGCTCTTCGACTTCGGTGGTCATTAACCCTTAGATTCACCTCCGTCGTGTGAGTGCCCTCACCTTGACCGCCTCGCCAAGGACTTTCTCCGCCAACGTCTTGTAGGCGGCGCCCTTTTGCGAGATGCCCCGCTTCAGCTCGAGGATCATCTCGCCCATCCGGGTACGTCTTATTCGACGTACGTCGGCGCCGAGTTCACCGAGCTTGACGTCACTCCTCATCGCCTTCAAGACGTCCGAGTACTTAGCCTCGTCCGTCGTGATGACTAGGGCATCACCCCTGGAGCGATTGGCGCCTACCCTAGACTTCTTGCTACCCTCATTCGCCTGTGCTTTCTTTTCGGCCCTTGACGTCTTCGGTTTCCTCTTGTTCTTGACCAGGGTCCAGGAGGCATCATCCCCCTCTATTTCCCTGGTCTGGTGCGGCTGAGAGCTCTCAGCCTGCCGTAACCCCTTACCACCGTCTTTCCTGGGTGGACGGACCTTTCCAGGTCCTTCCTCCCCCGGTTTTGGAGGTACCTGGTCGGGATTCAGCTTCCCAGCCCCACTACCCTTGTTCGGGGTAGTAATCCCCCGCGTTTTGAAGTTGCCCCCAGGGGGCTCATCCCCTGGAGGCTGTCTCCCCCGTTTTTGTGTCTGCTCTGTTGGAGCAGTCACCCCCGACGTTCCCGCTAATACTTGAGCCTCAGTCTGGGTAGACTTTGGCACCACCGTCTTCGCTAGCACGCCCTCGATTCGACCTTGCCCGAGTCCGCGATTCCTTGGGCCTCAGTCTGGGTAGATCTCGGCTCCACGGATTTCACGGGTTCGCACTTGGCCGTCCCGACCACCCTCTCCATCTTGGCGTCCAACATCGACTTTCGAAGTTTCAGCAAGCTCCTCTTGAGGTTCTTACTGATATTATGCTTCGATGACGCAAAGTCGATGATGGCGTCCAGCTGTTCCGTCGCCACCTCGAAGGCCGAAAGCCCATCGCGTTTGCGGTTCATCGCCCCCACAAGCCATGGGCCCTCCATAACCTCTACCGGCGTAGCCGGGGAGAAAGTTAAGTGCTATTGCCTCTGGTCTCCTAGGCGGAGACCTGAACTACCCACCTCTTGCGAAGGGGTTGTCGCCTACACTACTACCACTATTTGAAGAATTAATTTGGTATTCCATTTTGGTCCCACGAGTTGCTCGGGAAAAAAAGTCCACCACGCCAGAGTGACGCGGTAAGGGACAATTACTGTGGAGGGTGCCCAGGTACCCCACAGGTTCCGTTAAAGGCCTAGCTTATCATTTCACTCCCCTGCATCCCCTCGGCACGGGTCGCTTAACGCCTTGGGATTAGGGGTTAGGGACGATGATCCCTTGGTCGCACCCCCTTACTCTAGCTAATGTCAGAAGGACAACAGTGCCCAGGCTGCACTACCAGCTAAGTATAAAACCCTTAGCTGGCGGTCGATTGTCATCGGAAGACCCGTGAAGGGTGAGATTGGAACTTGTGAGGACCAGAGCTGTGTAGGTCGCTCCTTCACAGATGTCAACTCACCATTTCGCAGCCCTACTTTTCATCGGTGTGGTCTTCGCCGATTGTTCCGGTCCATATTTTCTTGTTGATTGTACAAAGTCCCATGGTCTGTACATTTCTGGATGGACTCAACATTTGTGCCGCGATCAATAGCAACTACGTAATCTACCTGGAGAGGGTATGTTAGAAATAGGTTCACGAAACTTCAACGGTTGACGGAGGCTTTGCCGTAGCATCATGTTCAGGAGTTCAAACATTTCCAAGAACCGTTTCTAATGGCATGGTCCATGTTGGCCATTAAAAAGAAAGGAGAAATGACCTCAGCTAGCAGCAAATCAGTAAATACTTAGAATAAGTCGAAATTGAGAAACGCCGTCTCCGGTAACGGCGGCCGTGGAAGCAAACGCATATATATTAAATTCATGAATTTTTCGAAGAGTACCTTTCCAAGTTCTCAACATATTTCAAGTTGATTTGGGGCTCTGTTGTCTGGCAACGGTTAATCAACTTACTAAAGATGTCGAAGGAGTATCGAAGAAGTGAATATCTAACCACCAAGGAGTTCGTTTAAGCCGATCACACAATCGTTCGACAAGTTCGAAAAGTCACCCACCAAAAAGTACCATTAATGCGAAGCTTCACCGAAAGGGATTGCATTGTCACGGATTCCGCAACTACACAGGTGATACGACTTGATGTCACTTACGAAATTCATCAGAGTCGAAGAACTTCGAACATCCCATAGTACTGTCGAAGGGCCATCAACTGGTTGAGCACTACCGTAAACGGTTACTGCATGCTGCACCGCAGCTGCTACTGAGCACTGTGCGGTTGAAATTCTGGCCATTAGGAGGAAGAAACATCGCTCGTAAGGTTGTTCACCGCTGCTGCAAGCGTTTGCGAACTTCAAGTGTTTCCGTCACTAGTAAAGCATTTCATGGGTGAACTACCTGCGGAAAGGGTAACGGTAGCCCGTCCAATTTTGCGGAGGAAAAAAACCGACGAGAAAATGTTTTGGAATGTAAAATTCGAGATTTTAAAGCTGACTTGGCATTTACGTCCGAGGACGGGGGCTCATGTACATTTCAACTTGAGCCAAGAGAGTCTACATCTGTTTGCAGGCAACGTTGGTGATACCCAATGTTTTTAGAAGGTACTTCTTCGCTGAATCGACGGCAGCCTCTAAAAGACCACCAAAATGTGCTACACGTGACGGAGTAAACTTTCACCGAGTCTCGCCCCCCTCGCATCAACTGAAAATCCGATTCCGATCGCTGTTGTCCACCTTCAACATCTGGTAGATGCTGTTGAGTGCGTGAAACACACCTTTGAATAATACCACGTTATTCGAATGCAGCTCGGCGATTCTTCGTTCCTATTTGGGTAACCACACAATGGAGGGCTGCCAGGACAGCTGCAGTTGTAGTGAGCAACCTCTAACAAGCTCGATAAGTACGGCTCTAGTGACGAAGCAATCGAAAATTGTACCGTATGCTATTTAGCAGGCCTGAAGGCCACTTATATTTGCAGGCCTAAAGCGGCTGGTGTTTGCTCACCGCACATACCGACTAGGGTGGCTCAAATTAGTATGGGAAAAACTTTTTTTAATTTTTTTATGGGCCGCCCTCTTATTCGGCTCTATTTGATGTCCTGATGCTCTGGACAGAATTTCAGCTAAATCGGTCAACGTTTGGGCGGTGCTAAACTCGTTGGAAGTTTATATGCAAAAATGTATGCAGAAACATCCAGAAACAGTGAATTGCAGTTGGACGGCACAACTTACGATGAAGAACTATGATACTCATTCAGATCTTGAAAAATTTAATACAGAATGTTATGCAGAAAATTGCGAGAAGATTAGACCTTCAACTTGCCTTATCTTCTTATTCTTCTTATTGGCATTACATCCCCACACTGGGACAAAGTCACCTCGCAGCTTAGTGTTCATTAAGCACTTCCACAGTTATTAACTGCGACATTTCTAAACCAGGTTACCATTTTTGCATTCGTATATCATGCGACTAACACGATGATGCTTTTATGTCCAGGGAAGTCGAGACAATTTCCAAACCAAAAATTGCCTATACCGGCACCGGGAATCAAACCCAGCCACCATCAGCATGGTCTTGCTTTGTAGCCGCGCGTTTTACCGCACGGCTAAGGAGGGCCTACACTTGCTGTATCTAGTACCTTCTTAGCTTCCACCAGAGCTATCTGAACACCTGCATGGTAACTCTTGTGTAACCGAATAGCAGTGTTCTGGATCTCAACTCCACATTGACCTCTCAATACGTCGACCAGATCACCGACTACGGTCACCTCATTCAAACTCTTACATTGAATGATCTAAACTGGACATAGGACTCTGACCTAAGCTCTATCACGCAGCACCTCCTCAGTCAACTTTTTATATGTCGAGCTGTTCTGCACAGCTTCTGACTTCTTTTCTTAGGCCAAATCGTGTGTCGTGGGAATTACATTTTTCCCATAGTGAGCATTTTTTCTATACCAGCTTAGAACCCGTTTTTCATATTTCTTTTTTCCCAGTAGGGTAAGACACCCAGAAATCGCCCACCCCCCAGTTTTCGCCCACTTATTTTAAAACCTTCATTTCTCGAAAACTAGTTGTTGGAAACAGTTAAAGTTCAGGTTTTTTCATAATTTACTGATGCTTGTATGGAAAAACTTTAACTGGTACTGTTTTCAACAACTAGTTTACGAGAAATGAAGATTTTAAAATAGGTGGGCGAAAACTGGAGGGAGGGCGATTTCTGGGTGTCTTACCCTAAGTATTTTGAAACACACTTCCAATAGATAAAGTCACAATTTTAATTGTAGTTCAAAAATTTAAATGAGATCGGCTTTATATTCATAACTGTCAAAATCGAATAGAAATAAAATATTAATTTCATATCTTTAATAATTTTTTAAATCAATTTAAAAGTATTGAGTTAAAAACCACAGACAAACAGACATAACACATGGCACGTTTTCCAAGTAAATTCATCGTCATTGTTTACCCCGATAAGGGCAAATTACGAACCAGATGGTGGTAGTGTGCAGGCCAGGGCTGTGCAATGTCAGGATACTCTTTGTACATTCATTGAAAACTTAAAATGATACTCTTTCTATATGGCTAACCATCATTGCACAAAGACCGTCCAAGACAACCAAATGGAACGACGCTCGTGCTGATGAAGAACACGCGAAAATGGGTATCCGCGCTGCACAAAATATTGTGTTCTATGCTTTGCATTATTTTCACACGATTAGCTTTATATGTGTGCACGGCCCAATGGCAATACAACTGCAAATTGATGGTGATGAGTATCTTTTCGAATGCAAGTGAAATGATGGTCCGGTATCGTGCCACTCTTTTATATTTTGGAGAATGATGGAATAAGCAAATCCGATCATTTCAATAGGCATGTCACAATAAACAGCTTTGTGCCACTATGATGGTTGAGGAGAGTGTGGAATGCAGAAGAATAAGCGTGTCTATATCAGGGTGTTAAAAGGTGTTGATGGTGATGGTGCACAGCACTGGTGCAGGCATCAAACTCAAGTCCTTAGTCTGTGCTAAAACTATTGGTATTATATGATTCGCATACCACGAATGATATTTCGATCAACAAAAGCATATTTTAAATACCCAGTAAATCAGTGTATGATTGATGATGATGTCGTTAGTCTGTGCTAAAACTATTGATATTATATAAAAATATGATTAACCTAAGTTAGTTATCATTTCGAACGGTCAAATAACGTACAAATACTGAAACTGTTCAAGTTTAAACAAGTCTGCACGTTGTTCATTTTTTCAAAAACAATATAAAAAACTTTTGCAGACTAAACCGAAACAAAAAAAAACTTACCAAAGTTAATGCTAAACAGTAGAAAGAACAATTAAATGTTACAACCGAAGCAGGATTAATTTGGTAACTATATTTTACAAGGATAATTTTATCGCTACTCGCTACGAGTTGGAAACCAACAACAAAACGATAATAGAAGGATGCTAAATGTGTTTTATCAAGTCCCTTTTATCTTATAACACTTCGATCGTGATGAAGTAATCTGCTCCAACGTAGAGAGTTACACACCAGTCAAACGATGTAATTTAATGTGATTGATATCCCTGCTAGGTAAACAATGGAACCACGAGGACTATATAATTGGCTGTGTCACATAACATGCAGACGCACTAAAAATTTCATCACCCCCAAAACATGGGTGGTTTGGTGCTGACGTAAATCGTAAATGCGATTAAGGATTACGAGTGGACCGAGCATATTTTACAGTGTAAGGAAAATGGTGAAAAATAGTTGCAATATTATCAATAACACAGATAGCAGAAACAATGCTTTCCCGTAGTAAATATTTAAAAAATCTCTAATTGTTTCAAAATACAAAACATTCATGCAACTACATGTTTTCGATATTTTGAACTAACAAAACGTCAATGATATTTATTCAAAAAAAATGTTGTTTCTTTTGCTTCTTATAATTGTGGTATCTCCTTATTTGAAATTTTTGTGCTTTGCCTATCGCTTCAGATGAAGCTTGTAATGATGTGAAAAAATGTTGTAGGAAATGTTGCAGCAGAGAAACAAACTTTGGATGTAATTAGAATAATCACTAGGGAACCAATTATCGGAAGAATCGAAAAATGTGAAAAATATTCAGGACCACGAATTGCAAGTCGAAATAACGAAATTTAAAAAAAACGCCCGATGCTCTCAGAAAATTAAGAATTTTTTAATAAAAAAGAAACCTTCAGATATTAGCACCAGAATAGAATAATCAATAGACAAAAACCATAAATGCTTCGTGTAGAAATAAAAAATCTTATCAATAATGATTCTTGTTGATAAAATTCCACTGGCGTATCATGAGGTCCTGTTTACTGATTAGAACAAACTTTGAAAAAATTGAAAACAGTGTTCCTTTTTTATACATTATAGCAATTATGCATAAATTAAAAAGAAAAAACAACGTACAAGAATGTCCAAATCAGCTCTAAACAGCTGTTGGATATCGAAGAATACGATGTGGTACGTTCTGAATTATCAGATGCAATATTCCATAGTCCTTTTCCAGGAACATTTAAAGCATCAAGACCTTCTATATTCTTACTAACTTTAAACAGCTCTTACTGGCGTCTGGGGCTGTCGTGCCCACGCCATGCCATGCCTGCGGTATGTTTACATAATATCCTGCAAAAATAGCTCTTCGACATACTTTACACGTGCTAGCGATAAGCGAAGATATCAGTGATGGTGACATTTTTCTTCTTCGACAATGGTTGAAGGCGCTATCACACACAAAAAAAAAGAATAGGTTATACACGTGCATTGGAAAATGAGCGAAGACCGTACATAAACGGCAAACACCAACTACATAAAGTACTGTGACGCAAAAAAACGGAGCTAAAGTGCTGTGGCGGCGAAAACGTCAACCAAACAACCGCTCGACAGCGAAAAGTATGACGACGATCTGGAAAAGATTATGTTCGATTGGATGCGTCGCTTGAATGATGAAGCTTCATCGGTGATATAATGAGGAATGAGAATATAATATATGTATGTAGGTTGGGCATGAGATGGTTACTCGTTTGTCTGGTGATGTAGCTCTTCTTCAGTGCTGCTCGAAAAAGAAGTCCTTTGAAGCGGAAATGTGCAAAATGTGAAATATCCTGAAGCTAAAATGAAATTTACTAAAAATATCCAATTAAATACGATGGAAAAAGTCGTCAGTGGTAAAACAAGGTCTAATAAAAATAATAATGGAAAATGCGAGTTTGCTTTAAGATGACCAATCGGATTAGGGCAAGTGTGCCGGCTACTTTAGTGCCTAATTTGGCCAACCCTAAAAAATGCATATTTTCAACAGCGAAGAAGTCTAAGGGATGTAGGGGAACTGTTCCGATTTCCATCTCACTGAACATAAGTAAGATTTGTTGAGCCATTCAGTTACGTGGTTTCCTTCATATGGGCATTACATGATAATTGGAAATTAAATTGACATTGGTAGCTTGTTTTGTTTTTCATGTAAGGGCAAGCCAGAAAACTTGCCCATTTCCCTTTTATTAGCAAACGGTTCCTAAGAAAAACTCATATTTCATTTATTAGCAAACGGTTTCTAAGAAAGAATCATATTTCCCCTTGCATTGAACCGAACGAATCAAATGCTTGAATTGAAAGAAGGAGTCATATCCTCTCTGGCTCCTGCTGAGGAAATGCATCCTTTGAAAGAAGGGATCATCACTTCCTTTTCCTTAAGCCGAGCAAATGCCTGAATTGAAGAAAGAAATCATATCGTCCCTTGCCGTCTGCCAGGCAAATGCATCCTTTGAAAGAAGGAAAATATCTTCCCGTGTCTTGAACCAAGCAAATTCCTGAATTGAAAGAAGAAACCATTTCGACTCTATGACACTGCTCATAATGCCATTACCCCGAAGGCCACTACTTCGAACGCCATTACCCCGACTTGAACACTACCCCGAATCAGTTCAAGTTTATAGTTTATTTCAATGAAAAATAAAATAATCAGAAATTGATTTATAATTTATGTGAATGATTATTACACTGGATTTTGTTTTTACACGATTTACACTTTCTTAATTTTTCGCCCATCCTAAATGCTTAACGCATATTAATTACCATGTGATTTTTCTTTGAATTATTTAGGATTTTTTTAAACATGTTGCAAAGCTTTTGGTGGCAAATTGAAGTCACACGAACAAAAATACCAGCGAAAAAAAATCGTGTAAAAACAAAATCCTGTGTACTTGTTTTACCACTTATTCAATAGCAGGGCGAGTCGAGTAAATTGCACAATTTTTACTAGATTTTTTATCGTAGATCCTTACTTATTTTTCGATCCGATAGTCCTTTTAGAAGGTTCACCGTGTTGATCTCGCGATTCGTTTCATCAAACTAGAAATGTATAAAGTCGAGTCAAGTACGAGACACTGAAGACGACCTTACAGTTGAGGTCGAAATACGTATTATAAAAGTAATACGAGGTGGTGGAATTAAATGGAATTGTACTAAACTCGTCTTATGACAGTGAGAACATTCCACTAAAAAAGAGCTTAATAATTTTCTTTAGAATAAAGGGGTAGAAAAGTTGCTTCTGAAGTTTGCCGGCGATAAACCTTACTGTGACAAGAAGGGCATGGCGACAAGACCCTAGAATGAGAGGATCTCTTCTGTTCGTCGAATATGCTTGTTCCTCCCGTGGCGAGGAACAGGCATATAGTTTCGTTATACCTTGCAAACGCGATCATTTAAAGGAGGTGTTATCTCTTCTGTTTGACTCATACCGGACAAACGCGTTTTTTAATAGAAAGTATTTTCAACTCTGTTCGCTTCAAACCAAGAAAATGCGTTCGAAAACCGAAAACCTCATTGACAGTCGGAAATTTATTTGTTGCTCGAGGATGATATAGGTTTCCTCCCAAGACATCAAATGTATAGCAAAGTTGAGCTAAATGTTCTAACGAGCCAGAGCGAGCCGTCGTTTGTATGACATTTTCATATTTTCTACAACAATGTCAAATTTTTCCTCACTAGATAGTTTTTTCATCAGGCGTTGACAGAGGGTTTCAACATTCGTGAGAAAGGCGCTGAACAGCTCGTTGGGTCGCTGTTTCCGATTACGTTATTCCTCTTTGATAAAACGGTCCCGATTGGGGTTATCATAACGCATACGAAGGTAGTACAGCAACGTGTCCCAGGGTTCATAAGCTTTTAAGGCGTCCTGTCGAAAAAGCAGATGTGCATGCATTCTCAGTTCGTCCTTGGTGATCTGATAGGAACGACACAAGAGATCAATCTGACGAAGAAAGTCAATTACCGGAACTGTGCTTGCATCTCCTGCGAACTTGGGCCATTTCTCAAGAATGTTGCATGTTTGGTGTGGCAATCTTGCACGTGGAGTTTGGTTTATGGACAATCCAATTCCATTTGCTTGGGCGAGATAGGCGTGGCCTGGAGTAGTAATCCTCATGCTTTTGTTATTTTTGTTTAAGACTAGAATCAAGGACCACTCCCCTTCTTGATTTCTGATAGCATTCTAGATAAGCATCTCAAAAGTAAAACATGAGTATCACTAGTGTCCAATCTACGAATTACACCGTAACAATGCTAATGCTAATGGATTCGTACGCCCGAGAATTATCTTCGTTTTGTAGACCTTGTTCACAAGAGATTGTTCGTCTACCCAGGGAAGCAGACGGTCTTAAAGTCGGATTGTGCATATTATTTCCGGCCGACAGCAAGTTATATGCATTCATAAAAGTCGGTTGATTTTCTGCTGATCTTCCAGGGGTCACCGTAGACCGTAACTGTAATGGCGGCGAAAGTCTAGATACACCTGACGGCGTTGAAGCTTCCCCGCTTGGTGGATGGGAAATACGAGAGACTTCTGTATCATGGATCCCAACATCAGCAATATGCTGTGCCAGACGATCAATAGCTTCAGTTTGAATATTATGGCCGCCTGGTCGATTCAAAAGCTGATGAAGGTAAGCTTGGACGTAGTTTTCAATTTCCGAAACGTGGACGAAATTTGTAGTGGTTTGTGTATCGTTTGTAGCTACACCAGAATGCGAAATTCCTTGTGGAGAGAATCCCGAATTTGGTCTGGAATTGGCCCGAAAATTTGGATTGCTGATTCCAGAGGCATTATACTCCGAGAGGAAAGGATTAGAAGATTGGATTGGTTGTCTTCGATTCTTATTCGACTGACCAACCGAATGGATTAATGGGGCTGAGGAGATTGGTGGCAAAGAAGACCAAGGAGCCCCTTCCGAAAAAGTAGGCTGAACCGTTGAGTTCAATAAGGGTCGCAAGTCAGCCTCGGCCTGAGTGAATATGGGTTCAGTAATAAGCGAAGCGGTTGCCGAGGTTTCAGTTCCCCTCTGAGATGTGAAATTCTCGAAACCCAATGAATTTGAACTGCCGTATCGAGTAGCACTCGTAACCGGTTCCGACAAACTAGTAGAATTACATGGCTGAGTCAGCAACCTTACATTTGTCAACGGTGTTTCCAGCTGGTTCCTAGAGGGTATCGTACGAAACGGCAACCGAAATCCATCCGCTGACATATTCACTCGCGAAGCTCGGTCAATCTCTGCTTGCAAATTGTTTGCCGCCGGGAGACGACTGTTCAAAGAAAAGTTAGGTGTCATCTGATCCGCACACGCAAGGCGTTGCGTGCGAGACTCACGAGGTATTGCGTAACGTTCTGCCCCTTCGTATTCGGTACCGGATGGAGTCACCAATGTTCGTTGGGAATTCGCGGTAGTGTTTTGAAAACTATGGTATCCATCGTCGTTTGAGGTTTTGTGCTTTTCACTTCAATGTTATCAGTCTCAATAACTACAAAAAAGAAATTCCTGTTAAAAACGGAGCAATGCTAGATTAAAGAATGAAACTAAACCGAAATATAAAGAGTTCAACAACAAAAAAAAACAACTTACAACTAAACCAAATCCAATGTTTTGCTTATGAACTAATTTAACGAAGTAATGATCTAATAATTCAAACTAACTGATTGTTCACCGAATAAAGTTCCCAATTTATCTATTTTTTTCAGCCCCACGTTGGGCGCCAAATGAAACGTTTGTATTGTGCACACAACGTACAGCAGCTTAAGCGCCACTCTCGGGTTAGAGAGACTGCTGACGCTTTCTACAGGTCCGGCTATAAGACTCTGTTCTAGGGCGAGTTTACTAAGTGGCTCAAACACTCGTTTGTCTCTGATCAACCCAAACGGAAGCGAACCAAGTCACAAACCGGGAAAAAGATATCCGAATTAAATTTAAAAAAAAAGTAAAAGGATAGAATATCAATTTCAAAAAGGCAGCATGCTTATAATTTCCTACATAGGTTTTACAAATTTCTTGGTTTGGGGGAGTTCCTACTTTGAGCTCAAAGGAATCTAACTAACTTACTTGCAAGTATCATTTTCCTACTACGTACGATGGGCGCCGTTCGATGTTGCTGCATCTGCAGAAACGACAACGAGTTGTGTTGCATGCGAAGTAGTCGAGTATATAGGGGGTGACAACCAACACCGACGATTCGTGAAATCTCGCTTAACTTTTCAAAAGGTCCTAAGTAACATTTTTTTCATGAATTAATTTGAATAGCGCAATCAACAGAAAAACATGAAAGCTTTTGATTGCAGTACTCAAATTAAATCATGAAAAAAATGTTACTTAGGTCCTTTTGAAAAGTTAAGCGAGAAATGTGTTGCGAGGCAACTCGGAGAAGACGGCGTCCAACCTGGCTTGTCGATAATCGAAAACGACGGAGACCCGTCTCAGTCCAACTCAACGACGAGTGTCGCGAAGGGTCCACACGATGATCACTCACGGAGAGAATCAGTAATTGGTATCGTCGGTCCGACTAACCATCACCAATATTCGTCACTCACTACAGAGGAGAGCTTGAGAACACGATGCTTTCTTGGCACGTCGAGGATTCGGAGTGGGCGAGATAGTGCGATGAGTGGTATAGGAACTGAGCAGACAGCTTAATGCTTTGAGTTCTATACTTGGACGACCAAACGTCCTGACTGCAACCGTCGGAGCGGGAGTCTGAGGGTGTTCTTCTTCTTCTTCTTATTGGTATTACATCCCCTCACTGGGACAGAGCCGCCTCGCAGCTTAGTGTTCATTGAGCACTTCCACAGTTATTAACTGCGAGGTTTCTAAGCCAGGTTACCTTTTTTGCATTCGTATATCATGAGGCTAGCACGATGATACTTTTATGCCCAGGGAAGTCGAGACAATTTCCAATCCGAAAATTGCCTAGACCGGCACCGGGAATCGAACCCAGCCACCCTCAGCATGGTCTTGCTTTGTAGCCGCGCGTCTTACCGCACGGCTAAGGAGGGCCCCTGAGGGTGTTGTGAGATGCGAATAACTCGGATGCTCCTGGTGGGTTGCTTGCATAGGACTGTCGATTCGAGAGTTTGATTCAGTCGTGAGATGATCATAGGCCACCGGAAAGCTGGAGAGTGCTACTATGATGAGTCTCAAGGGCCTTCCCACGCCTTCACCGGATGTTGGTGATCACCTTGGCGAAGAACTACAGAACCGTCAACACAAAACCTCCGTGGCACTTGGGGCTTTCAAATCCCAAAAGAAAAACCCTTCGTTGAAGGGATAGATTAATTTATTTGAATTTCACAAAATATTACTTTAGACTCACCTTATGCTTTTATGTACAACTTTGACGATTTTTGTTCAATCCGTTTGGATTTAATAACGTTCTTTACCTCTTGTTCACGGATCTAATCTGGTATTCAGTTGATTAATAATAACTTCCAATAACTACAACGTTTTCCTCAACACTTCCAAACACTAATCTGACTTGCAGTCGGCTGGTCTAACTGGCTTGCCTTCACAAAAGTGATTGTTCGAGCCTTGTAGTTTGCCTCATCTCAGGCCCGAAAACGAATGGAGAACAAAGGAATCTACAATGCAGGAATATCTGCTTTGCAGATCCGAAACGGCAACTCATCATATGCCAGTTACAACCCGATCCGAAGATCTTATTCCCGTATTTCAGCTCACTGTATGGACCGCAATCCTAAGTGCGAACCATATCGCTGAGGAGTGAGCCATCTCACTTTGCGGGACCCATACTTCTCATACTCCGTTCACTACTGTTTGGAAGGCTAGAGAGAATGTTTAGTGGTGCCTAAATTTCGGCCTTAGTCTGAATAAATAATAATAAATAATAATAATTGCCTTAAGCTTAAACCATTATACTCTGTTTGCCTTATATTGGACAAATGCATTCATTAAAGGAAGGCATTAGCATCTCTATTCGCCTTAAACCGGGCAAATGCGTTCATTTGAAAAATACATTACCTCTTCTATTTGCCTTATACAAATGCATTCATCTGAAGAAGGCATGATCTCCTATGCTTGCCTTATACCGGGCAAATGCGTTCATTTTGGCTTAAACCGTTACCGTTCATTTAAAGAAGGCATTATTTCCACGGTACATCTTATGTTAATAGAAAGAAGGTGTTATCTCCTCACTTACACCATTTCGTAGGGTAGAACTTTTTCAGATAATAATGACGTAGAATGATAATTTAGGTTAATTAGACGAAAAATCAAAAATGTGTATTAAACAGAAACTTCATTGCGTTTCTCTAAGTAACTCTAAGTAGTATATATTTTTATTCTGAACAAATTATTTTGAAAGATTGTCATTTTATGATTCTTCGGTATCTGTGGGTGTTAAAAATAGTGATAGTGGAAAACTACAGATTCGAAATGTTATCGACTTGTAATGGCTTTCAGGGTACTGTTCCATTCGGGGTAGTGGCCTTCGGGGTAATGACATTCGGGGTACTGGCATTCGAGGAACAGGGGTGGCGCCACCATTTCCTCTTTTGACTTCTGCAGGGCGAATGCATTTATTTGTCCTAAACCGAGCAAACGCACGCGTCTTTTACTTTTTGCTGAGCAAATGCATCTTCTGAATGAAGGAATCTCATCTTCCCTTGCCTCTAACCGAGTAAATGCTTGAATTAAAATTAAAATAACCATAAGTATCATCTTTTGCCTTCTACTGGACCTTCATATCACATCTTCCCTCGCATTTAACCGAGCAAATGACTGATTTGTATTTCGCCATCTGCCGGGCAAATGTATGTTTTGAAAAATGGAACCATATCTTCTTTGATGCAACTGTCGGGAAGATGCATCCTTTGAAAGAAGGGATCATTTCTTCTTTTGCCTTAAACCGAGTAAAAAGTAGAGATGGGCGTTCAGATCCGGAACCGTTAAAATGATCCGGATCTCCAAAGTGAGTGAATGCTTCGTGGATCATTTAAAAAAAAATCCCAGACCAGATCAGCAAATTATTGTAAGGAAATAATAGAATAAAAACTCCAAGGTCCAGCCCAATCAGGTTATACGCAAAGGTGACGTTGAACTACGTAGCTAGGTGTAATGTGCAGGTTTTCGACTCTTCCGTTCGATGACACCAAAGCAAGCATTTTTCGAGCCCTGGACGAATCTGTTTTCGTTGTTTGATGATATATATAATTTTTAAAACAACATTTGAAAAGGATGATAAAAATAAAATTTTCAAATAATCGAGGATGAGAAACACTCTCAAGCGATCACATATCCAAATTATCGATTGATAAAAACTTCGATCCGCAGCATTGGTATATGCTACTTTTGAACTTATTTTCCTACGTAACACCAAAACACAATGCCAATCATCCGATTCCGATTGAAATTCATTGTTCACATTAAATTGTTGTTAGTTAACTTTACATTTAAATGATTCGATTCAAAAATTTTAATAGTTATCGACGATAACAACTCGCCTACGTTTCACACCTGAGAAGTTATCAAATGATAATTCCAATAATTATCGTATGAGAATGATTCTGCACAACCCTGGCTTATAGTGTACCGCTGCAACCATAACCGACGCAAAATGGAGCAGATACTAAGACTAATCACCCGCCACTAAGTCTGTCTAAACACACCATGGCTCATTACATCAAAGCCCATCGTGAAAGCTGGACTGGACTGGACGGCGTTTGATGGTCACCCTTTGGAGGAAGACAGAGTAGACGCGTCAAAGAAATTTGACAATTTATTCATAAAAATTATCATTCCTTCACGTGAGTTGAGTCGAGCTTTGCGTTTACTCCGGCAGAAATCTAGAAATTAGCATAAACGAGCTAAAGAAAGTTTCCCAGAACGTATCCACTGCAGCAGCGAATAAGATTACGAGCCCCTCTAATGGTATCAATAGATGTAAGCCGGAAGCTGCCATCAAACGCCTCCAAGCTTTTGAGAAAAAAACTTGCGTGTAAGTTAGCAGAAACCTGAACTGCACCAGTTTAACCCTGTAAGTTGCATTATTTGACATCTATGCTGGCTAGAGGTCTCCAGTTAGCCTTGCGAACAAAAGCGCAAAATCTGGAGATGGCGAGATCGATTCTCGATCCGATCTAGGATGTGAGGGTGAGGAAGATTTTTTTTTATGTCTTTATTTGAGAGGTTTTCAGCCCTTGGCTGGCTCACCTCTAGAGGAAGATTGTATTTGCCACACAAGATGCATACTAATGCAATGGTGGGCATAGAAAGCTTTCAATTAATAACTAAAGAAATTCTAATAGATTACTAATTTAAAAAGCAGGCCAAGTTCCAGTTGGAATGTAGTGCTATGGAAGAAGAAGCTTGCGCTGCACTTACAAGATTAACTAATTCACCGAAACCGATTGACTGTTAGCAAGTTTTCACTAGTAAATATTATCTTACATAAATATTGTAACACACTGGAGTCGGTTTTTACGCGGAGGATATGGGCCGCGTGAAAAAAACAACGTAAAAAAACTGGGAAAATCCCATAATAAACTGAATAAACCGCGGAACTCCCGAAATTCGTGTGAAAAAAATCGCATAAAAAGCGATTTGTTTAAAAAGAACCGCGTAAAAAACAACTTCAGTGTACACCGGGTATAAAGCGTTGACTCTTCCTTGATTGAATGGTCCAAGAAAATTAAAAATCCATCGAGAAATGGCTGAGATATTAACGATCAAAGTCTATCATATTTTAGTGACGTTTTTCGATTTTGTGCAATCGTAAAGTGTACCCCAATATTGAAAAGACAGACGTAGTTCTACGTCAAAAGTTCATTGTTTGTAATCCATACGCTTGTAAACAAGAAAGGGTAAAGTTATTCTCAGTACGGTTCAAAAGTGAGAGCCTGAATGACGAACGTTTCATTATTTTGCATTCTTCTTGCATTTTGTTCTAAGGTTGAAAGATCCGGATCATTAGAATGAATGACCCAGATCCAGGGTTTGAATCCAAAGGAGAATGAGAAAATCTCTCACTTATCATGTTGGTATACACTCTCGATAGATACATACCGTGAGAAACGTTTTTCGGTAGCTGTTACGATAATGAACTGATTCGGGAGGCTACAACCCATGATAAATTTCTTTTAATAAGCCCCAATTGCGGGGGGCACCGGTTCTGATGATTTCAACCAGGGAAATATTTTTTCTGGAATGCGGAGATTAATGACAAAGATCCGAAAATTTTTGTCAGTAACAAAAAAGAAGACAATTTTGTTGCTAACTTTTCATCCCGTTAGTTTGCATTATCTCTCAGCAAATTTCGGTTTTATGCTATCGTAGTTTCTGCCTTTATGGGAATATTCGAGAATCTACCTCTGATTACATAAATAGCATTGTATTCTCGGAAATATCAGAGCATGCTAGCCAAATGATTCTTGTCATATTGTGTTTGGGTTCTGATAAAGGTTTGTCGCTACGTGTGTTTGTCAGTAACAAACTCTGTTGATGACAAAGAGTAGGTATATTGTTAGGCGTTGCTCGAATATTGATTCCCTGATTTCAACTTGTTTTACACAAAAGTAAAACGTTCTTTATGGGAAAAAATATAATCCAAAAATAAGCAAGAACAACGCGTTTTATCAAACCCCATCGGTGGGGGCCGCCTATCCGAATCAGTTTTTTCCAACTTGTAATACAAGTGCGATAGTTTTGTTTTCATGGCTTGTTATGATTCGAAGAGGTTTTTGCCTCTCCTTTATCGTTGTTCGTTATCTATTGAGAGCGATTTCTGGAATCCCTGCCCACCTGCCCAAATCTGGTCCGTTCATCAAAGTGATCCGTTTTGCCCATCTCTAGTAAAAAGGCTTAATTGAACAAATGATTAAAATCTTCCGTTGCCTTCGACGAGAAAATGCATCCTTTGAAAGAAGGAATTATATCTTCCCTTTCCTTGAACTCAATAATGCATACATTGAGAATAGGAACCATACATATTCTCCCTTGTGTTATGCCTGATAAATGCATTATTCGAAAAAAAAAAGAAATCTCGTCTTCTTTAGTCATATGCCGGAATATTGCTACCTTTGAAAAAAGAAGCATATACTTTTTGGAATGAAAAACTATGCTCATGAATGTATGTATCTCATGCAGAAATAACTTCATTTGCTTTTTATTGCCTTTTTTGTGTAAAAATAGTTTTTTCTCTTGAGTACTTACAATTTTGCTATTTGAGTTTCCGTATTTTGTAGTTTGTTTTAGTCAACGACGATCTTGCTGCTGACCCAGAGGTAAAAAGATTTTAAGTGAAATAGGCAGATAATAAAAAGTCTACCAAAGTTCCTTCGAGCAGTGATTTGATAGAATCTGATCTTTAATTCGAAATAATCAATTTAAAACATCTCTCTTATAATGTTCAAGTGACAATCATTATAAATAATTGAACATATTATGCATAAGTTTCGAAATTGATGATTACTTAACTATTATGCCAAACGGTGTTATGTCAAACGACTTTATGCCAAATGAACTACCACCTATATTTTATGCCGCAAAGCAGGAGTGCAGTTTCTACATTGATTTTAAGTTACATTTTGAATAGAAAAACTCAAGTTTTTGTTTCCCAATTGGGATATTTCCACGGGTTATTCATTTTTTTAATTTTTTTTTTTAAACTTCCCTAAAAAATTCTTTAGAAATCTGTTTTTTTTGCGTTTTACTAAATTTATTAATTTTTCATTTCCTCCACCCAGTTCATTATCTAGAGCCCAATAGGAGAACGAGAACCAATATGAAAATGTACCAAGTTTGTTTCTTCGTCAAATACGTTGATTCTACGGTGCTCCAATACAATAAATAATAATTGGCTGTCATCAATACTTAAAGCAAAGTACATTATTTATAATACTACCTTTATTTTTTAATCTCTCGAGATTTATATATCCATAACATTTAACGCATGTAGTACATAGATCTTAAAGTAGACGTTACTCTTGATAAGCTTCATAATAGAATTATTGTACAGCAACATGTCTTGTATATATGTATGTATAATGTTGAGTGTATAAGTAGACCATTTTCCATACGCACTTAAGTAATATTTAATAATAATATAATAAACTTTAACTGTGTACCGTTAAACATGGGGTATAATAAAATCTTTTCGCTGCCATTCGTTTCCTGTGATTCGCAATACGCATTCCGACCTCGAACATATGTATATGTTCTCTCACATCTCAGTCCTTATCGTTACCGCTCGAGAGTAGTACTCTCGGAGGCGAAGTAATCGTTACATGTCCTACCCAAGCGATCATTCGAGAAAGTGGTAGGTAAATTGTCATTCGTTGGGTTGGAAATAAAATAAATACTGGAATGGGATTTTGTTTCCAGCATTCAGCGTACTGAATGGTAAAATATATACTAAAGGGGTCCTTAACAGTAGCGTGTTTGTAAAATTGCATTAAACCAAACGAAATTAGTTGAACTAAAATACTATATCTGGTGTTTTTAAAACAATTAACATTCAAAGTAAAATTAAAAACAATTATAAATGGCAAATGCAGTGATTGCCCATTGAAACTAGTATTATTTTGAGAAGATTTCAAAGTGGATTCGTTGGAGTTCAGCAATATCGTTGGAATGTTTCGATTTCTGTTAATAGCTTTTATATGTTGGTGGATGAGTCTTCACAGTGAGATTGATACTAAGTGCTGCAGGAGCCTTGTTTGCAATTATAACTAGAAATGCTGTAGAGAGAGTCAAGGGCGTTCAATTGTTATATCTATTTGTTTATAAACTAATTTTTCTTGTAAAATATGCTGTTACACATAATGGAGAATAGCTTAGCTTTCAACTAACTAATCATGTTAAAATATTTTTCAAATACACAATTCAGTAAAATTTATGGTCCAAACTTAGACCTACTGCCGAATAGCAGTGGCCATAATACGCTCCAGAATAAGCACATGACGGAATAAATGTAGTCTTATTTTGAACAGGCTACGTGGGTATATACAATCCAAAGGTCACTTCCGTTTCAATACTTCTTGTCCTGATCACTACACGTGCAATCTAACAATTGCTGTGTCTAGCTCCGCGCATCAGCGGTACTAACAGAGATGGTGGTCCAGCCTGTCGCAAGAAAGGATGAGCCAGAAGTTCAGCGGCGGTAGCTCTTTGTACCGGGTCTCTGACTAACATCCGATCGAGGAAGTTCTGTAACCGACTCGACACCTTGTGGGAGTTCTTCAATTTTGGCGGAGGCATATCGCGAATCCTTCGCATGGCCTGGAGTGGGGGTTCATTGAAGAAAGGTGGTTCCCCGTCAATCATTTCGATAACCATTATACCCAGTGACCATATGTCCACCTCAGGACCATACGGGAGCCGGGAAATCACTTCTGGTGACATCCAATACGGCGTACCGACGAGAGATTTACGTTTCGGCAACTCTTGGGACACTTGCGCACAAAAGCCAAAATCTGACAGCTTAACCCTACCGTCCGAGGCTAACAAAATGGAATCTGATTTGATGTCCCGATGAATAACGCCCTTTAAGAAAACACAGACATAACAAAACATGAATTCACACGCACTGTAAATCCCATCACCACGAAACTTACCTGCGAGTGCAGATAAGACAGCGCTTTCAGGCACTGCTTGCACACGGTGGCTATCTGTTCCTCGTCCATCCGCGAATGGGTAACAATGTCGGTCAAGGCACCACCCTCGAGGTACTCCATTACGACCCACAGTTCGTCGTTCACCAGGAAGCTGCTGTACGTTTCCACGATGTTCGGATGATGGTAGTCCCGCATGATGACGACTTCGTTGAACAGCAGTTCGCGCCGCTGTTGCTTCCGCAAGTCCATCTTTTTGACGGCCACTTGGCGACCTGCAAGAAGAACATTGACCCATTAAATGAGAGAGAAGTATATGTGCATTGTGCAAGCGGCTATTATGCTGTTATGCAGTAACACAGCTCCTAATCGTAACAAGGGGAAATGCGGGGAAAAAAGTGGCTGACTTTTAAAGTTGAAAATACATCTAATTTTCAGTGTTTTCTCCGTATTTCGATTTTTTTTCCTTCATGATATCACGATTTTCGTTAGTACGATATAAATTATTTTATTATTTATTCAGACTAAGGCCGAAGTGGCCTGTGCGGTATATAAGAGTCTTCTCCATTCGGCTCGGTTCATGGCTACACGTCGCAGTCTACGGAGGGTCCGCAAGTCATCTTCCACCTGATCGATCCACCTTGCCCGCTGCGCACCTCGCCTTCTTATGCCCGTCGGATCGTTGTCGAGAACCATTTTCACCGGGTTATTGTCCGACATTCTGGCTACGTGCCCGGCCCACCGCAGTCGTCCGATTTTCGCGGTGTGAACGATGGATGGTTCTCCCAACAGCTGATGCAACTCGTGGTTCATTCGCCTCCTCCACGTACCGTCCGCCATCTGCACCCCACCATAGATGGTAGCACTTTCCTTTCGAAAACTCCGAGTGCGCGTTGGTCCTCCACGAGCATCGTCCAGGTCTCGTGTGATGACTACCGGTCTAATGAGCGTTTTGTAGTACGATATAAAAGCTCTTTTAATTATCTTTACAATGCTATATATAAACCTCGGTATCGTATCAGAAAAAAAAACCTTTCAAAAACTGGTATGAAGTGCAGCAAGATTTTGAAGAGGAAACCGCGTTTTTTACCTTTTCTCAACTTTGATAACGAATAGGGGGAATGACGGCTTTGGCAGGTTTTGTTCTATTATTGTCAGGGGGGTTTTTTATGACTGATTATGCTCAAATTTGGCCTAAACATTCTTTGCATATCAAAGAATATTGTGGCCAAATTTCATAAAATTCGGTCGACAAAAACCCCCCTGCCAATAATAGAACAAAACCTGCCAAAGCCGTCTTTTCCCCTATCTCAAAAACTATACCTCGTAGGGACCTAAAATTTTGGGGGTTTCTTATCTTGTGTATCTACTTGCGAATTGTAAAAATTATTGTAAAAAAAATATTGGTGAAAGTGGATTTTCCGATTAAAGTCCGCCTAAATCCCCATAGTGCGCAGTTGGCCAAAAATCTGCTCTTTTATTTTCCCCAATTTTACACAATTAAATGAAATTCATTCAATGAGTGATGGATGTTTGAGTTTTCTATATGTTACTTTAGTTTGGCAAGATGGTGCATGCCGGAACCACGCGAGCACGCGCACCACAAATACACCGGCGTATAATATTACATAGAAAGTATAAATATCGAAAACAATATTCTACAGATAAGCAGATAGAGGCCGGCTACTTCGTTGAAGGCCACAAACACGCTGGCTGCACGCAGTGGAATCAGACCTGGGATCCTAAACGTTCGGGGAAACAGGAGGAACATCACCTAAGATTGACAATTATTGAACTCCACAATACGCCAGGCATAGGCATAGGATCTACCCGTATTCCACCTTATCAAACAAATCCATTCAGCTACGAAAAACTAATGCGCTCACCTGTCGATTTGTCCGTCGCAATACAGACAGTTCCAGTGGAACCCTCACCAATCTTCGTGAAATTTTCGAGATTCTCTCGCGGATCACCAGCCGAAACTACCATTTGCAGAGCCGCACGGAACTGTAATGAAACCGACTGTTATATAATCCAGAAATAAGACTAAACAATTTGAACAATCCTACCTGTTCGTGGGTCAACCTCTGTTCGGTTTTCGTTGAGCCGGAGCCACCCTGCTGGCTGGCACCACCCGTCTGTACGGATGAGGTCGTACTGTGCGCCACGGAGATGTTCCCACCGCTGGAGCTCGAAGCCCGCGAGTTGGCCTTTGTACTGGGGTTGTTGTTGTTCATACTATTTACATTGGTGTCGGCTGTCGATCCGGTGATCGAAGCAGGTGATGGCATCTTGTGGTGAATGGTGGGCTGGTGGTGACCAGGGAATTGGCCTGGTCCATTCATGGGTCCATTGCTACCCGGTGGCATCGCATGTTGCTGTTGGCTGTGAGGCGGGAGATGCTGCTGAGGTTGCTGGTGCTGATGGCCGGAACTAGTAGCGGGGCCAGCGCCCATGTGGTTCGGATGGTGATGGTGATGATGAGGAACTGGATTGCTTGGTCCAAGATCCAGTTGTGGTGCTGCCATGCCTGATTGCCCGGCAGTTGGTGGTGCATGCATTCCTTGATGATGCACATGATTGGTATGAGGAGGAGGCGCTGCTGCTGAACCTGGGCCCAGAGGGGAATTACTGAAGTTTGGTTTATTATGCAGCGGAGGTGGACCTGTTCCATGCTGAGGGTGTCCTTGGCCTGAACCGGGATATTGTCCTGGATAGCCTGGGTAACCAGTTGGCGATGATTTTTGTGACCTGGAATGAAGATTTCGAAAACATAAATATTATTGTGAAAGTTACGCAAATCGTTAGTGTCGACTGAAAACAAATCAATAGGAAACGCTTTTCTATTCAAATCACGATCACAATCAACCCGAATACCTTTAGACTGTGCCGTAATTAAGCATTCATTCAGCGAAAAAGGTCTTTTCTTACAATCCCACACCCCAGCCCCAACGAGCAAATATTTTGTCGCATTTGTATCATCGGATGGACAGACAGTCGTTCGGCATAATTATAATAACCATTCCCATTGATTTTCGAGTGCCGGCCGGAGACACAAAAGCCATCACGTAATCGGCAATCAACCAACTCAACGGTGTGGAGACGGAACGGCTCACACGCCAAGCACTTGTAGATTCACCTTTTGTGGCACCTTTCTTCTCCGCTCTAACACAGTCAATTGATTTCAACTTATAGAGAGGTACCCGCTATTCCAAACAGCCCAAACAGAATCTACAGCAGGAGCAAAGGGGACAGTAGGAAGCTGAAAAAATTCAATTGTTTCTCCTCCTACAGAGCACAACCCATCACTTTCTATGCTGTGTCAGTTTATTTTTTGTTGTTTCGTATTAACACTGGAATCATTCAACCGTGACCCAGCTAGAGAGCCAGCGAATGGATGGCTCGGAGGAACTTGTCGCAATTGTATGGGGGGTAATTGGGCCGTTTTTAGCTTATTCAGTGATTATGCGATGTAAATTGTTTCTAAAAATAGTAGAGTTCCCACAGCACTTTTCCGAATCCAACACGTATGCAGAATGCATACAATCCAAACCCATAAAATTCATAAACTGTAAACCAGGAAAATATTAATTCAAACACCACACCAGAATCATATCTATCAGTACTTATAATAAAGCAACTGTCAGTCAATTAAAATATTACGAGATGCATGCGCATATGTAAGTGAGTTAACC
Organism: Armigeres subalbatus; assembly: GCF_024139115.2. Taxonomy (NCBI): domain Eukaryota; kingdom Metazoa; phylum Arthropoda; class Insecta; order Diptera; family Culicidae; genus Armigeres; species Armigeres subalbatus. The sequence continues at coordinate 308,428,363 of NC_085141.1, forward strand.
TCGCTATTCACTTTGAAACAGCTCAAAGTACAGGCAACTTTAAGATTCCAGATGTGAACCAGCCAGGAGCTGATAACTAAAATCTATACACATAAAAATGAATTTCTGTCCGTCTGACCCTTATAGACTCGGAAACTAATGAATCGATCGGCATGAAAATTTGTACCCAGAGGTTTATGGGGCAGGGAAAAGGTTCTTAAGATAGTTCGAGACCCCTCCCACCTTTGGAGATGAGGGCTTCCATACAAACGAAACAAAAATTTCTGCATAACTCGAGAACTAATCAGAGAATAAATCAATTTTAGGCGAAACGAAGTTCGTCGGGTCTGCTAGTAAAGAATAAAAACACTTAAAGTTTCCTCTATGATTTTGAAGTTGTCAATAGTATACGTTATTACACTTACTTCCATAAAGTTTATGATGGGCGGAAGCGTACCAAAAAAATCAAAAAGAAATTACCGAGTAAAGTCCAAAACCGATTGAATAACATGTAAGGTAGCTTCGTTACGCTGATTAGTAAACATGAGATGAATCGCAACTGTTTAGTTGATGTTGTAAAGTTTCCAATTTCTCGAAGTTTGATCAACTATAAAGTTGATTTTTTACAAATATTAATTAAAATCTGTTTGAGATTCATTCAATAATATTTGATTTCATCTATTTTTAGACTAAAACCGATGCGTAGCCTGTATGGTACGTAAAAGTAGCCGCATGGAGTCACGTTGGATCCGAAAATCGATCCACTTTCCACCGGGTAATGTCCAATAATCTGGCAAGTGTTCGCTATGATTTTATGATTTTTGAGTTACACCCGATTCTTTTTTTACACGGGGGATGCGTCCCGTGTAAAAAAAAAGTTTTCAGTTCAAAATTTGACAATCCGTGTAAAAAAAGTTTTATGATTTCTCGACAAATCATGCAAAACGGAAAAATTTGCAAAAATTTTGTATGGGATTTTTTTACACGGCCGTGTAAAAAAAAATCCGTGTAAAACAGAATCGGGTTTATTTTGGTTCCCTCAAATAAATGATGCAAAATGCAAATTATTGTTCAAGCGCATTCTTCACGTAACTCTTCTAATTTGCACCCAACCCCTAATTCAAGGACATCAAGCATTGCAAGGCAGCAGGGCTGCAGACTATGTCCAAGGGCTTGACGATGCCTCCCCAGGCCATCTGCGAGTTGTGTCGCCTGCCTAGGATGTGGTGGGGTTTGACAGTGGGCCCTGTTAAACCTCTATAAAAAGCTGCATGTATCCGCAAGTAGGCTCCGCCAAAGCGACCGTGTGCCGCACAAAGCGCACAAGCCCAGGTCCTGGTGTTAGGTGGGACGCTAAACAGCCCTGACACGACGGCCCTCCGACGAGATAGGAGGTTTGCGCAGGCCCAATAAGCCGCCTTTAAAAACAACTATTACGAACGACATAGAAGATAATACGACTCGATACAATCGGCAACGACCTATAAAGGCGACGAATAAAGGATTACGATTGGAAGCTTGGAACATGGAACTGCAAGTCGCTAGGCTTCGCAGGTTGCGACAGGATAATCTACGATGAATTACGATGAATGAAAAAACTTCGATGTCGTAGCGCTGCAGGAAATCTGCTGGACAGGACAGAAAGTGTGGAAAAGCGGGCATCGAGCGGCTACCTTCTACCAAAGCTGTGGCACCACCAACGAGCTGGGAACCGGCTTCATAGTGCTGGGAAAGATGCGCCAACGCGTGATTGGGTGGCTGCCAATCAATGCAAGGATGTGCAAGCTGCACTGCCCACACGAAGGGAGATCCGACGACGAGAAAGAAGCGTTCTATGCGCAGCTGGAGCAGACATACGATGGATGCCCACTGCGGGACGTCAAAATCGTCATCGGTGACATGAACGCTCAGGTAGGAAGGGAGGAAATGTATAGACCGGTCATCGGACCGGATAGTCTGCATACCGTATCGAACGACAACGGCCAACTATGCATAAACTTTGCAGCCTCCCGCGGAATGGTAGTCCGAAACACTTTCTTCCCCCGCAAAAATATCCACAAGGCTGTGGGGAATAAAGTGAGTCTGAAAAAATGCATTTGCATTTGTTGGTTACATTGATGGATAAAGTGGAACGTATTTCTTATTTCATGATAAAAATAATGAAATAAACTAAAATATTTAAAAATGACATTAATAGAAAAAAATGATAACGAATTTGAAATTCAATCGAAGTTGGCATTTGTAATGCCAGCATACTAAGAAGAAGCTAATGAGAAGAAATTTGAAATTCAATCTCAGTAGACTGACAGGAATTCTAGATGATTCGAACGGTGAAAATAAACGATCATTCAGTGTTATGTTTTTGAGGTGTGAACATGCGAATTATCCTTCGGTGTTCCGCGCTTGTTTTCGTTGGTAAAAGGCAAATCGGAAGACGGATTTGCTTGGCTACGACAGTGGCGTCAAATTGTCGATTCAGTGTTATGTTTTTGAGGTGTGAACATGCGAATTATCCTTCGGTGTTCCGCGCTTGTTTTCGATGGTAAAAGGCAAATCGGAAGACGGATTTACTTGGCTACGACAATGACGTAGTCGTTGCTCCCTACAAGGTAAGAAAGGTCAGCAAGAGAAGAAAAGCTGAATGAGGCAAAAAAATATGGTAAGCCTCCGACGTGAAAAATATGGCAAAAAAAATGATAAGCTATGATTGGTGAAGGGTAAAAAAAAGGTAAACCCCAGACAAATATGGCAAAAAATAGTGGTAAGCCTCAGTCTGAAAAAATGGCAAAAAATAATGGTAAGCCATGTTATATAAAAGGCAAAAAAATAATGGTAAGCCTAAGTTGGAAAAGAGAACGGCAAAAAAGAAGATAAGCCATGATATGCTAAGGGCATATAGAAAGAGAGAGAAACGCGAGAAAATAATATGGCAAAAAAAAAATAAGAAAAGTCATGAAAAATTACATCGGATTTGGATTGGATATAGATTGGATTTGGATTGGATTTGGAATGGATTTGGATTGGATTTGGATTGGATTTGGATTTGGATTTGATTTGGATTTGATTTGGATTGGATTTGGATTGGATTTGGATTTGATTTGGATTGGATTTATATTGGATTGGATTTGGATTGGATTTGGATTGGATTTGGATTGGATTTTGATTGGATTTGGATTGGATTTGGATTGGATTTGGATTGGATTTGGATTGGATTTGGATCGGATTTAGATTGGATTTGGATTGGATTTGGATTGGATTTGGATTGGTTGGATTGGTTTGGATTGGTTTGGATTGGTTTGGATTGGTTTGGATTGGTTTGGATTGGTTTGGATTGGTTTGGATTGGTTTGGATTGGTTTGGTTGGTTTGGATTGGTTTGGATTGGTTTGGTTTGGATTGGTTTGGATTGGTTTGGATTGGTTTGGATTGGTTTGGATTGGTTTGGATTGGTTTGGATTGGTTTGGATTGGTTTGGATTGGTTTAGATTGGTTTGGATTGGGTTTGGATTGGTTTGGATTGGTTTGGATTAGATTTGGATTGGTTTAATTGGTTTAATTGGATCTAGATTGGTTTGGATTGGTTTGGATTGGTTTGGATTGGTTTGGATTGGTTTGGATTGGTTTGGATTGGTTTGGATTGGTTTGGATTGGATTTGGTTTGGTTTGGATTTGGTTTGGTTTGGATTGGTTTGGATTGGTTTGGATTGGTTCGGATTGGTTTGGATTGGTTTGGACTGGATTAGGATTGGTTTGGATTGGGTTTGGATTGAATTTGGATTGGTTTGGATTGGTTTGGATTGGGTTTGGGTTGGTTTGAATTGGTTTGGATTGGTTTGGATTCGATTTGGTTGGTTTGGATTGGTTTGGATTAGATTTGGATTGGTTTGGTTGGTTTGGATTGGTTTGAATTGGTTTGGATTGGTTTGGATTGGATTGGTTTGGATTGGTTTGGTTGGTTTGGATTGGTTTGGATTGGTTTGGATTGGTTTGGATTGGTTTGGATTGGTTTGGATTGGTTTGGATTGGTTCGGATTGGTTTGGATTGGTTTGGACTGGTTTGGATTGGTTTGGATTGGTTTGGATTGGTTTGGATTGGATTTGATTGGTTTGGTTGGTTTGGATTGGTTTGGTTGGTTTGGATTGGTTTGGATTGGATTGGTTTGGATTGGTTTAGATTGGTTTGGATTGGTTTGGTTTGATTTGGATTGGTTTGGATTGGTTTGGATTGGTTTGGTTTGGTTTGGATTGGTTTGGTTTGGATTGGTTTGGATTGGTTTGGATTGGTTTGGATTGGTTTGGATTGGTTTGGATTGGTTTGGTTTGGTTGGTTTGGATTGGTTTGGATTGGTTGTGTTGCATTTGGATTGCGTTTGGATTGGTTTGGATTGGTTTGGATTTGGATTGGTTTGGATTGGTTTGGATTGGTTTGGATTGGTTTGGTTTGATTTGGATTGGTTTATGTTGGATTGGATTGGTTTGGATTGGTTTGGATTGGTTTGGATTGGTTTGGATTGGTTTGGATTGGTTTGGATTGGTTTGGGTTGGATTTGGATTGGTTTGGATTGATTTGGATTGGATTTGTATTGGATTCAGATTGTAATTGGATTGGATTTGGATTAGATTTGGATTGGATGTTGAATGGATTTGCATGATATTTTGTTTTAGTAAATCAATAGTTTAAACAGAATTATCTGAGCAGTTTAAGGACAGCGTCAATGCTTTAGAGCCACAGATAATAAATTCACAGCTGTTATTTATATTTAAACAACTGCGCCGGTATGAAATAAAGAATTCAATTAAATTCATGTTTTCGTATTAACTGCTCCAAAAAAATCCTAACCGAAAGAAAAGAAAGAGTAGAGACGGTGAATATTGTGGGGAATAAAGTGAGTCTGAAAAATGCAGTTGCATTTGTTGGTTACATTGATGGATAAAGTGGAACGTATTTCTTATTTCATGATAAAAATAATGAAATAAACTAAAATATTTAAAAATGACATTAATAGAAAAAAATGATAACGAATTTAAAATTCAATCGAAGTTGGCATTTGTAATGCCAGCATACTTAAGAAGCTAATGAGAAGAAATTTGAAATTCAATCTCAGTAGACTGACAGGAATTCTAGATGATTCGAACGGTGAAAATAAACGATCATTCAGTGTTATGTTTTTGAGGCGTGAACATGCGAATTATCCTTCGGTGTTCCGCGCTTGTTTTCGTTGGTAAAAGGCAAATCGGAAGACGGATTTGCTTGGCTACGACAAAGGCCACATGGAAATCACTTAATCAAGTCACGGAAAACCAAATCGACCACGTTCTAATCGACGGTAAATTCTTCTCCGACATCACGAACGTCCGCACTTACCGCAGTGCGAATATTGAATCCGACCACTACCTCGTTGCAGTATGTCTGCGCTCAAAACTCTCGACGGTGATCAACACGCGTCGGAGTCGTCCGCCGCAGCTAAACATTGGGCGGCTACAAGACGGTAGACTAGCCCAAGACTACGCGCAGCAGCTGGAAGTGGCACTCCCAACGGAAGAGCAGCTAGGCGCAGCATCTCTTGAAGATGGCTGGAGAGATATTCGATCCGCCATTGGAAGCACCGCAACCGCTGCACTAGGCACGGTGGCTCCGGATCTGAGAAACGATTGGTATGACGGCGAATGTGAGCAGTTAGTTGAGGAGAAGAATGCAGCATGGGCGAGATTGCTGCAACACCGCACGAGGGCGAACAAGGCACGATACAAACGGGCGCGGAACAGACAAAACTCGATTTTCCGGAGGAAAAAGCGCCAGCAGGAAGATCGAGACCGTGAGGAGACGGAGGAACTGTACCGCGCTAATAACGCACGAAAGTTCTATGAGAAGTTGAACCGTTCACGTAAGGGCCACGTGCCACAGCCTGATATGTGTAAGGACATAAACGGGAACCTTCTTACAAACGAGCGTGAGGTGATTCAAAGGAGGCGGCAGCACTACGAAGAGCACCTGAATGGCGATATGGCAGACATCGGTGGCGGTATGGCAATGAACCTAGAAGCACGCGCGCAGGACATGCGACTTCCGGCTCCGAATCTCCAGGAAATCCAGGAGGAGATCGGCCGGCTGAATAACAATAAAGCACCTGGAGTTGATCAACTACCAGGAGAGCTGTTCAAACACGGTGGTGAAGCACTGGCTAGAGCGCTGCACTGGATGATTACCAAGGTTTGGGAGGATGAGGTTCTGCCGCAGGAGTGGATGGAAGGTGTCGTGTGTCCCATCTACAAAAAGGGCGATAAGCTGGATTGTAGCAACTACCGCGCAATCACATTGCTGAACGCCGCCTACAAGGTACTCTCCCAAATTTTATGCCGCCGACTAACACCAATTGCAAGAGAGTTCGGGGGCAGTACCAGGCGGGATTTATGGGTGAACGCTCTACCACAGACCAGGTGTTCGCCATACGTCAGGTATTGCAGAAATGCCGCGAATACAGCGTGCCCACACATCATCTATTTATCGACTTCAAAGCCACATATGATACAATCGATCGGGACCAGCTATGGCTTTGCCAAATGCCGGTTTTCGGTATTTGATGGAGTCAATACCGGTAATACCGGTAGAATACCGGTTTTTGTGAAAATTTCAGGTTGTAAAAGAAAATCTTTTGATTTGGAGTTTCGGATGAAAAACAATATTTGTTGACAAACTTCAAATGTTAAAATCATTGCTTGTTGGGCTGGGCAAAGCGAAACTTAAGTAGACATTACATACTGAGCGACTCATCTCCCAATTCGCATTGGATTTTGTTAACAATGTTGCCAACTACTGAGAATGGCCTCTCTGGTTCAACCGAAATAGGACGGACGGTTCCAAGACCGTCGAAAAATAACTATAAATAAAAAAATAAACTTGCCCTTAATCCCTTCCGATTCATAGTAGGAGAATTCTTCACGGATTGTATGCAAGGATCCTGGCGTCAACGTATCAGCAACGCTACAGTCTCTTCACAAGTTTTTCTTTAACCAATAAACCAGAAAAATATCCATAGATGCATCTTCTTCGTACCGATCGTCAAGTATGGTCGTTGTCTCAGTTTCAACGATCGCATCAGGAATGATTAGACGCTTCAAGATTCCATACGCTTGCTTAATCAAAGTAGCTTTGGATGCCTCGAAGAAATGCCAAATTGCTTTATTAATTGCTTCACGGCAGAATTATTCAAAAAAGCAAAGAGATCGTATTTAGACCGTCTCTCTTGGATCAATTCCTTAAAAGCATCGATATAGTGGCGGAAATGTATGTGACTTGATTTGATTGTTGTTGATAATTGAATTGATGATTGTTGAAACGATAATAAATTGAAACGCCACGTCGGCTTCATATAGAGTGCAGAACTCACAGAGCAGTAGTTCCACAACAGCTTGGACAGTTTTGAGGGCTTGAATTATTTCAGCCTGCCTTGGCATCAGCCACTAATTCAAATTCTTTTCCGACTTCAGAACGGATATATTTAGCAGAAAACCGTTTTTCACAGGCGATCTCCGGAAAAGCATTACTACGGCTCGTACCTTTTTCACAATTTCATACATTGCGGGAAAATTCTCGACGATATCAACAATGTTCAAAAAGTCATTCGCAGTTTGACAGATGGCTAAGAGAATTAAGAAACAGGTATGATTGATGACGATGTTGATCGATTTTTGTTGTAGCGTAAACGTCGTCAATGATGCTTACTTGGGCAAAGTTACTCATGCGCGCATTTAATTGTTGTATTTTTTGCTCGATGAGTCTTTACTGCTTGTAACCGAATATTTGCCCCATCTATGCTGGATTTCCTGTTTATATGGGACTGATATGCGATTACAGGCAGTTGAGCTGATATAATTAGTTGAAAATTATTCGAGATTTTTGATACTGACAGCAACATTTGTAATACCGAAAATACCGGTATTTTCCGTCTTTAATACCGGTATTTTCGGTACCCAAAATTGGCCGGTAATACCGGTATTACCGGTTTCGGTACTACCGGTTAGACCACCCTACAGCTAATGCACGAAAACGGATTTCCGGATAAACTGATACGGTTGATCAAGACGACGATGGATCGGGTGATGTGCGTAGTTCGAGTTTCAGGGGCATTCTCGAGTCCCTTCGAAACGCGTTACGGGTTACGGCAAGGTGATGGTCTTTCGTGTCTGCTATTCAACATCGCTTTGGAGGGAGTAATACGAAGGGCAGGGATTGACAAGAGTGGTACGATTTTCACGAAGTCCGTCCAGTTATTTGGTTTCGCCGACGACATTGATATCATGGCACGTAACTTTGAGAGGATGGAGTAAGCCTACATCAGACTGAAAAGCGAGCGTTGCTGATGAAGCAAGTGTGTAGGAGCCGGCCAATACTAAATACTCATCCTACTTGGTTGACATGATGTGTACAAAAATACATTTGAGAGAGTTAGTTCTGAAAATGTATTGCGAGAGATCGGCTGGTACCTGGTGCTGGGAATTTGGTTTCATCAGTACCCGCTAAGCTGCGGTGGACGACGGAGGTCCTTCGTAGCTTAGTAGGGAAAGCACCTGTCATGCGAACTGGGGTCGTGGGATCAAACCCCACCGAAGGGCGGTTACCCTCAATACCTTTTCCGAACTAAATCTATCACATGTTGTACATATGCATAATCAAGTTTCAGACATAGTAATTAATTTCCACTCCGGGTGGCTTAATACCCGGCATATAGGCAATTAACTTTGAATGTACTGAAAAGCGAAGCTAAACGGATTGGACTAGTCATCAACACGTCGAAGACGAAGTACATGATAGGAAGAGGCTCAAGAGAGGTCAATGTAAGCCACCCACCACGAGTTTCTATTGGTGGTGACGAAATCGAGGTGATTGAAGAATTCGTGTACTTGGGCTCACTGGTGACCGCCGATAAAGATACCAGCAGAGAAATTCGGAGGCGCATAGTGGCTGGAAATCGTACGTACTTTGGACTCCGCAAGACGCTCCGATCGAATAGAGCTCGCCGCCGTACCAAACTGACTATCTACAAAACGCTTATAAGACCGGTAGTTCTCTACGGACACGAGACCTGGACGATGCTCGTGGAGGACCAACGCGCACTGGGAGTTTTTGAAAGGAAAGTGTTGTGTACCATCTATGGTGGGGTGCAAATGGCGGACGGTACGTGGAGGAGGCGAATGAACCACGAGTTGCATCAGCTGTTGGGAGAACCATCCATCGTTCACACCGCGAAAATCGGAAGACTGCGGTGGGCCGGGCACGTAGCCAGAATATCGGACAGTAATCCGGTGAAAATGGTTCTCGACAACGATCCGACGGGAACAAGAAGGCGAGGTGCACAGCGGGCAAGGTGGATCGATCAGGTGGACGATTTGCGGACCCTCCGCAGACTGCGTGGTTTACGAAGTGCAGCCATGGACCGAGCTGAATGGAGAAGTCTTTTATGTGCAGCACAAGCCACTCCGGCCTTAGTCTGATAATAAATAAATAAAAAGCATTGCAAGAAGTCCGTAGTGGACTTCTTTTCTAATAAGCGTTCAGTAAATGGGCAAATTGTATTTGATAAAAAAAAAATATTTGAAAATCAAAGAGAAAAGATTCCCCGAATTATTGTGCATAGTTTGTTGTAATAACTGTTATAAGCATACAAGCATGGACTGTTTGAAACGAAAGACGTTCACTTTCTGTGTCCTCAGCGAATAGTCAATGCTGTCCTCACTACATGTTATGGTGAAGTCTCGTGCGACATGTTGCTCTATCAGTTAATTCCATAGGGCAGAGATCCCCCAAGTGTGGCCGGCCCGCGGGTCGCATACCGCACTCTAAGCCTTCTCCTGCGGCCTGCGAAAATTTTCTGAGAATACACTACATGTGGCCCATTGGTAAGCATTATATTATAGGAAATGGCTTTCATCATTCCCAATATCTCGGGGTAATATTTAAGGTAATAATTAATTTTTAATTAATATAGTTTTATCATTATGATTTAAGAAATACATAACTTCATACATAAAGGCTAGCCGCTAGATCATTCAGAAATGGGACACTTTATTTTGGAGATAGGTGCGTTCCAAGTGGTCGGATATGCAAGTTTATCGCAGCGTTTTATAATTAGTAAACCGTTCTTTTTGGTCTATTTTTTCACAGTTTGAAACTAACGTGGCTTCAAAATATCCACCACGCAGGAAGAGAAAAAAAAATTATGCACACCACAGTCCTGCAGAATCCGTCAGCGTCAAAAGCCGGATTTTACCCTCCATGCAGTCCCACGATGGCCCATTTACGTTCTGGCTAGATTTAGCCAGCTGCCATTTCTAGCAAGGAAGTGCTACAATGGTACTACAATAATGAAGTCCATTTCATCAAAAAGTCTGAATCAATCAAGTTGTTCTCAGTTCAGAAATATTGGGCAATAAATAAGCAGAAACTGAAGACAAAAAGAGCAGTTATCGGTAACATTGGCCAAATGAAGAATTGGTGGACTCAGCTAGCCAAAATTATGACTAAAGAAGGTGTGCGCCGACTGACAAGCGGCATCAATAGAAAAAGGTGAGTCTTCCTTCAAAATAACGATGCATAATTTAATTCAGTTAGGGTAACGGTACCAATAGTGGAGGTATTAGTAGATCCACAAAAGAAAATATTTTTAAAAAATTGATAGTTTTGGAAAATGCACTGCTTTAATATCTTAGTCAATAGATAAACTAATAAATTTGCTAACAAAAATGAGATAGATGTCATTTAACATCAACAATTATCAAATATTGCTTGCACCACTATGGGTACACTGTTCCTTTAGTGGCGGTAAAAATTAATTTTGGTTCCTATAGTGGTGCTATCCATTGGTTTCTTATGAGACTCGCCACTATTGGTACAGTTGCACCACTATAGGTGCAAGGGAGTCAATTTTGTTAAGGAAAATCATTGTTTTCAATAGTTTTCAAGCGAAATCTTAAGATAAGTTGCATTTAACAGGATATTTAAAGCACGACGCATCAGCTGAAACCATCGTAAACTATATAAATATGATAAATCTCATTAAAACCCCACTACCTCCACTATTGGTGCTACCTCCACTAAGGGTACGGTTACCCTATTTATGTGAAATAGAATAATATAAGCTTTGTTCCATTTTTAGAAAGTTCTTCTATTGAGCGAAAAGTTTAAAAAATACACACATCTAAAAGTGCCCCAAAAATGAATCTGGGGTTTAGATGTTACGAAGGCCTACAAATATACTTCATTGTTATCGCCCCGGATTATTATAATAGCAAATTTGCATTTAATCGCAGATTTGAAGGAACTAAAGGTTGAACTAATGAAAATACTTTTATTTTTCAAAATAAGTCAGGTTTTGTCGAAAATGAACTGAAATTTTGCTGGATTACTACCAGAAAATACGTTTATCATCAACAATGGGTTCTGTTCAGAACGTCATTCGGATTCTGTTCAAAGCCTTCAAACAAATTCTGTTCAGAATCTCAAACAGAATCCTAAACGGACTCTATTCAAAATTTCAAATGAATTCCGAAAGCGTTCAGCTCCGAATCTCGACCACAGTTATGTTCAGAAACACGAACGGATTCTCTTTAGAACACCAAACGAATTCTGTTTGAAATCTGAACAGATTCTGTTCAGAGTCCCAAAAGGATTCTTTTCAGAATCTCAAACGGTTTCCGTTTAGAATCCCACACGGATTCTGTTCAGAATTCCAGACGCATTCTGTTTAGAATCTCGAGCAAATACTGCTTTGAATCCCACCCAATTGATTTTTTCTCAGAACCCCTTTGCTACGACAAGTTATAGTGAACAATGAGAAACATAAAATCGAAATCACAGAATTGGTCTACATGATTATTTGTGAAAATAAATACGAGAAAGGCAAAACAGTTTAGAATATTTTCTGCCTACTGGGACAAAAAGATGCTATGACGGCAAAACTATTTCTCCAGTCGAGTCCACTACTGCAAAAAACGGTACTATAGACTAAAAGTCAACTACGGTCGTAAAACCTGTAGAATGAAATGACCTTACAAGTACATATTTAATTATTGAAATTGAAATGAATTTTTTTAGCGTGTTTTTTGCCTTTCTCGTACAACAAATTTGTACCGAAAGGCTATCATTTCACTCTGAAAACGAACTTTTTACAGGAGCATCTGATAGTAAAGTTTCTTATACCATTCGACTCAGTTTGATGAATCGAGGTGATGTCTGTGTGTGTGTGTATGTATGTGTGTGTGTGTGTGTGTGTGTGTGTGTGTATGTGTGTGTGTGTATGTTCGTTTGTCTGTATGGTCACTTTTTCAACCTCTCAAACTCACAAGATTTTCATGTAATTAGGCTTAACTGATGTTATCGCAGCAAGTTGCATTCCGCAGAGCCACTCTTCTAATTACATGCTATTTAATTTCATCAAGATTGATTAATGCGTTCGCAGCTGACAAGGAAAATGGTTTAGGCAGTTTTCCATTTTTCCCATATAATCGGGACTACAAGCATTGAGTGGCTACCATGCTATAATATAAATTACGTTCGCTCGATGGGTTAGAAACCTCGCTACGGCAATATCGATAACGCTAACGCAACGAACGTGTTGAACACGAAAACTAATCGAAGAACAACGTACGCGCTTTTAAGTGTAGAGCCGACTCGATGATGTTTATTGCCATTATACTTTATCGAAGCATTCGCACCAACACAGTTGTAAGTTTCATCGTTGGCAACAGAAATTGCATGCACTCGATAACGACACGATTAAAGGCTTCCCCAGACCTAAGCGATTTCATCGCCGCGACGGCGACAACTAGTCGCTGCGATTCTATCGCCGGGTCGCAGCAGGCAATGTTCCATTTATCCTTCCATACCAGCGACGACAGAATCGCAGTCGCCAAGCGATAGAATCGCGTCGCGATTGTCGCGTCGCGTGTGTTTGGGGGAACCTTGACTGCTGGTTCGTACACTCGTGGCCATGGTGGTGTTTGCGTTTGTTTTGTGTCATACATTGGAAGGGGAAAAAGAGGGGTTTCATTGATGCTCCAACATGCTGTTTGGTTTGGATGGTGTGTGGTATGATGGGTGGTGTGGAGTTATGGTGAAGTTTGGGTGAATTCAAGGGCATATAGTTTTTGTTTTATACATCTCCTTATTTCCATATTATATTATGTATGCGGTTTTGTTTGTCTTCTATTTATATTTAGGAATCGTTCGAAAATGGCATCGGGGCCTTGGCGAAGGGGGTGGGGGTGTCATAACTTGATCGATCGATCGTCATAACTTGATTATAACATAATGTATTATGCTTATTTTACAGAAAAACAAAATTGCCAACATTTTTGGTAGATAGGAATTGAAAAAAAAACGAAGTTACCACCTTCAGTATATCTTGATTTAATCGAGAAAGGCATCGTCACCGCTAGGTGGATTAATTTGGGTTTTTGTATATATATCGTTTTTTGGCCATAACTTTTGATCCCATAGTCCGGCCAATTTTCAATAGGAAACAACAACAGGAAATGTATCTACAATTGTGCAGGACTGAGATAAAAATATCAGAATTTTATTGAAGAGATAAATTGAAATACTCACCAGTTCAATTGATGAGGTGTAGAGTTCAATAGTTTTTAGAAAAGATTTCAAAATAAGCAGGTTCTGCTATTAGTCTGGTGAATATATTTAGAATCTCAATCTCCTGTGCCCATCCTGCTTGTATCACATCACTATATACCCAATAGGATCACTGTGACACAAAACCCCTTCAATTAATCGCTGTTTTAAATCTAATAATTAATAATAGATTGAGAGCGAATTTTAGGTCACTAAGAAGTTCCGAACAGCTTTCGGTTCTTTCGGCTTTCGGGCCAAAAAATACTAGTCATTTTTTTCAAAATCCGTCATTTCGTTTTTTTATCTTCTTTAGAGACTCTCAGCCCTTAGCTGGTTCACCTCTGCCGTCATTTCATGTCCGTCCGTCATGAATACGATGGAAGAAGCTTTAAATTTATCAACATTTTTTTCATTCCGCGACGATGCTCTTAACGAAACCTCGTCAATAGTTTCAAAATAGTTGAAAATAGTGACTTTTTCCGAGAAAAAGTGACTTTAGTGACCTGAGGTCGAAAAAAGAGACTTTTTAGTGACTGACCCGAAAAAAGTGACCAAGTCACTAAAAAGTGACTCGCTACCAGGCCTGCAAACAAGGAGCTGACGCTTTGATTACTAGTTTCATCGGATCATCCTATTGTATCTAAAGCCCGAGGTTGACCAACAAGTCGTATCAAGTTGCTTTCAGAAGATACTAAAACTATGTTTGTGAATTGCGAAAGCGATGAAAGAGAGAACAACGAATTGAAATTAATACATAGCACTTCTGGCAAATAAATGTTATAACAAATATTTTTACAAACAACTTTGGCTAAGAAGCCGAGTTTCAAACTTTTTTATTAAGTTGAACATGTTTTATGTGGAAACCTCCTTAAAACCATTGTCATAACTTTATCTAATTTTAATGATTTTCAACTTTTTCCGTCTCTTCAACAATTGAGCAATCGAGAAGACTTTTTTTTTTTTTATTCCTTTCTTTATTTGGTAGGCACTCTGTGTTACTTAACCGCTACTGTGCCGAGATCTACTGTGGCATTCTGCTGCCAGAATCCACACAGAATCTATTTTTAGATTTTCCATTATCATTATTGTTGTCGTTGCTTGTCCATCTCATCGTCAGTCCATTGTGTCCGTTTGTCCATGTCGTCTATCCAATGATCGTTGCATTGTTCGGTTGCCATTTATCCGGGTAATGTTGGAGGAATGCCTCCGAGAAGAACAAGTTGTCAGTCGTCATCAGGCAGCCGTGACGGTAAGGCGTGCACCCCAGAACGCCACCGTATGGGCTGCGGATCCGGCGACTGACGAGGGTTTGGTGGAGGGGCTGGGAATCGAACCCATGACCATTCGCTTGCAAGGCGAACGTGTAGCCAACTACGCTACGGGACCCCCCTCTAATCGAGAAGACTCTTGTCGACAAAAGTGTTTAATGTCAGTAGAAAGTAGAAATGAGTGAATTTCAGTGATAGAAAGTTACACTGTTCAGAAAACCCTAATTAATCCACCTAGCGGTAATGGTGCCTTTTTCGTCTTTTTCGGCCATTACTCTTGAGCCCATAGTCCAATTGGGAAACAATGGTAGAATATTATGCGTCGGATGCAACTTGTTGCGAGTAAATCGGTCAAGGGTAAGTGCCTGAAAAATGAGTGACATTTTTTTACTCAATTTTTCTATATAAAAATTAGTGTTTTGGTCATAACTTCCGAGCCTATAGTCCGATCTGGCCAATTTTCAATAGGTAACAATCAGTATTCTGCATCGGATGCAAGCAAATCGGTTAAGGATTACCCAGGTAACCAATAAGCATTAAAGTAAGCACTATAGTAGCATTATACTGGCATTACATAAGCTCCATGCTGTAAATAAGCATTTCGAAAACCTGGCTGTTCTAAATAAGCATTCTCAAAGCAATAATGAGAGGCATAGTCTTATAATAGCATTTTGAATGCACAATGTTGTTTTTCGTTAAGGGCAATGGAACAGCTACATTAGTGCCACTTTAAGGCCTGTAGTGTTCATACGTCAAACGTTTTCCAATATGGAATCATATAGCGGGGACTATTTGTCCAATGAACTTACATTTGAGAATAGAAATCGGTACGTGCAGAATGTTTTTTTTCCATTCCGACCATTGACACCTAACCCTATCACTAATTACATAGTTTAGCTACATTTTATTATTCCATTGCACTATTTTTGATGGATGCATTAAAGCAGCACTACTGTAGCTGTTTCATTGGTATGACGTTAGTGACGGTTGCATTCTGAAATCAGTTAGATTAAGTTGCTATGTTGCTGAAAAGGGGTTTTGTTTAAGTTGGGCAAAATTATTCCCACTACCATCTCTCTCTTATGGGCCAGCTGGTAAGGGCGATGACAACTACAGCGTCGGGTGGCAAGAGCGCGAGTTCGAATCCCGCTCGAAGAAAGTAAAAAATTGTGTTCCATTTCAAATATGAAAATACAATAACGATATAATATGAAAAAAAAAATTGTGTGAAAAAAGAAATAGAAAAAAGTGCCATAAAAAAAGTATTTTTTCTTGTTTTTAAAATTTAGCATTTATTCAGCATTCCGGATGCTGAATAAATGCTCCTCAGCAAAATTTCTGCTTTATCGATAAAGTAGGATTGAGCATTTAAGCAGCCATATATTGGGCCAAAACCTGCATTAAAATAGCATTAAAGGCGACTATAGGGCTTATTGACATTTAATGTTTTGCAGTAAAGGCGCCTATAATGCCACTTAAATGCTTTATATAATGCTTACTGGTTACCTGGGTAAGGTTAAGGACCTGAAAATGAGTGACACTTTTTTTGGGTGGGTGCGTCGAGCTAGCTGTTTCGATCGGTATATAACACTATGGGTCTCCGGGCCTTTTATAAAAAGTTTGTTTTTGGAGCGATCATATAGCCTTTACATACACTTAGTATACGAGAAAGGCAAAAAAACAATTTTGTAGAAGAGACGGAAAATGGGAAAAATAATTAAAAAGAGTTATAGTGAAAAATAGGATTTGATTGGGGTTTTGACATAAAACGTCTTAAGTTTGTTATATATAAGAGATAGAGACACGGCATATTCAGCAAAGTTATTCGTAATAACATTTGAAACAACTTTGCTAAAGACATTACGTGTCCATCTCATTCTGGTGGAATTTTTTTTCAACTCGCTTTTAGGTGGGTTAATCATCAAACTGTTTCTATCAAAAGGTGTACTTCTAAATATCTTGAAACTTATGTATTTCTGCACTTATATCCAAAATCATTACTTTTTGAGTGTTTATACTTCGATTGTGAAAATGACGAAATAAAACACTGTGCATTATGAATGAGAATCCGTCGCTTGTAGGAAACTGGATGGTTATCCATTATGTAGGAAATTCGCTTTGAAATTGATTTTTGTACCAAATAATTATATCAACCAGAGGCGTCGCGTGATCAATTCTTCAACCTGTGCACTATTTTAATATTTCGAGAAAAACACATAAAAGGGACCTGAAATGATAAACAAATAATTTTCCAGCGCGTTTCTCAATATGTTTGCTTATTTTGTTGCATCTAACTGGTTCTTATCTACTTCTTATTTTCTGAATTAAATTAAACTTAACTAAGCTTTAAAGTGATTTAAGTAAAATTAAAAATTACTATCATCAGAATCGTTTCCAATGTGACAAACAAGCAATTAATCTATTCGGAAATTATTGAGCTCAATTCTAATTTGAGTTATTTGTAAAATGAGACGAAGTTTTAAATACAGATAAGGAAATTGGAATATATTAATCATGCAAAGGCTCTAATAATAATTTGTAATTAGCATGTCATATCAGAAAAATAAAGTCTGTACAATAAAGAGAACAATGAAGTTCATATCCCTTACTCTTCTAAATTAATAATTATTCTATTTACAATTTATTTCTTTGATCAAGATTCTGGACTGGACAGATGTCAAGAAGTTTTCCGTCCATCAGCATGGAAACTTGCTCATATAAAAATTCATAAATTTGTGTGGACCATTGACATTTGACTTACCCCCTCCCTAACTAAATATATCGGATTTTCGAAAAAAAAACCTTTAAAAATAAATTTATTTAAAAATGTTGAACCGTAACATATTCGCTAATTCTGCGACAATATGATTTTCATCAGAAGATGAAATGTCTGTTTACAATATGTTAATATTGCTACTTAATACAGTAATATCCCGATTTTGTCACCCCCCTGGTGAATTCTAGGGTGATAAAACAGGGTATGTGACAAAATTGGAAAAAAAAAATTTTCATTTTTTTTAATTCATTCCACAAATATGAATCATTTTATGCCTTGGAAAGGCAAAATGCGTGAACGGTACCCGTTATTTCTTGTCGAAATTGCTTACAGAATATTTCCCAGGTACTCAGAAGTCGTTCGTAATAAACTACAGGCGGTGAAAGTTATTTCATGAAAGTCAATGTTGTTTGTGGTATTATTTACGAAAATAAAAAGAATGTAATTTTTTTTTGGGGTGACAAAATCAGGTCAAAAACGTGACAAAATCAGGACATAATAAAATCAGGTCGAAAACGTGATAAAATCGGGGTAGACAAAATCGGGGGTAGACAAAATCGGGGAGTGACAAAATCGGGTCAGTACTGTATTATACTTCAATGTCTAATATAATAGGCGTATTTGTAAACAGTCTTTATTGCGCTTATTGCAGATGACAATTTCTGTTTAAATTCAGAGGCGACTCGTCCATACGTTCTACCTGTTCATGGAACAGGTAACCATTTTTAGGTCAGGAGTAGGAAATTAATGTCCTGGGCCTTAGCAATTAATTGTTAGGGCAAATAATTTACCCAGAAATTTTTTTAAACAAAGTTTCACGTAATATTTCCAATGATTTTAACATCTAAACATCTAAAGAAACAAAATATTTCGTAGGCAGATCAAGTTAACGCCACATGCTTGGCGTACAGTCAAATTGCAGCTAAATGTGTGTGAAAGCTTTTGCCAGTCGTACGATCCATAATGATGAACCAACAGCAGCGCTGCCAGAAGTCAAATTTAAAGTTTTGCGCCACGACAAATGATTTGAAATAATTTCCACCTTGGTATGCTCACTCGTTCTCCGCGCGCAGAGAACCAGCGTGAAGCGTTGCCAGCTTTCTCCGTTTCCTCACATCATCCTCTTTCGCATGCGAAGCAAGCACGTTTAGATGCATGTTCTGCTATGCACGCATGAGTCAAACCCGTTCGACGCGCTGCGAGAACAATCAACGACGCGACGCACCTTCGGTTAGACTCGATCGTAGTGTCGGACTGTGCTTTGCCCAAAGGCGCACCGCTCACGCTTTCGTTCATACTCCGGTGATTGGAAACAGTTTGTTTTTCTTTTTTCTCCTGATGAATATGCAATGCATCAAGAACAATATTAAATTAATGTTTGCGTTTTCAAAAGAGACATTAAATAATGCTTTTTTTACGAATACTATCAATCAACATAGAGAAAAAGGTATAGTTTTCACTAAATTTGAAAAATTAAATAACTGGAACACATTTCAGCTTCTAAATCTGACTCATTGGTCGTCACAATCTGGGGTCGCATCAAACAATAATTGTATAATTATATACTAATTATGTACTATAATTATTATACTAATAATGGTTAATAACATTTATTTCATAGCAACAAAATATATGTGAGAGTTTAAATATTAGCGGCGTCCCGTGTACCCCGAATGGTGGAAAGAGCCGATTTGAAAGATCTCTATTCTGAGCAATATCCAGTTATTACCAACTGTTACCAAGTTAGATTTTAGATGATTTGCGAGAGTTTAAAATTTTAAGTGCATCTAAATTTAAAACATTTTTGTAACAAAAAAGATTAATAAGCTATTTATTGTTTTGTAAATCCTTTCTATTTAAATTGGTGGAATTAAATGGAGAGTACTTAATTCGTCTTAGACGGTTGAATATTATATATTTTCCTATTTAAATTGTTTTTTCTTCTAATATTTGGTTAAGTTGTACAAGAAAATGTTGTAATATTAGATTAAATGCACAACTTTCATTCAAACTACTCAGCTTGATGAATATTTTTTTACCAGCATAGTAGAACAGGTGTAGCAAAAGTCCACGAGACGCCCCTGTTTAAATTGAGCTAATGTCGCGTCAGGATTAGTGGATGTGTAAACGGGCCATCAGCAGAATATCCACAAATACAAAATAATGCGTGTATGATGCATGACAAAACTTTCTCGGCTGAAAGTCCCGTGTTGATACAACATGTGGTGTCGGTGGGTCGGATCGGTATCGTAGAGAAAAATATAACGCGTCCCCATCGCAGCTTTTGGTTGCCTAACATCACATGCCGCCTTTAAAAAAACATGCATATTTTCCGTTTATGTATCTAATACCTAGTCAAATTTGCATGAAACATCTTTCAAATGCACATAATTCAAATACATGCTTGGATTAGAAAAGACAAGAAATCTATCTACGGTTTAGATGTTGGGGATAAAATTGCAACATGTGCAGTGCACAGGTTGCACATGCGGACGCGACGCCTCTGATATCAACGTTTATTATAATGTTGATATAAATGTATCAGCCTCTGTTATGTTTTGTTATATTTTCTGTTAATTTAACAACTAACCAGCCAAATTCATAAAAAAAATTGTTACAATTTTTATGAAATAAATAACTTTCCTTGTAATAATTTTATTATGCATTCTTGATGAGGTAGAGTGAAAGTTCCCTAAACATCAACATAATACCTCCCCTTCTCCAATATCCTCAATTTTGTTTAACTCACTGACTATCACCAAATGACTAAGCTTGGTCGAATTGCCATGGCAAAGCAACACAGTTCAACTAAAATAAACTGTCATAAAGAGCAATGCCGGTTGGTACACATGGAAAACATATGATGGAAAAAAAAACTATATCAAAAACTATTATGTGTATAATAATTTAAAATCAATCAACTGGCTCCAGTCCCTTCCCCTCCTACCGAGTTACTACAGCTTCTGGTTATACACAGTAATTCATACTTGCAGCTAACTCCAACGAAAGCACGGGAACTACAGGCATAGAGAAATGGTAGAAAATGAAAATAAACCACAAAACTAAATATTTAGAAGCGGAACTGCCAGCAAACGGTAGGGAGAGCCATGATCGAGCACTACCAACAAATAACCACGACAACGACGTCGAGGTTGGGGGGGGAGGACAATCGTGGTCGGTGGTATCATTTGTCATGTTCGACGGGTGCAAGAAGTCGTCGTATTTGGCTTCCAACGTACGACGAGTTTATCGCTCATTGCTACCTACGTAATGCCGAGTAGAGTTGCCATGGAAGAAATGCAATTGCGTGACTCCCTAATACGGTTATTGATTTGATCTAGTCACGTGTAGCGGGGAGGCTTTTTTTTCGTTTTTGATACGTAGGAATTACGTATGTAATCAACTTAGGTCGTTCAAAATAGGGTTTCGACTTTTTGGATTCAATGAAAACGTTTGTGTATTCATGTTTTCTCACAACGTTGATTGCAAATTTGAAGCTGAGTTTATCTAATTGTTTGTTTTTCTGACACTCATATTTCCAAAAACTTGTTGTAGCTAAATGCTAAAACTCCGGAAAACTTTCCCACCACCTGAAACTTTAATCAAATGGTTGAGGGATAGAATAAAATAAAAAATAACAACGCTGAATAATCCATCTAGCGGTAAAATTGCATTTCTCGTGCAATATAAAAATAGAACTTTGGCCATACATTTTGAGCCATAACGATCTGGCCAATATTTTTTTTAATTTTTCAAGTAGCCCGTTGGCAGTCTCTCGACCAAAACTTTACTCCGGGTCCATCCCTGTTATTCTCCACGGTAATTAAATTTGCTTTTATGAGCCCCTATTTTAGATCAATAACAGACGTTCCTAAGCCACGTTGCTCAAATGGTCACTGTTTTAGGTCTGATACAAATAGTTTTAATAAATAGTCCCCTTTGATATTATCACTGATCACTGTTTTCACAATTATCACTATCATAATTAGTATCACTGAGTGTGTGGGCCCTCCTTAGCCGTGCGGTAAGACGCGTATTTTGTGGGCTTCGTGGCCTTGCGGTTAACGACGTCAATCGTCTAGACTAGACGCATGTGCTATGGAGTGTGGGTTCGATTCCCGCCCCGGTAAGGAGGAAACTTTTCATGTTCGAAAAATTCTCCACTGATCCACTGGGTGCTATGTGTCCTTTGTCTAATGCTAGGTGTTAACTGTTCAGTCTGTACGACCTCTGGTCGAATACGGTGCTCCTGTCTTTTTCTTTTCAAAATAACCAAACCTCAGCTGATTTAGGAATATGAAAATAGGTGCGTTTTTTGGAACAACATCGAAAAATATCATAAAAGTTTTATTCTTCTTCTGCTTCAATGGCTCTACATTCCAACTGGAATTTGTCCTGCTTTTCAACTTCTATTAGTATTCTATTAGCATTTCCGCAGTTATTAATTGAAAGCTTTTCTATGCCCGCCATTGCATGAATATGTATCTTGTGTGGCAAGTGACATGGATACACCATGCCCAGGGAGTCGAGAATGTTTCCCACCCGAAAACATCCTTGACCGGACCGAGAATCGAATTCGCCATCTCCGGATTTATTAGAAGGTTACATATGCTGGGCCACCCACATTGCTCGTTACAAATAAGAAGGAATCGATTGATAATGATCGATGATCGTGGTGCTGATGAAAAAAGATGTGAAATACGAAAGACAAATAAGACAAAAATATAGCATAAGACAATAAGACAGATAAGACAAATAAGACAAATAAACCAAATAACTATGTCTTGATATTCCTCCAGCAATAGGTCCAGGAATTCTTGCGGATATCCCTCCAGGAATTCCTTCTGATATTTATTTCGAATCTGCCGGATATTCCTCCAACCATTCTTCCAGATTCTCCTCCAGGAATTTCTTCAATAATTCCTCCAGACACTCTTTCGAATATTCCTACGGATATTCCTCCAGGAATTCTTCCGAATATTTCTCCGGAGATTTCTTCTGGAATTCGTCCGGATATTCGTCCAAGAATTTCATCGGATATTCCTCCAGGAGTTCCTCCTGATATTCTCCTAGGAATTCCTTTTGATATTTCTCCAGAAATTCCTAAGGAAATTCCACCAGGAATTCCAAACCAGAACAAAATCTGAAGGAATTTTCAGAGAAAATTCTGGAAGAATATCCGGAGAAATTTCTAGAGGTATATGCAAAGGAAATTCCGGAGGAATATCAGGATGAGTTCCTGGAGGAATATCTGGACGAATTCCTGGTGGAATATGTGGACGAACTCCTGATGGAATATCCGGAGATATTCCTGGTGGTATATCCGGAAGAATTCCTGGAGGAATGTCCGGAGAAATTGCTGGAGAAATATCTGGACGAATTCCTAGAGGAAAAGACGGATGAATTTTTGATGGAATATTCGGAAGAATTCCTTGATGAATATTCGCTCGAATTTCTGGAGAAATATGTGAAGCAACTTTTGGAGGAATATCCGGAGGAATTTCTGGAGAAATATCCGGACAAATTCGTGGAATGATATCTGGACAAATTCCTTGAGGAATATCCGGCGGAACTCCTGGAGGAATATCCAGAGGAATTACTGGAAGAATATCCGGAGGAACTCTTGGCGGAATATTCAGAGGAATTCCTGGAGAAATATCTGGACAAATTCTTGCAGGAATATACGGACGAATTCCTTAACCCGTTTCGGTCTGACCTAGAAATCAAAATTGAAATAACCCGTATAGGCTCATTTTTCGTCCGATTGCCATGAAATTTCCAGGGAAGAAGCGTCATTATGTCTATTTTTTGGTACATGAATTGATTTGACCATGGTGCCAATCCGGCCGGATTTATTAAGGGGGGGTCCTGGGTCAGATGCAGTCAAAAACGGGTCATTTTTTCAAAACCATTGATAAATGTACGAAAGTGACCAGAATGCTGATGCAAACGTGGTAAATCATCATTGACCAGCATTAGAAGTTAGTTTTGATACAATTGAATCACCTGGACATGGTTCTGGATGTTCCGGGAACCTGGTTCCCTGGGGTATCCCTGGGGTGGTGGACACTTTTCAAGCGGACACAACCCAGTCTTGCGACATATCAAACTTCAAGGTTTTGGAAGACGAGTTCTATAGATGAGTTTTTGGGAGGTTTTGGACACATTGCCCACATCCGGAAGTGTTCCCGGGAACCTGGTTCCCTCAAGAAAGTGGACAAATTTCGATTAGCACCGAAACCCATCTTGCGACATACCAAACTCCATGATTTTGAAAGACAAGCTCAATAGATGAGTTTTTTTAGAGGTTTTGGACTCAGTGGCCACGTTCGGAAGTGTTCCCGGGAGCCTGGTTCCCTCAGGGAAGTGGACAAATTTTTATTAGCACCAAAACCCATCTTGCGACATATAAAACTCCATGATTTTGAAAGATACGCACAACACATGATTTTTTGAGAGGTTTTGGACACATTGGCCTCGTCCGTAAGTGTTCGCGGGAGCCTGGTTCCCTCAGGGAAGTGGACAGATTCCGATTAGCACCGAAACTCATCTTGCGACATATCAAACTCCATGATTTTGAAAGACATGCTCTATAGATGAGTTTTTGAG
Organism: Armigeres subalbatus; assembly: GCF_024139115.2. Classification (NCBI taxonomy): domain Eukaryota; kingdom Metazoa; phylum Arthropoda; class Insecta; order Diptera; family Culicidae; genus Armigeres; species Armigeres subalbatus. The sequence continues at coordinate 308,452,615 of NC_085141.1, forward strand.
AGGTTTTGGACACTCTGGCCACATCCGGAAGTGTTCCCGGGAACCTGATTCCCTCAAGAAAGTGGACAAATCTCGATTAGCACCGAAACCCATCTTGCGACATATCAAACTCCATGATTTTGAAATACAAGCTCAATAGATGAGTTTTTGAGAGGTTTTGGACACAGTGGCCACGTTCGGAAGTGTTCCCGGGAGCCTGGTTCCCTTAGGGAAGTGGACAAATTTTGATTAGCACCAAAACCCATCTTGCGACACATCAAACTCATGGCCGGATTTAGAGGGAGCCGGGGGGCCGTAGCCCCGGGCCCCCACAAATCTTATGTACCAAAACCAACATTTTTTGTACATTTTGGGGCCCCCACAAGCTGTCGGCCCCGCGCCTTCTTCCGGCTAAATCCGGCCCTGATCAATCTCCATGATTTTGAAAGATACGCACAACACATGATTTTTTGAGAGGTTTTGGACACATTGGCCACATCCGGAAGTGTTTCCTGAGGGAACTCCATGATTCTTGAAGACAACCTCAATAGATGTTTTTTTAGAGATTTTGGACACATTGGCCATGTCCGGAAGTGTTCCCGGGAACCTGGTTCCGTCAGGGAAGCGGACGAATTTCGATAAGCACCGAAACCCATCTTGCGACATATCAAACTCCATGGGTTTTGAAAGACAAGCTCAATAGATGGGTTTTTGAGAGATTTTTGACACATTGGCCACGTCTGGAAGTGTTCCCGGGAACCTGGTTCCCTCAGGGAAGCGGACAAATTTCGATTACCACCGAAACCCATCTTGCGACATATCAAACTCCATGTCTTTGGAAGACAAGCCCAATAGAGTTTTTGAGAGGTTTTGGACACATTGGCTACATCCGGAAGTATTCCCGGGAACATGGTTCTCTCAAGAAAGTGGACAAATCTTGCCTAGCACCAAAACCCATCTTGCGACATATCAAACTCCATGATTTTGAAAGACAAGCTCAATAGATGAGTTTTTGAGAGATTTTGGACACATTGGCCACGTCAGGAAATGTTGACGAGAGCCTGGTTCCCTCAAGAAAGTGGACAAATCCCGCCTAGCACCAAAACTTATCTTGCGACATGTCAAACTCCATGATTTTGGAAGACAAGCTCAATAGATGAGTTTTTGAGAAATTGTAGACACATTGGCCACGTTCGGAAGAGTTCCCGGAAGCCTGGCTCCCTCAGGGAAGCAAACGAATTTCGATTAGCGCCGGAACCCATCTTGCGGTATGCCAAACTCCATGACTTTGAAAGACAAGCTCAATAAATGAGTTTTTGAGAGGTTTTGGGCACATTGGCCACATCCGGAAGTGTTCCTGGGAACCTGGTTCCCTCAGGGAAGTGGACAAATTTTGATTTGGCACCGAAACCCATCTTACGACATATCAAACTCCATGATTTTGAAAGACATATTGAATACATGCATTTTTTTTTTTTTGAGATTTTGGACACATTGGCCACGTCCGGAAGTGTTCTTGGGAACCTGGTTCCCTCAAGGAAGTAAACAAATTAAGATCAGTACCGAAACTCATCTTGTGACGTAACAAACTCCATGATTTTGAAAGTTAAGCAAAATAATGAAGTTTGATATGTCGCAAGATGGGTTTCAGAGCCAATCGAAATTTAACCGCTTCGCTGAGAGAACCGCTGAGAGAACTCCCGGACGTGGCCAGTGTGTCCAAAATATCTCAAAAACTCATGTATTGTGCTTGTCTTTCAAAATCATGGAGTTGGACATGTCGCAAGATGGGTTTCGGCGCTAATCAAAATTTGTCCACTTTCCTGAGGGAACCCGGCTCCCGCGAACACTTTCGGACGTGATCAATGTGTGGAGTGGAGTGTGATGGATGAATGGAGTTTGATGTATCGCAAGATTTGTTTCGGTGCTAATCAAAATTTGTCCCCTTCCCTGAGCGAACCCGGCTCCCAGGAACACTTCCGAACGTGGCCACTGTGTCCCAAAACCTCTCAAAAACTCATCTTTTGTGCTTGTATTTCAAAATCATGGAGTTTGATATGTCGCAGGATGGGTTTCGATGCTAATCGAGATTTGTCCACTTTCTTGAGGGAACCAGGTACCCGGAAACACTTCCGGATGTGGCAATGTGTCCAAAACCTCCCAAAAACTCATCTATAGAACTCGTCTTCCAAAACCTTGAAGTTTGATATGTCGCAAGACTGGGTTGTGTCCGCTTGAAAAGTGTCCACCACCCCAGGGATACCTCAGGGAACCAGGTTCCCGGAACATCCGGAACTATGTCCTGGTGATTCAATTGTATCAAAACTAACTTCTGATGCTGGTCAATGATGATTGACCACGTTTGCATCAGCATTCTGGTTACTTTCGTACATTTATCAATGGTTTTGAAAAAATGACCCGTTTTTGACTGCATCTGACCCAGGACCCCCCCTTAATAAATCCGGCAGGATTGGCACCATGGTCAAATCAATTCATGTACCAAAAAATAGACATGATGACGCTTCTTCCCTGGAAATTTCATGGCAATCGGACCGTCAGTCAGACCGAAACGGGTTAAGGAATATCCGGAGGAATCCTTATGGGAATATCCTGAGGAATTCCTGGAGGAATATTCGGAGCAATTTCTGGAGGAATATCTTGACAAATTTCTTGAGGAATATCCGGAGGAATTCCTAGATTAATATCTTGCGGAATTCCTGGAGGAATATCCAGAGGAATTACTGGAGGAATATCCGGAGGAATTCCTGGAGGACAAGCTGCACGAATTCCTGGAGTAATATCCGGACGAATTCCTGATGGAATATATGAACGAATTCCTGGAATAATATCCAGAGGAACTCTTAGCGGAATATACAGAGGAATTCCTGGAGAAATCTGTGGACAAATTCCTGGAGAAATATCTGGATAAATTTCTGGAAGAATATCCATAGGAACTCTTGGCGGAATTATTGGAGAAATATCCGGAGAAATTCCTGGTGATCTGAACAAATTCCTGGAGAAATATTCGGAGACATATCCGTTCAAATTCCTGGAGAAGTATCTGGACGAATTCCTGGAGGAATATCCGGAGGAACATCCAGAGGAATTCTGGGAGGAATATCTAGTCGAATTCCTGGAGCAATATGCGGAGGAATATTTGCCGGAATTCCTGGATCAAAATCCGCTTAAATTCCTGGAAGAATATTTGAAGCAAATTCTGGAGGAATATCCGAAGGAATTCCTGGAGGAATATCAGAAAGAATTGTTGGAGAAATATTTCATTTGTCTTATTTGTCTCATTCGTCTTATTTGTCTTATTTGTAGTATTTGTATTTTTTATCATATCTTATTTGGCTTATTTATCTTATATGTATCGTCTTATTTGGCTTGTTTGTCTCGTCCCTTTCATATATTTGATTTCAATGTATAAAAATATTACGTAAATTCTTGTTCGCAAATGCGAATGCACTATTTTCTAGTGTCAAGCTAGATACAAAATTGATCGCTCTCATTGCTCCTTCCTTGCCATGCATCACGAGAAAATGTGCTGTTGGCTGCTCTCCCAACATGGGTAATTTTTGTATGGAATTTAGAAAACTTGGTTGAAGTAAAAAGACTTTCCTTTAAAGTGTTATGCGGTTGCATTTACTTTTTATTACATCAAAATGATCGTTGGAAATTTTCAAAACTTTTGTCAGTTGGGTTTTGAAAAATTCGATTCCTTTATGCCTCAAATCATTGGAAAGCGGTACTGAGAAGCCAAAATTTTAGCTATACAATAATTCAGTATTTAGAGCTTAATTCAAATTTGGAAAATAGTAGGTCTACGAAATTTTCTAGGAACATTCCTTGATAAATTCCAAAGAGGTTGTCTGTGGGGATAAGCGAAATTCTTTCCCAGTTCCGAGTTACAGACATTTCAGTTCGAAAGCAACGCTCTACCGCGAGAGAGCTTACCTCAGACTATAAGCACTTTCATAGTCATTATATGCCAGGTTTCAAGGCCAAGTTATCATTTTTAATTTTGTATATCATGAGACAACTTATGCGCAGGAAAGTCGAGTTAATTTTCAAATCGAAAATATCATAGACCGAATCGAGAATAGAATCTAGCCACTGTCAACATGGTTTTCCTGAAGCACACTTTCTACTAGGCCTAGGAAGACCCACTTCTAACTTCGACACAAATATAGAATTAAAGTCTTTTTTCTTTTTTTTTCTTCATTAGCGTGAAGTCTTTTTCGATAAATTCAAGAATTTCAATTCGTTCAACAGAATCGAATATGCTTTTGAATATTTGTACCATATTGCTATTATGGACACCCTCGTGATTCCTAGAGCTTAACGTAGTTTGCAAATGAGCCCCAAGACTGTGCTGTATATCATTTTTTTTTTTTTTGATGTCATGGCAGGTGTTGATGTTTTAACAAATTGCTTCATAAATGTTCGGAACGCTGCAAATCAAAAACACTACTTTTTTTCCTATCCACACTTCGACCCATTTCAAGCACCTCACCGAGCAGAACAACCCAACCGTGGTGAAAAGTGTCGCGTATCATAAATTGTGATCGGATGCGTTCACCTACATCCTTCCATCCGGTGCTTTCAATTAATGCTACTCAACGAACGGTTGGTATTTGCGGCGGCATGCGCTTACACGTAAAGCAGCAAGCAAGTGGGTCGTTCACACTTCACACCTCGCCGGGTTGTCTGCGAATTTTAGACCGTGTGAAATGGACAGGTATTAGATATCACCCAGTGTACTGCGGGTGACGTCTTCGGTCGGAGCTTAGGTGGGCTACCACGTTTTTCGCATTAATCGAATTCCAAAGCTAGCCAACCGTTCAAGATCCCCGTTCGTTCGAAGGTAATCGCATTCAGTGTTATGATTTTCTCGCATTAATGAAACGACACCGTTGCATAATTGATTGATTTATCGTCCTCGCGCGGTTCTCAAAAGTCAATCGTCGCCCGTTGTACGTTGATGTCAATGGAGATGTTTTGATAAAACCTCTCCTCGCATTAGCGCTCGCTAGAGGTGGCCACAACTTTCAAGGTCGCAACACGCGATTCTATCAACAACTTGTGTGTTTACTGTGCCCACAGCCTCGTCGCTTAGGTGGTTCAGTGCCAAAATCCGTCGCTGTTAAATATTTCAAGCATGTTGCTGAAGAAGGCACGGTTTCCAAATCAAACAACAGCGACGAAACAGGTTTCTTGCAATTTCGCATTCAAATACCTGTTTTTTTTTCTATTATGCGACAGCTAGTTGGATCAGGCTAATGGCCTAGTTTTTTTGGCTGAATATTATCGTAAAATTGCTATTTTGGAAATTGTTTGCTCTGTTACTGTTATCAGAAGCAGTCAATTAGCTTTTTTTTAATTTCCGATACTTTATTTCAGAAAACAAAAGTGGTTAGATATTTCCTGTGTGTGCATGCCTACGAATGAGAACTACTTTTTTGAAACGTAGTAAACAAAACTAGGGCGAACGCTGACCTTCGGATAACAGTGCTTGAGTTGGAAATAAAGCGCTAATCAGATATCGTACTACATACACATCAGGGCACCGCGTCAACACGGTGCGTCCACCTATGCCTCCAGAGGAAACAGGAAGTGGATATTTAAATTGTGCATTTTTTCTCATTTCTATGTCACCCCACATTGCTAGCATCGTATCGGCTTCCACCACATCATGCGTGGTCTTAGGTACTACCTGGAAGGCAAAGCACAGTGCAAACTGCATTTTTTATGGTTTACAGCCTATCCGTCACTTTTTCCTCCACTTTTACTCAGCTCCAATGATGCACATTAGCAAGTCTGTCCCTTCCTGTGCCTGCCTCGAGTCTCGGCTTTGTGTGTTTTACCGTGTGAGCACTTGTTGGCCGACTATCCTCTCCGTTCCGTACTAACGTACGCTGATAAACCGATAGCTGAGGGAAATTTTCCCATCCGTCTGCTAGTTGTCCGTTCAACCATCCATCGTCGCCCGTCGTCGTAAGCACCTGAAGTTGTTTACGTTGATTGCACTGTTGTAAAATCAGCCAGCCAAACAAACAGAGAAACAACCGAAGAGGAAATAGTGAAGCGTTTCTTTTCAGCAGATAACATTTAGTGGGAAGGGCAAACTACGAGAGGTTTTCGCTGGAATGTACGCACCTGAATGTATGAGATGGAAACCGAAACCGTCAATCGTCAATGTCGTAAAAATTGGCGAAATGTAACTTAATTAGTTTTGAGGCATCTAATACCACGGTGCTCCCCTGACCGTTATTCACAAAAAAATCTCCATTAAAACTAATACCTGGAGCTGAATTCTGGGGCTCTACTGCATCTCTGGAAGAAATTTGAAAAAAAAAATCGGAGTAACGCCCTTTTTAAGACGTAACTGCATGGTATCGAAGAAAATCAATATAACTAGCTGACCCGACGAACTTTGTCTCGCCCAAAATTGGTCAATTTGGTGATATATTTTTTTACGCATACATTTTTTTTCGAAAAACCAGACACATTTTTCAAAATAATTTTTAATTTTTTCGATATTTTTGCCTTTCTCGTATACAAAGTGTACGTAAAGGCTATAGGATTAGTCCAAAACCGAACTTTTGATAGAAGGCTCGGAGACCCATAGTGTTATATACCGCCCAATCGACTCAGCTCGACGAATTGAGGTCATGTCTGTATGTATGTGTATTAGAGTGGGGCGCAGTTGTATGGAAAAACTCAAACTTCGTCCGATCAAGTGAGATCAAGGTTTTTCTGAATCGTTTTGGGACCCCAATCCACTGTGCAAAATATGGGCTCGATTGGTTGCAACCTCGCATGCCGCATCGCGTTTTAAATTTACATGGAGATTAGTATGGAAAAACGTACTTTTTTACATTTTTGCTATTAGCGACTTCAATTTATCATCAATCACGTGACTCAATACGTTAGCATATAGTCTGGAAGATGCTGAAAGACTTTGCCGAAGAAGGTACGTAGCTGGAAGGTCTACAAAAAATGTTATTACGTTCCGAAAATTAATTGTTTAAACCATATGCAAGAAATCAATGTTTCTGCCAGCACTACCGGACGACCTATGGATATCGAAATGTAAAACCCATCTTCCTTCTTATCGGATTTTTTTCTTTGTGAAATGATTCCGGATAGCTCTCATTAGCTCTAAAGCCCTATAAGATCAATTATTTTGAAATAACACTCAGTTAAATTATTGGTCTATGTAGTTTGGCAGTGCTGGCAGAATAAACGATTTTTTGCATATGGTTTGAGCACTCAATCTTCGAAGCGTTATAACTTTTTTCGTGGATGTTCCAGCAACGTGTCTTCTTCAGCAAAGTTTTTCGGCATCATTTGGGTTATACTTTAACGCAATGTGCCACTTGGTTTACGATGAACTGAAACCTCTAGTAGTAGAAATGCAAAAATATACGTTCTCCCATACTAATTTCCATACAAACTTCAAACGCGATGCGGAAAGCGAGGAAGCAAACAATCGGTCCCAAATTCTGCACAGTTGTTCAGGACCCAGAATGGCTTCGAAAAATTATTGATTTGAAAAAATGACCATGACGCCCCACTCTAATGTGTGTGTACGAAAATGAAAATGACACACTTTTTGGTACTTAGCATTAACCAATTTGCTCGCAACAAATTGCAATCGACGCGGATTGCGGTCTAGTTGTTTCCTATTGAAAATTGATTCGATCGGCCATTGCCTTTCAGAGTTATTTAAAAACCATTGTTTTTTGCCTTGGAAAAAAAATTCAAAACCGAATTTTTTTACAGAAACCGCTGCAATGCACTCAAATGTCCGCAAATAGACATAAATTGAAGGAAAAAGTAAAATCTATTCCCCTGAAGTGCAAATTTGACCTCTCTGATATGTTTTTCTCATTTTTTAATGCGCGAGAAAGGCACCACCAACGCTAGGTGGATTAATTTGGGTTTTTCATAACACTTTTCTTATTAATTTAGCAGCCAAACCAAAATTAGCACAAATCGATCTTTCCGTTATCTGATGATAATGTCAACTTAGATGACATGATTTGAAATTACCATACAAAATGCACGACAAACTATTTCACCGGAGAGATTGGATTTTGATTTTAATTTTTTTTCAACTTCATCGTAAATAGAAGCAGGGGCGTCTCGTGGACTTTTGGTACACCTGTTCTACCATCCTGCTCAAAAATATTCATCAAGCTGAGCGGTTTCGAAAGAAAGTTGTGCATTTAATCTAATATTACAACCTTTTCTTCAGTACATTCAAAGTTAATTGCCTATATGCCGGGTTAGCCACCCGGAGTGGAAATTAATTACTATGTCTGAAACTTGATTATGCATATGTACAACATGTGATAGATTTAGTTCGGAAAAGGTATTAGAGGGTAACCGCCCCTTCGGTGGGGTTTGATCCCACGACCCCAGTTCGCATGACAGGTGCTTTCCCTACTAAGCTACGAAGGACCTCCGTCGTCCACCGCAGCTTAGCGGGTACTGATGAAACCAAATTCCCAGCACCAGGTACCAGCCGATCTCTCGCAATACATTTTCAGAACTAACTCTCTCAAATGTATTTTTGTACACAATGTCAACCAAGTAGGATGAGTATTTAATATTGTCCGGCTCCTACACACTTGCTTCATCAGCAACGGCGCTCAATGAAGTAGGGTTGTGTGAGGTTGTGCCAGTTTGGTCGTCAGATCCCAACACGACCACACAAGCGAAGAGAGATCGCCACTCGAGATCAGTACATTCAAAGTTAATTGCCTATATGCCGGGTATTAAGCCACCCTTTCGGCAAAGCACAGCCCGACACTCCGACCGAGTCTAACCGAAGGTGCGTCGTTTCGTTGATTGTTCTCGCAGCGCGTCGAACGGGTTTGACTCCTGCGTGCATAGCAGAACTTGCATCTAAACGTGCTTGCTTCTCATGCGAAAGAGGATGATGTGAGGAAACGGAGAAAGCTGGCAACGCAACGCTCACGCTGGTTCTCTGCGCGCGGAGAACGAGTGAGCATACCAAGGAGGAAATTATTTCAAATCAAATCAAATCATTTGTGATGGCGCAAAACTTTAAATTTGACTTCTGGCAGCGCTGCTGTTGGTTCTTCATTATGGATCGTATACGACTGGCAAAAGCTTTCTATATGTGATGTGGTGTGGTGTGTCGGAAAAACACACATTTAGCTGCAATTTGACTCTACGCCAAGCATGTTGCGTTAACTTGATCTGCCTACGAAATATTTTGTTTCTTTAGATGTTTAGATGTTAAAATTATTGGAAATATTACTTGAAACTTTGTTTAAAAAAACAATTACTGAGTAAATTATTTGCCCTAATAATTATTTGCCTAGAAATTATTTTCCTACTTCTCACCTAAAAATGGTTAGCTGTTCCATGAACAGGTAGAACGTATGGACGAGTCGCCTCTGAATCAGTGACGGGAAATGTCATATCGATGTCATGGGACTAACTTGCTAATAACTTTTCTCACAAGTCATTTACAATAATGTTTTGCATATAAACATGTAGCCTTCAAATTACCCGAAAACTTTTTCTAATAGGTAATTTCTCTAAATGTGATATTGGCGGCGTGAGAGCCGAATTAGTGTCAGATGACATTAATGTCATGACATTCCGTGACATTTTTTTAATCTCGCTCTCATGGCTCACACTTTGTATTTAGAACAATGATCTGTTCGACAAAGTTCTAGAACCCTTTAAGTACTACATGTTGATCAAAAAATCCGAACTGTAAATGACTTTTGAAAAAAGTTATTACGAAATTAGTAATAGCAATGCCATGACATTTTTTTGACATTTCCCATCACTGCTCTGAATAGAAGAAGAAAAGGGATATAAATTAGCAAAAATTGAGCTGTCCTTTCTTGAGTGATGCGCCGTCGTCCAAATGCCAACTTTGTTTTATATATATATATATATATATATATATATATATATATATATATATATATAGCAGGGCATACAAAAAACAAGGCAGGCTCATCACGTATGTAAACATTCAGTTTGAATGTAAACATATGACGTCACTGCTATCTTCGCACAAGCTGGGCCGAGACGATGCTATACGGTCGCAGCATGCTTACTTTTGTACTCCAACATGTGGCGATAAAATATGAGTCACATTCGAAGTGTCATTTTTCTAACGAGCCTACCTTGTTTTCTGCATACCCTGATATATATAAGAAGATATCTCGTCAAATGCATATTTTCTCATCCTTCAATGAGTCGTCAGCAATAAAAGTAGCATGCTGATATACCAGTTGCATACTACAATGATGTACTAGCTTTAATTCAATGTATTAAAAACAGTAGGTATATCCTCGACGAAAATGTGTTTATTAAAATTGGTATCGATAACGAAGAGAGATTAGGGTCCATCCACAAAATACGTCACGCTCTAAGGGGGAGGGGGTTCCGAGCTAGGATGAGATGTGCCAAGTAGTCATTAAAAATCGTACCGATTTTCTGTCACAATCGTACCGGTTGCTGATTGTTTGAAAATGACAATCAATTACTTCGATTGGTGGCGGCGCGTTTTTCGTAGGGCAGCATGTTGTTAGTTTGGCCGTGTTGCTGGTTTGTAAAGTTGATATTAGGCAAAACACGTAAATGTTTGAGTTCCAGTTTTTTGGGACAAAATTAATTTATATTGAACTGCAAACGCCATATGAATTTATCTAAAGGGCGGTAAAAGTTTAAAACTGTATTTTAAGCATTATCATTCACCTTTCTGTCATTTTAGATCTCAAAATCATATTTTCATTAGCGAAAACTTCTCTCTGTTAGTCTTTCGCTTCTCTTAAATAAATAATGGATTAATCGGAAAGAAAAACATCAAGTTTTGATACATGATATTTGGAAGATTTTGTACCAAATTAATTTGGATGCACTGGCGACCACCTTGTCAGAGCAACCGACTAAAAAACAACAAGGCAGTCTCAATTGAGTTGTCACATCCTATCCTTGGTTCCGAGCAGCGTGGCGATTCATATAAAAAATTTAGATTTAAGAGAGAAAAGAGAAAAAAGTGTGACAAAGGGGGAAGGGGTGGTTGAAAATCGCCAATTTTAGCATGACGTACTTTATGGATCTTCTCTTATCAAAATAACACTCTCCCTGGTTTAAAAAATGCAGATCAAACCAAAATTTCAAAATCTGAAACTCGTACATTTAAGGCTAGTGACGACAATTGGCTTCAAGTGTGGATCGCCTGGAAAATTCGAACGGATACGGAACAGCTTGTGTTTTAGTACATTATTACAGGTGACCTAAAGATTATAAACCTAATAATAGGAATAATGGCTTATTCCTAAGTAAATCCATGTCCACATTGCGAGGAAGAGAAAAACTCGAGTGCGACGTTTCCAGGACTATTAAAAATATTCGTGATAACTGCGACCGCAATATAGGTTCAAATAAAAATTGAAAAATTCGGGCATGCTGCGAAAAATACATCTCATTCCCGGCAAGGACCGTGATTCCATATTGAAAAGCAGTGCTGAAACGAACTGGACAGATTTATGGATTTATGGAGTGGGGTTATGTTCATTCATTCATTTAGTTTACATCTAAACAGATAACACTGAATCAACAATTTGACGCCACAATACACGGTTCGAGGCCGCATCTCTCCATCCTCGAATACTCCCCACGCTCGCCAAGTCATTTTGCACCTGGTCTGCCCATCTCGCTCGCTGCGCCCCACGCCGTCTCGTACCTGCCGGATCGGAAGCGATCACCATCTTTGCAGGGTTGCTGTTCGGCATTCTTGCAACATGTCCTCTCCATCGTACCCTTCCGGCTTTAGCTACCTTCTGGATACTGGGTTCGCCATAGAGCTGGGTCGTGGTTCATTCTTCGCCGCCAAACACCGTCTTCTTGCACGCCGCCAAAGATGCTCCTAAGTTCCAGGTCCTAAGCGCCCGTCTCTCGAATACTCCGAGTGCTTCCAAGTCCTCCTCGAGCATTGTCCATGTTTCATGTCCGTAGAGGACAACCGGTCTTATAAGCGTCTTGTACATGACACATTTGGTGCGGTGGCGAATCTTTTTCGACCGCAGTTTCTTCTGGAGCCCGTAGTAGGCCCGACTTCCACAGATGATGCGCCTTCGTGTTTCACGACTAACGTTGTTGTCAGCCGTTAGCAAGGATCCGAGGTAGACGAATTCCTCGACCACCTCGAAGGTATCCCCGTCTATCGTAACACTGCTTCCCAGGTGGGCCTTGTCGCGCTCGGTTCCGCCCGCAAGCATGTACTTTGTCTTTGAGGCATTCACCACCAGTCCAACTTTTGTTGCTTCACGTTTCAGGTGGCTGTACAGTTCTGCCACCTTTGCAAAAGTTCGGCCGACAATGTCCATGTCATCCGCGAAACAAATAAATTGACTGGATCTGTTGAAAATCGTACCCCGGCTGTTACACCCGGCTCTCCGCATGACACCTTCTAGCGCAATGTTGAACAACAGGCACGAAAGTCCATCACCTTGTTTTAGTCCCCGGCGCGATTCGAACGAACTGGAGTATTCGCCCGGAATCTTCACACAGTTTTGCACACCATCCACCGTTGCTTTACTCAGTCTGGTAACATTCCCAGGAAAGCTGTTCTCGTCCATAATTTTCCATAGCTCTACGCGGTCTTTACTGTCGTATGCCGCCTTGAAATCAACGAACAGATGGTGCGTTGGGACCTGGTATTCACGGCATTTTTGAAGGATTTGCCGTGCAGTAAAGATCTGGTCTGTTGTGAGCGGCCGTCAACGAAGCCGGCTTGATAACTTCCCACGAACTCATTCACTAATGGTGACAGACGACGGAAGATGACCTGGGATATCACTTTGTAGGCGTCATTAAGGAGTGGGGTTATGTCTGACACCTTAAATGTGCCTAAAGCGTACAAACGACTTCACTCATACCACGATCTTCTCGATGCTGTGCACATTTTTGTTAAATAATGCGGATTTGAAAAAGTTCGTTGACGTATACATGGATGAACTTTAGTAAAGAACAAATTGGTTACTGCTTCTTGAATTCATTACATGTACCCATGTCAATATCAATCAAAAACAAAGAATTGAAGTACAAATTGCGTTGTTTCTCATTTTTCTAATTTTTTGGAAGTTGAAAAATATGTATTTGACGAGATGTTATACACAGAATTCTGTTTCTACACGATTTCTTTCGGTCGTATTTTTGACCGTATGGCTAAACCCCTAAATAATTCAGAGAAAACTCAGATAATTATTTATATACGATAAATTTTAAATAGGGCTGCGAAATGGTGAGTTGACATCCGGGAAGGGGCGCGTAACATAGCTCTGGTCCTCACAAGTTCCAATACTCACGCTTCCACGGGTCTTCCGATGACAATTGACCGCCAGCTAAGGGTTGCGTACTTAGCTGGTAGTGCAGCCTGGGCACTGTTGTCCTTTTAAAAGGTCAATTGACATCAGCTAGAGTGAGACGGTACGTCCTGTGGGATCTGCCTAGGATGTGGTGGGGTTCGACAGTGGGCTCTGTTGAACTTCTATAAAAAGCTGCATGTGTCCCCAAGCAGGCCCTATCAAAGCGACCGTGTGCCGCTCAAAGCGCACTAGCCTAGTCCTGGTGTTGGGTGGGACTTTAAACAAATTTGACCCGGTGAACTGACCGAGCGTCTGTGCACCAAGGAGGTACGGCTCCAACAGCGTCTGTTCTGGCATCCAGCGGCTGAGTATGAAATGCTATTCCCCAAAAGCTATATCTAAGATGGCAGCCCCATCCCGGTGGATAGGGAACCCTGGCCAACAACCAACTGTTCCCGAAACATCAATTTGTTCGAGAATCCGATAATGAAAGAATAAGGATTGATTTTACGGCGACGACTCTTAGCGCGAAACAACGGACACGAATAGGAACATGGAACGTTTTAACCCTAGCCCAGCAGGGTAAATTGGCACAACTGGGACTGAGTAAAGTCCGTTGGCCAAACTTTGGAGAACACAAAACGTCGTCGGGACAAGCTCTGCTATACTCTGGTTTACGAGGTGAACACGCTCCCCGGCATCGCGGGGTTAGCTTACTACTAAGCGCTCAGGCACACTCTGTGGGAACCTTCAAGTGAAAGGATAATCGTTGTCAGATTTAGAACACAGGTTCGAAACCTTACTAGAATCCAATGTTATGCGCCAACCGATGCTGCCGATCTACAAGACAAAGAGAACTTCTACAGTCAACTCAATGCCGTCGTAGATAGAATTCCGAAGGGTGATATCAAGATCTGTTTGGGCGACTTCAATGCGAAGATCGGATCCGACAACTCGAACCATGAGCGCATTATGGGACGCCATGGTCCCGGAGAAATGAGCGATAACGGAGAGCTGTTCGCAGAATTTTGTGTTAATAACGACATGGTGATCGGGGGATCGCTCTTCCCTCATCGACCGGTTCACAAGGTCACGTGGGTCTCCCGTGACAGCTTTACAGAAAATCAAATCGACCACATCTGCATCAGCCGAAAATGGAAACGGAGCCTTCTTGATGTACGAGCGAGAACAATCTGGGCGAACTACGCACCCAGAGAAAACAATGGATCACCGATGAGACCTGGAGGAAGATAAAGCCGCGATAGAGCGATCGAAAACCAGAGGAGCCAAAGTCTTAGCCCGTCAACGATACGCAGCTCTTGAGAAGGAAGTAAAACGCTCATGTCGACGGGACAAGCAAGCGTGGGCAGACTCTCTGGCCGACGAAGGAGAGAGAGCCGCCGCAACCGGGGACATTCGCCTCCTCTACGTAATCTCACGACGCTTAAGCGGGGCGAAGATGAATGCAACGATGCCTGTGAAAGACGCGAATGATCAGTTATTGACCGACCCAACTGACCAGCTGAAACGCTGGTTCGAGCACTTCGAACAACTTTTTCAAGTGCCAGCCAGGCCATCACCACCTCGGCATGATCTGTCTAGGATCCGACGTATAACACGCGTCAATACCGAAGCTCCATCAATGCTAGAGATTCAAACAGCCATCCAAAGCATGAAATCGAATAAAGCCCCAGGGGTCGATCGCATATCAGCCGAGATGCTCAAAGCTGACCCCATGACATCCGCTCAACTACTGCATTGTTTATTTCGTAATATCTGGGACACCGCAACTTTCCCGGTCAACTGGATGCAAGATATCTTAGTGAAGGTGCCCAAAAAGGGTGACCTGACTGTATGCGATAACTGGCGAGGCATTATGTTGCTGTGTACCGTTCTCAAAGTTCTGTGCAAAATTATCCTAGCCCGGATTCAGGAGAAGATCGATGCGACTCTCCGGCGGCAGCAAGCCGGATTCCGTGCCGGAAGATCCTGTGTGGACCATATTGTCACGCTCCGCATCATTCTGGAGCAGGTCAACGAATAACAAGAGTCCCTTTACTTGGTATTCATTGGCTACGAAAAAGCTTTCGACCGTCTCAATCACGAGAATATGTGGGGTGCCCTGAGACGCAAGGGGGTTCCTGAGAAAATCATCAGCCTCATCGAAGCACAGTACGAGGCCTTTTCGTGTAGAGTGCTGCACAATGAGGTCCTGTCCGACCCGATCCGGGTCGTAGCTGGTGTGAGACAAGGATGTATTCTATCACCGTTACTGTTCCTCATCGTAATCGATGAGATTCTGGTAGATGCGATTGACCGTGAACCAAACCGCGGGCTGTTATGGCAGCCTATAACCATGAAGCACTTAAACGACTTCGAATTGGCTGATGACGTTGCACTCCTCGCGCAACGGCGCTCTGATATGCAGAGTAAGCTCAACGACCTTGCCGAGCGCTCCTCATCGGCAGGTTTAGTCATCAACGTCAGCAAAACCAAATCATTGGATGTAAGCCTTCCAGTTTCACAGTAGCCGGGCAACCAGTGGAGAATGTTGAAAGCTTCCAATATCTTGGTAGCCAAATGGCGTCAGACGGCGGTACCAAGATCGACATAGGCGCACGGATCAAGAAAGCAAGGGCTGCCTTTGCGAGTTTAAGAAATATCTGGAAAAACAGGCAGATAAGTGAACGCATCAAAATACGAATTTTCAACTCTAACGTGAAATCTGTGCTGTTATACGCTAGCGAAACATGGTGTGTATCAGTGGAGAACACTCAACGGCTGCACTGCCGTCATACGCATATCTGTCCCATGTTTGCTGGGATTTCCTATGTACATGGGACAATTATGCGTAGAACGGCAGTTCATTAACAGATGCCTGCGGTATATAATTCGGGCCTGGTGGCCTCACAACTGTATCTCAAACAGCGAGCTCCATCGTCGTTGTCACCAGAGGCCGATAGCAACAGAAATTCGGGATCGGAAGTGGGGCTGGGTCGGCCACACTCTACGTAGGGGCGGAAACCAAATCTGTAAACAAGCATTAGACTGGAACCCAGCGGGACATCGCAGCAAAGGCAGACCCAGAGGCTCATGGCGGCGAAGCCTCAATAAAGAAATAAAAGAAGTCGACCGAAATCTAACCTGGCAACAGGTTAAAGTGATAGCCGGGCAACGCTCAGGATGGAGATCTTTCAAGTCGGCCCTTTGCACCACCGGAGGTGTACAGGATCCATAAGTTATCTACTTTCAAGAGCGCTTCTAAATGACCATCGTTACACACTCAGTTTTTATTTCTGCAGCTCGGCCAAATCCGCACAGCCGTGTGCCCAGCAAAATAAAAACTGATATCCCGTCAGAAATGAGGTTTGTTAGCTGGGTTTCGGCAAATTATTTGCTAATTTTCAGCAACTTTGACGGATATCTCGACGAAAAACATGTTTACTGGGGCTCGGCTATTTCTGCAAACCCTGATAGTAACACTTTGATGGTTGACACCGCAAATAATACTTTTATACCATGCGGTCATTGCCAGGTCATTCTTTGCCATATCAATAATGACAGGTTGCTCTAGTTTCTCTAATGACTTGAATACTTTTTTCTCATTAAATAACATTTTGCTAGATGGTGACTCGCCCCGGAATCTAGCTTGAATATTATCATACTACGGCTATCCTTTGATGTTTTTCTTCCAACCATGAATGCAACGGCTTTGTTATCCGAGGCAACGTTGGCTTCTCCATGCAACTTGACACGACAGTCTTTCGCCATATGGCCCTTCTTTCAGCATCTGTTGCATTTACCATTAAACTTTCGTGGCTTCTGTTTGAATCCGGCGAAACCTGCAGGTTTCTCTTTACTCGTATCCACCATTCTATCCAACTTTTTCAGTTCTGCCATCAATCGCTCACGTACAACATCCAGAGGTAATTGTTTTTTTTTTCGAGATTCCCCAACGCTGTCACTAGTGGGTCGAAGGATTCTGGTAATGTCACAAATAGTTGAGAGACCATATCTATCTGCTTCTTCCATCTTCGCGCCAGCTGACTTAAGTTATCTCACCAGCTCATCGAACGCCTTCAAATGATCCTTGATCAATGATCCTTCTGTCATTTTGAGCCTAGGGAGCTGCTTCCGGATAAACGTTCGAGAGGACACCGACTTTTTGGCATACACATTCTCCAGAACAGTCAAGATTTCCTTTGCCGTAGTTTTCTCGCGGATTAGATCCAGAAGGTCATCATGAATGAAGGAAATAATTACGTTCACTGTCTTGTTATCCATTTTTGAAGCATTGCTAGTTCATCCGCACCCGAGCAGGAGCGACGACCTCGATAACAGAAATTGGTATGATTTAGCATGGGTCTACTACGAAAGGCCGAATCACAAAAGGCCGAATCACGAATGGCCGAATTACAAAAGGCCGAAAGCAAAAAAGGCCGAATGCACAAAAGGCCGAAACCACAAAAGGCCGAAATCACATAAGGCCGAATCACAAAAGGCCGAATCGCGCGCTCGCTCCGGTCCACTTTGTTGGTCTGCCGATTTAATTCAACTTTTTTTATTCAAATACCTACTTAATATAATTTAGAATATTCGGATTATTTTGTGATTTCTCACTAAAGTCTTGTGAAGTCAGTTTCTCTTAAATTGAGAGAAAATGAAATACATTTAAGAACACCGCGTTACCGTAAGTTATACAGCTTTTAGTTAAAAGCATAATAATTTGAAATTTTGATTTTGTTTAGATTCTGATGTCGCAATTAGATCATGAGTAGTGCGCATCATTAGCACAACCATGCGTCATGAAGCGCACAACTCCTACATTAATGCAAATCGACAATTCGACTGTGTGAGCCATGAATCCAGTGGAATTCAACTCGGGCTCTTGCATCAGATTTAGGAATTTATCTTTTCCCAATACTACTGATAATGATTACTATATCACCAAAGGAAGAAAAAAGAGAGCTCTTGGATTACTCCGTTACTTTAAATTGCTAATATTTATACGTATACAGTGTTCAATTATGTTCATCCTTTCATTACTGCAATGAAGATTGATCTATTATGGAATATAATAAGGATTCAAATTGACTCTGTAAACACCGTCATACAACTTCTTTCAATAATTGAAAGATTGAGCTTCGACGTTGAACTGACGTTAAATACATCAACTGAATAAGATTGATTAGATCGCTGCTTCTTCTTCTTCTTATTGGCATTACATCCCCACACTGGGACAGAGCCGCTGCTAGTAGTTACAAAACACGTGGACAAGTTTTTCTTAATGGGGCACCATAATAAAAGTAAACGTAAATTTGTGAGTATTCTATGTTCTCTTGGTTGAAAGATTGTAACTTTTGTAATGATTCGATCTTTTGTGTTATTCGGCCTTTTGAGATTCGGCCTTTTGTATCATTCGGCCATTCGTGGTTCGGCCTTTTGGGGTTTCGGCCTTTTGTGGTATGCTAGAACATTTTCGGCCTTTTGTGATTCGGCCTTCTGTGGTTCGGCCTTTTGTGATTCGGCCTTTGGACCGGATCCCTTTAGCATTGCATAAGAGGTAAAATACCAAAAAATAATACCAAAAACTTAAATGCAGAATACTTGAGGCATAACATGCTTAGGTATTTCAATACCAAACGAATGGTTATGCATTTGGTATTGAAATTCAATTTAATAACTGAGTATGTTATGGCTCAAGTATTGTGCATATTAGTATCAATAACAGAATTAGGTATTATTCAGCCAATTTCTCCTGCTCGGGCAGCTACTGGTGGGTCCATGAATGTCGCATCTAATAGCTAAACGGACTTCAAATATCTCTCCACACGAAATTCCCAATTTTCATATCCAGTCCCGGAAAACGGAACTATTCCGTGAACTGTATCCTTTCGTGAGTCGCCCATAACCTCTTGTAATGAATCGACTGCTTTGAGCGTGCTTACAGCGGCACACTAGGAGTTAACTTTCTGAAATCAGCATGGCGAAAGGCATCTAAGGTTCGATTTCTCAAAATTAAGCACTTTAATCGAAAAAATATTTGGTAGGCGTAGTAGCGGACACCATCCCTCATAACCGATACCAAATAGTTTTTCATAAAAAGTTCCTAATGAATCGCCTCCTTTGAGCGTGCTTACAGCGGCACACTAGGAGTTAACTTTTGGAAATCAGTATGGTGAAAAGCATCTAATGTTTAATATCTCGAAAATGAGCACCTTAATCAAAAAAAATATTTGGTAGGCATGGTAGTGGACACTTTCCTACATAACTGGTACCGAATAGTTTTTCGTTGAAAGTTCCAACTGTTGAGAAAACCCGCGTTAGATGCCTTTCGCCATACAAACTTCGGATGGTTAACTCATGCTGGCTATTTTGTACATATACTATAGCGCCTGGGGCCCTCCTTAGCCGTGCGGTAAGACGCGCGGCTACAAAGCAAGACCATGCTGAGGGTGGCTGGGTTCGATTCCCGGTGCCGGTCTAGGCAATTTTTGGATTAGAAATTGTCTCGACTTCCCTGGGCATAAAAGTATCATCGTATTAGCCTCATGATATACGAATGCAAAAATGGTAACTTGGCTTAGAAACCTCGCAGTCAATAACTGTGGAAGTGCTTAATGAACACTAAGCTGCGAGGCGGCTCTGTCCCAGTGTGGGGATGTAATGCCAATAAGAAGAAGAAGAAGAAGAAGAAGAAGAACTATAGCGCCTGGATGTGGCTGCGGCGAGTAGAAAATCAGCCACTGCCAATAATTCATTAGCAATGAATCGCCCGCTTTGAGCGTGCTTACAGCGGCACACTAGGAGTTAACTTTTTGAAATCAGTATGGCGAAAGGCATCTAAGGCTCGATTTCTCAGAATTAAGCACCTTCATCGATAAAATATTTGGTAGGCGTAGTAGCGGACACCATTCTTTATAACCGGTACCAGATAGTTTTTCATGAAAAGTTCCTCATTTTGAGAAAACACGCGTTAGATGTCTTTCGCCATACAAATTTCTGGGGGTTAAATCTTGCTGGCTATATGCGCATATACGATAGCGCCTGGATGGGGATGCGGCGGGTAGAAAATCAGCCACTGCCAATAATTTATACACAGTGGTTGAAACAGGAACAAAAGCTTATTGAACTGATCTTGTGGAGAAGGAGAGTTGGTAATGGAATGAACAAATTTTTTATTTAGTTCTAATCAATAGGTTGCTAGGGTGGTACTTTATAGAACCAATGGTAGCTTTGGCTCCGCATAATGTGAATATAATGCTCACGTCATAATCAACGTTGGCTGTCCTTCCCCATATGGCGATCTTGCCCCACTTTCCCCTACTCGAAACCAGATCAAAACAACCCTTTGTAATAAGCTCCAATTTTTCGGTCAAAATGCTATTTTTCATAATACACGAGGAAGATAATATTACCGCTAGGTTGATTAATCAGGGTTTAAATTCCTTCTTTTTGTAAAGGGACTCTAATAACTTTTAAAGCATTAATGTTTAGTGGAAAACATCAAGCATTGAATGCTAATAGAGCACTTATTCAACCCAACATAGTCTTCTTCAGCTAAAAAAAACTAGCTTAAATTGTTTTTTACAATCAGAAATTATTCGAAATTGATATTATAATCCACTAAATTCACGCAAAATGGAAATACGAATATCTTGGGCAAAATACACAAAATTTATCAAGCAAGTAGGTATCATCAACATGCATAAAACTCACCTATTGGAAAACAAAGCTCCACCATCCGTCACAACATTGACCGGATTCGTCAGATGATTGCCATTGGTACCAGCAGCATGTTGCTGCTGTTGCTGATGCTGATGTTGCTGCTGGTGCCCTCCTAGATGGCCATTCATGTGGTGATGATGATGGGTTCCCGGTTGCGATTGCTGCTGCTGATGGTGATGGTTGTACGGCTGGTGCTGATGAGAATGCTGATGGGCATGGGGCGGATGGTGTTGTGGATCGAAGTTGTTGTTCAGATGGTTGAAGTTACTTTGGCCGCCATCGGAAAAGGGTGCCGCTCCACTACCAGGCTGTGGTTGCTGATGCGGATGGATGGGATTTCCGGGGAAGGACTGCTTCGTCGGAATCGAAGGGGGGAAATTGTTGTTCACCGAGGGGAATGGAGATTGGCTACCACCTAAGTGGAGTGGTTCCTCTGGAACTGAAGGAGGAACGTTGGTGTTGGCACGTAGATCTCCGCGTCGCACTCGCGGGGGACTGGAGCTTCGCAACGAATTAGACCGAGCCACACTGGATGTTTTTGGAAGAACCAGTTTACCCGGTTCCCCTATGCTGCCTGTTGTTGAGGCTGCACTGGAGGTGTTATGCGGTCGAACGATGGTTTTCAGATCGAGGATTTCCGTAGGAGTAATTTCCGACGGATCAATCAACGGAAGAGGACGATTAGTGGATTTCAGTATTTGATTGTTTCCTACAATTGAGGCCCACTGCAATGGAAGCCCGACGTATCTTCCTTCTCGTTTATCGAAGCCCGTGTGGACCCGGTGCTCAAAATTGCTCGGAAAGGAAATTTGAGGCTTTTTCTTCTTTTTGGAAAACATTTTCACAACATGTACCGAATGCCACTTGCTTCAAGCTTTTCAAACCCCGGCTAATTTCCACACTCTTAGGTATGTTCACCTTTTCCGTTATTCGTACACTTTTACTATGCGATGACTAAACCAGATTGTCGCACTTACACTCTATTCTTCTCAAAGGCAAAGGAATTTGGATCACCTATATTCACGGACCTGCTCTCTTCGAGGTGACATCAGTAGGTTGCAGCTTGAATTTTTGCTACGTTCAAGAACACCCTCATTTTGAAGTACTGGAACTATCTAAAAACCAGCTTCTTGATACGGCAAAATGACAACAATTCTAAGCCACACACTCTTTGTTATTTTGCTTCCTTCACTATTTTTCGCTGAACAAATTCCCTCGCATAAACTTTTACCACTACACTACATCGCACTTCCCTTGATATTATTTGAAACACGAGACTCTGTGCTGGAACGTTGCTGGCTGTGAAGAAGCGTAGTAAGTAAAGATATGCGATATTTTGACTGCTAAGGAAGCTGTAATTGTAATAGTAGTTTATAACAGCGATCGGAACAAAATTTAGCTAGTTTTTTCATTGACCTATAACGTCATTGCCTTTGGTCTAATGATTGATCGTACAATATTGTAAAAACAATTTCTATAAAGGAAGTTATTTTTTCAGCTCCATTTTTCAATAATTGAAATTATTGTCCGAATTTGTTTAATATTAATTTAATTTTTAATGGATACAATAAACGCAAGCGAGGTTGAACAAGAGTTAAAATTATTTCACCGAATTTCTTAATAATCACCCCCAGCAGCTACCAAACCAAATTTTAGCTTAGCGTCTATCATCGAAAAAAAAACATAATCGGTGGGATTATAGCATAGTATTGTATTGTAAATATTATCGAAAGAAAACTAGGGCACACTAGCTATAAATGTTGTGAAAATCCATCTTACAACTTCCAGGTAGTATAGTATCTGGACAATAAATATCGTATACCCTTAATAAGAGTAGTTGTCAAACGCCCTGCCACTCTCTTGTCAACAAACTGCACCTACACAAGTGAAGCGCGTCGATCGCCTCGAATATCCGCGCACACAATCAAATCCAAACAACAGAAAAATGGGAGGAAAATCTTCTGCATCCCTGAGGAATCGCGATTTATTTCCGCCAACAGTGGCTCGTTCCGGGAAACATTACCAGCACTTAATGCACTAATCACCGTTATATCGTTGGCGATAAAATCCTTTCCATTTTGAACGGAAATTTGCGACAATTTTCACACGCGACAACTTCCGATACCGAAAACAACGAAGATCACAACCAATCCTCTCCGTTGCGCTGCGCGACTGTGGCAGTTTCTTTGGCGATCTTCTTCTTGACTTCGTGTCATTTTGCTGCCAAAGCGAAGTGCGCCGACAGTGGTGCCAATAATTTTATTTCGGAACAAATTTCATCAAAAACTTGTTGACCATGGTGAAACAAGGTGAAACTAACCTCAAAATGTTCATGTTCATATGATTCAAGCTCAATAATTATTTATATTTCAACTTATCATCACACGTATTTTTGCCAGAGCTATATGAAAAGTAATAGTTGAGGAATATTATAACCACTGGGTTATAACAAACCTACTGGCATCACTCTTCATTTCATTTCAATAACGACACTAGCGCTTGATGTTACTTTAGCGGTGGGTAACAGCAACGTAAATGGTATTTTCGCGTTTTCTCAATACATCCCCGGTGAAAAAAGAATAAAAGACAATCATACACTGAAAACCAACACTGCTAAAAAAGTTTATACACAAAGGACTGTGCACACCTGACTGTTTTTGCAAAAGATATTTTAGTTACTAGATAAATATTGTCGTTGTCGTAGCTGTCCGGAACATCTTTTGCTGGCGAGGATAGGGGAGCTAAATGTCAAAGAAGGAAAATCCATACGATTTGACAGGTATGTACCACACATGTTTCGGACAGCAGAACAAAGGGAACCGAAGCGACAATCTTTATCTAGTAACTAAAATATCTTTTGTTTTTGCCCTCGGTTTTGCATCAACGAAATTTTGGTGTGCACCTGCACCTGCGGATAGAGCTCACTACTAAAAATCTACACATATTTATTGGCAAAAATCCATAGATTTAACTTATCAGCGCACACATAACCTTTATCCACGCGAACTACACGCCCATTTCAAATCACTCAGAGACTGAGTGAAATTGTATTGCCGTCTCTTTTTTTCTCACGGAAATCTAACTCAATTTTCGTAAAAAGTGGAACTACTCAAATTTTGAGTAGTTTCACTTTTTACGAAAATTGAGTAACCTTTCCGTGCACGCTTACCCGCACGGAAAGATGTCTAAAAGCAAAAGATATTTTAGTTACTAGATAAAGATTGTTGCTGTCGTCGCTGTCCGGAACATCTTTTGCTGGCGAGGATAGGGGAGCTAAATGTCAAAGAAGGAAAATCCATACGATTTGACAGGTATGTACCACACATGTTTCGGACAGCAGAACAAAGGGAACCGAAGCGACAATCTTTATCTAGTAACTAAAATATCTTTTCTAAAAGCGAACAGGAATCTACCTGAATAAGACGCAAACCACCTTAGCCAAGCTTCAATTTCATTTTCCCCTTAAACCAAGCATGATCGTGCATGTGTGTGCTACCGGTGCACTAATACCATAGATATAATAATCAAGAAGTTGGGGTCAGAGCAAATTAATACTCAATTTATGGTTCCAGTGTACTAAGTTCTCGGTACCCAAGCGGTACCCAGTAAATCCAAGCAATCTTTAGTGTAAATTTGAATTTGTTCTAAATCCACGTCGCCATGGTTATCATCGTACCTGTTTGTTTATTGTTTTTTCATGGTTGTCTGTAAATTCGCCTGTTTTAAGTGATCAGTTTTTTAGTTCTCTTTCTGAACATCTTATTAAATATGTACTTATTTGTTCTAGGTTGAATTTAAGCATGGCGTTTCACAAAAGTAATATGCACAAGCTCTCGTGGTTTGACTCGCCTCAAAACTAAAACAGGGTCGGCGACAAGGGAGGTTACAAACGCTTCAGGAACTATCACGGGAATCAAGATGCTTCGGATACAATTGCCAGTTCATAGACGTAAAACTATATTACATTAACAGGCCATTTTCCTTAGAAGAACTAGCGGCCCCAGAAAACCGATACCGAGTCCTATTAAGTGTCCAACTTAAGTGACAATTGTGAATTGCCTTCTAATGGTCTATGGTCATTTCCAGCAATGACATTCTTGTCGCTTCTCCCGTTACATGCGGTCACATAAGCATTTGCTTGCTACCTTTGGAAAGCCACTACCATTTTGACGAACGACTAATTTTGCATGTCCCGATCCACCATCCACCGATATATCCTCTTAGGTATTATATCCGAAACTTTTCTCACACCTGTATCAATTTTCCTTATTTCATTTCTCCCTTTAAATTCAAATTTTCCTACAAGATTCAATTTGTGGGCGTTCCCGAACACATTATAATAGATTCAAAATAATAGAAAGGGGACCGAAAAACTTCACATTGTGAATAGTCCTAATAGGTAATGGGTTGGAAGTGATAAACAACGTTGCCTTGATATGTTGCCAGATATTTCCGTTTAATGGCCACTGGTTCCTCTGCCACGTCTAATTGGTTCGAGAATCTACTACTGAGGTTTTTTTTGGAAATGTCGGTGCTATTTCGGAACAACTATCGGGAGACCCAATTCCTGTTGATTACGACCAGTTAAGGCAACTGTTTTATACGTCGTTGGTTCCACATCGGTTGACAGGGTTATATAAAAGAAATTCCTCGAGGAGTACGATAGTTTTCCGGAGAACTTCCGAAAGGAATGAAAATTGAGAAAGTATTTGATTGGGACTCCGGTTAGATATGATGTTTTATTGATGTTAGCT
Source organism: Armigeres subalbatus (assembly GCF_024139115.2). Classification (NCBI taxonomy): domain Eukaryota; kingdom Metazoa; phylum Arthropoda; class Insecta; order Diptera; family Culicidae; genus Armigeres; species Armigeres subalbatus. The sequence goes on from NC_085141.1 coordinate 308,478,446, forward strand.
GCAACAGAGTGTGGTGGACGACTGGTGTTGTTACAGATATGTGTGTGAGATTCTTGTATCGGAGGCAGAAGCGGCTATTGATCACTAACCTTTTCTTTCTATTAGAGATCAATTTCCTTCTAAGCTCAAGCTCGCGACTGCTTATCGGCTGGTCACTGCATATTAGAATCGGAATCCACTAGCAATGATCATGTCTGCTGTAGGTGGACCTGAAACCACCATATGGTGCGTCGTCGGAGAAAATTGTGTCATAGTGTTGATGTAATAATGATTATGATAATGCAATGCTGTCGACGGTGATGGGATCCTAAGATTCGGTGGTTGAATATTCAGAGCTTACAGGTTGTTTTTGGATAATTGGTGTTAGGAAAGTCTTCAATAGTCATAGAAAACCTAGCTGATTTATTGGAGGAAAGATATGTGCTCCAGCTTTCCCCGGGAAAGTCTCATTCTGAGCCGAAATCGTCAAAAAGCATCCGAGGGTAGAGATATGAGTGAAATTTCCCTCAGCTCAAAAACTCGAATCTTTCAAACTCCGTGACCATTTGTTATATATATGTTAGAGATTCACATTTCTCGACTAGCCTGTGTCTTTTGACATTTTCTTGCGGCTAGATTCAAAAATAAATGCAAACATTTAAAAATATAAAATAAATCAATTATATTACTTGCCAAGAATATAGAAGAACTCGTTCTATTCAAATGACAGAATCAATTTGCCCGAAATAGTTTTTAATAGATATCAACCATCACATCGCACCAAGCCAATGGACGCTATGCCACGCGCGCCAGCCTGAGTTCAGACTATTACTTAGCATATCCACTGATATTGTACCTAAGACTGTAATATCCAGGGTAATATCTATTAGTTAGTTTCGTTTTTAGTTTTCACGCCTGGCGATTTTTTTGTTTTGTTTTGTTGGTCGAAGAAAGCAAACTGCGGTATGTAACCATAGATAAAATTACTGGCAGTATAGCATTAGCATTGTTACGGTGTAATTCGTAGATTGGACACTAGTGATACTCATGTTTTACTTTTGAGATCCTTATCTAGAATGCTATATAATAATAATAATAGAATGCTATCAGAAATCAAGAAGGGGAGTGGTCCTTGATTCCAGTCTCAAACAAAAATAATAAAAGCATGAGGATTACTACTCCTGGCCACGCCCATCTTCACCATAACTAGGTAGAGGAAGGAAGTGTTGATGTAGTACTTACTTAACGAGAGGTCACCGACTTAGCGACACCCTCATAAGTACCACGGAGTTGGATAATTAGGAAGGTAATCGTTGGGTCAGGGTTTGCCTGTAGCTGGCAATGTAACCGTGGTAGATCTTACCCCGTAACACACCACGTAAAGGTTTCTACCCAGCATTACGGGTCCAGTATAATATATTAAAATGGTTGTGTGTATTTTGCAATTCGGAACATTCCTAATTAAAGATGGGCCAGACTAATGAGTTATCATGTCAACGAGAGCTGGAAAAGCGCGGGGTATACTACATTATTATAATCATTTCCTTACCGGTTATATTGGTTATAAATAGGTGTTACGTATTGTCTTAAAATCGAGCGTCCTGTCATGGAAAATCGTATTTCGTGTTACAAAACAACGCAACGTAGGAAAGACCTTGAGCCGGATGGTAGTCATACACTGAGGAAAATGGACGTATGATTTTCAATCAAACGCCTTATGAAAATTTGCCACAAGGAATCGGTATGAATTTCAATATGTTACCTTATGAATGATGATTTTCATTTGAAAAAAAGCAAAGTGTGGCAGACTGGGTTCGAACCATGGACGTCGGGGTCGGGAGGCCGGTATGTAGACCACACGCCTATCGACGCTTGAATACTAGGGAAGGTAACTGCGCATAAGAAGCACTGTTGGTGGAATAATCAGTCGAAGATTCATAAGGCGCCAATTATGAATTTCGATAGTCCAGTTCGCTGAGTGTAGGTGTATCGTGAAGGAATATGTATTTAAAGCTTTGAAAAATCCTACTCTCAGCCAGGATCGTCAAGTTTAGAGAGTGCAAGGCTGGTCAACAGTTTCCTAGTCGAAATGGGCCATTGTTCCGAAAATCTTTCATTACTCGAATCCATATGGCCAATCTGCTCTCTGTAGTTTCCAGCGACTAGGAAGGTATTATCAAATATATTATATTAACAATATAGCTCACTCTCATGAAATACTGGCGACCCATGCTTTGGCGTATGTGGCGCCACCCGTGGCAGAAATGCAACTACTACACACTAAAATTTCGCGCAACGCTAATTGACGCAAGTGGTGTCAAATCTAAATAGCAAGAGTCCTTCATGAAAAGGACGCAATGGCAAAACTGTGGAATCGATACAATTTATTATTAGCTAGTTTATCTTGTTTGAGATTTTTATCGATAATTTTTCGGCGAGTTAGCTTACCATAAACATGGCCCATCGATTTCTGGAGTTTGGACACTTCCATTCAGCAGACGGTCTTTTTTATTTCTGTTGAGGTGTACCACTGCGACCAGTTTCTCCTGGCGCGGGGTTCATTGCGAATCATAACAATACACCATGTCAAGCAATTGTATAAATTCAATAATTCTAGGAATTAGTGAGCTTGAAATTTGATTATTTTACCTGCGCTAAGTAGATTCGTGCCTATCAAAAGATACACAGTACACGCTATTCTGAGATTCCCAGTGAGGATTTATCTTCGTTCATCTATTGGAAATTTTGCGCCGTATTCGACTCCCATGCAAAAAATATTGACCTACCAAAATATTCTCCCACCAGTTTCTTCATATATGGATGACGTCCCCTCTACAGAAAAGAGCGTTTTGGTCTGTGAAAAAAGATGCAAGAATGATATTTTGGATTGTACTTTCTCTAATTTCTATACAATTGGACGTGTGAGCATTTGTTTTGGTGTTTCGACAAATTTGCACGGTAGTCTATTATTCGGTGAGAAAAGCATTTTATCCAGTTTTCCGCGAGCGGTAATGGCCGCCAGCTTGCCTGCGGGTCAGTCTCTGATTTGACGTTTGTGGAGGTCAACTGCACCCACCGCTCCGAGCATTCTGACCAATGTGGCATATAAGAAGGTGCTGATTCAGTGAATTCAAGCCTTCTTATATACCACATTGAACAAAATTCTCGAATGGTGGGTGCAGTTGACCTCCAGAAACGTCAAATCAGAGACTAACCCGCAGGCAAGCTGGCGGCCATTACCGCTTGCGGAAAACTGGATAGGGCACTGCACGGAAACATCTCTTTCGTTCGTCATCAGGGTTCGGATTTCTCACTCACTCACGCGACAACTGATCACTCCACCATGCATTTTATCCGGATAAATTACAGTGCGATAAACTCCGGCACAAGCGATGGTGCGAAAAATTGTTATCCTTCTTCCCATGCTTCGCGAAAATCAAATGCTGCTTACTTTGCCTCTCCAAGCTGATTGAATCTGACGATGCGCCACGATAAACAGAAGGTTCAATACAGCAGTTTTTCTCTTCGCTTTCAATCAATTCATGTGGTGGTGTGGTTATAGTGGGCGTACTGAAAATTTTAAAATTGTTTTAGGTTAGAATCCCGTTGCGGTCCTAAATTTTTGTAAATATGCTTGTAAAATTTATCTGGTGAGGCGACGAGAAGGAAAATTTGTGGATTAAAATTAAATTATCCGGCGATCCGGCGCTCACGAATTTATCACCCGCCATTCTATCCGGATTAAAATGTTGTGTGAGAATACTTCCTCACAGGGGGACCATGAAAAATCACACTCCGCTTAATGGATTAATCGCAGGTTTTTATTCATATGAGTGAGAATTCCGAAGCCTGTTCGTCATAAATTTTGACGTTTACTGGCCTTGTTGTTTTCTAATTTCATTGCAGTGAGAAAGAGACAAAGCAGTCCGTGCAGTGCCCTATATAGGACTATCTATAAACTTTACCTAAGTCTGACTTAAAGACCCGTAAAAGCATGTTTACCATAAAATAGGTGACTGTTTTTTTGGACTGGGTGACTTTTTACTCAAAAATGGGTAGAATGAGAATAGCCTGTACCAGTGTCAACAAACATTTTCAGGAGAAACGTCACATCTACACGCTTAAAAGATAATGGCCAAATCAAGTTTATTGACCATTTCAGATAACAGATGGTGCTGTATTCACTAGGAAGGCTATCTCTAATTCGATGTATGGGGAAAAGCGAAGTGACCTATATTGTTAATATAATATATTTGGTATTATTCAAATGGCAGAAGTAATTTCTCAGAGATTGCACCATAAGCTCGAGCCGCACCAAATTTCGTTTGCTGCGCAGTGATATATAGTTTATATCACCACACCATTATATCCACTAAGCTTGTGCCTAAAATTGAAATGAAATTGATTATTTCAGCCTGAACGATTCTTACGTATTTCCATTTTTTCGCTGTTTGTTTTTGTTGATTTAGAGAACAAACTTCGAAAACGTTTCCATGGCTGCAGTACTAAGCCTTGTTCTACCCAAGTAACATTTCAAGTTTTATTCCTCTCTAGGAATGGTTTTCAAGATCAAATTAAAAGATCTACTAATAAAACCGCCTTTTAAACGACAACCTTTTGATTACCACTATAAGAGTATGATATGACCAAGTGGCCCTCTCTAGATAACCACTATAAGCCTTCTATAAGAGTAAAATGAAACCCTTTTTAAACCACCCGTAAAAAGGGAATTTGGCTGCGGCAGCTGTCAAAAATGTGCTTTGAAAAAAGAGAAATAGATTTGCAGAAAAAATAATAACAAGGAAAATAAATTGTTGATGCCAATCATGATAAGAATGACTGCCAAATATTATTTTTTCAGGTTTGTTTTTCGATGTACTTTAATCGAAATGAAGTGCGCGTTCGATTTCATGGTGAAAGCTAGTGAAAAAATTAGCTTGAACACCACGCGCCAGCGGAATTATGTAGATCTGAGCAATGAATTAAAAATAACAATATTATACAAGTCAACTGAACTATTGATATTCTACCACAACATATTTGTAATTTAAATCAATTAACTAGAAAGTGCTTAACGCGGTGAAAATATCGTTTAATCATTGACGAATACATAGACCTAAATGTCCGGTACAAAGCCATCAGAAAATCGGGCACCATGTCTTCTTCTTCATTTTGAAGAAAATACCCCTCGTGGGTGACGAATTACATAAATATTTTACGAGCGCTGACTTACCCCTCTTGACGTTTTGACAGTTTGTTTGTTTTTCTCCCTCACCTTCACGGAAGTTTTAGAATACCCATTAAATGAGATAAATTCACCCATTTTTTTAAAGGGTGCTGAGATGTCATAAAATGGGTATTTTTTCTTAAACAAAAAAGAGTATTTTTCCCCCATCAGCGAGTATCTCTTTCGAAAAATTAGATTGGGTAAATTTTATGCATACCAAATATTTGTCTAGCGTAACAGCATTTTTTCTGAAAATCAGTTCCTAAGTTGATAAATTAATATAATAATAATATTTTTTTTGTTTGAAACTCCTCCGGAAAAACTGATTATGGCAAAGAGATTTTAGAAGTAGCTCTACTCTTTTACATGAGGTAAGTTGAATTTTATTTTGATTTTGGCATCGACCATTTGTGCGAGGGAAACAGAAGCTGCCATCACAAGTAATTTTAAATAAAATTCTCCTTTACAGTGAAAAAGTTTCCTATAATCATTAAAATATTGGCCATTAGCAGCAGGATAAACACTATGGCCAACATCTCACGTCAGGAATGGAACGACGAGCGGAAGAGAAAACATTACATCGATGGGATCCCGTTTTCCGATCCGACAGTGCCAATGGAAGCAAGAAGCGCAGTGCAAACAAAATTTGATTCCAGATCACACCAGAATGGCCACATCTCATCGTCGAAGGATGGTCACAATTGGGGTTCCAAGTGTGGGGCATCATCCCGTCGAAGGTTGCAAGAGGACATCAGAAGAAACAGTTACGACGCGATGGGGATTGAAGCCAACAAAGCGGATGGATTTGAGGAAAGGAGCTAGCAGCAAGTTGAGTACTTGAATATGTTGAGGAAAAGGGTTTTTTTATATGTTCCTATACCCGAAATTACGATTTTAATAAAAATAAATATTTTCATGCGTTTTTAAATTATTGAACAAGTTATCTTATGTCTATTTAAATTAATTCATTCTAACCTCAATCTTTCCGTTTTGATAAAATGAGGAATTTTTACCCATTTTTTACAGAATAGCCACGGGTGAAAAAAACTCATTTTTTGAAGTTTAGAGGACGTACTCATTAATGGGTAAACGCGATTTACCCATTAAATGAGTTATGCCGCTTTTGTTAGAAATGGGTACGAAAATACCCATTAATGGGTACTTGAGTGCTACCGTGTTGTGACGTCGTTTCGGTTCGTTTGTTGTTTGTTCGTTTCGTTACTCAGTTGAAGCGTGAGTTCGACCGTTTTGGTGCCATCAAAAAGATCGAATATAACAAAGGGGACACCCAGGCCTACATTCTGTACGATTCTATTGATGCTGCTACGGCTGCTGTGAAGGAAATGCGTGGATTCCCGTTAGGGGCACCGGATCGTCGTATTCGTATCGATTTTGCTGACAACGGAACAACACCATCGTTCTCAAAGCGCAGTGGATGTTTTGAGGAAGGCGGTGAGTATCGTCGCGCCCCCGACTACGAATATCCGGAAGGTGGTGCATCATACGAGGAAAATTCATTGTACGGCTATGGTGGAAGACCGTTCCGCGGCAGAGGAGGATTCCGCGGGCGTGGTGGTTTCCGTGGCAGTTTTCATAGTGATGGCCCACCGCACCACGGGGACAATGATGAATGGCGTCGATCAGGAGCCGATGGCGAATATGATTCACGCCGTCGTTCTGGATCACGTGAACCAGGAATCGATAGATCTCGCTCCCGTTCACCGAGGCGACGCAGTCCGGCTGATTCGGATTCTGATTTGTCTTCTCATAGGAATGGCATGTTATCGAATGCAAGAACGTTACCAGAAGTCGCACGGAAATCTACCACATTCTGGCAAGGGGCGCTGATTTTGAAGAGTTCACTATTCCCCACCAAGTTGCACCTAACGGACGGAAACAACGAAATAGTGGACAGCCTGATGAAGGACGAGGAAGGTAAACACCACCTTCGTATTACTCAGCGACTACGCCTCGATCAACCCAAGTTGGAAGATGTGCAGTAGCGCATATCGACGTCATCGTCGCACGCAATCTTCCTCGGCCTGCCGGGATCGACGTCATCGGTAGCATCGTCGGATGATGCCAGCGTTCAGACGCGTCCACTGCGTAATCTCGTGTCCTACTTGAAGCAGAAAGAAGCGGCCGGCGTTATATCCTTACTCAATAAGGAAACGGAAGCAACCGGTGTGCTCTACTCATTCCCGCCAAGCGATTTTTCGACAGAATTGTTGAAACGAACATGTCAAAACCTCACCGAGGAGGGACTGAAGGTAGACCATCTGATAATCGTGGTGGTCCGAGGAGGAATCGCCTGAGTTGCGGATGAGGGCGCAGATAACACATAAGGTAAGATGATGAATAACGAACTGTAGCAGGGGGTTAGACACTTGAATCTTTTGATTAATTTTTTTTTATCATTTTTGTATTTTTTTGTAAATTTTTCTGAATCTTTTGAATCATTTCAAATCTCGCCTGTTCAATCCCGCTCTAATTTGTTTCAGTGTACTCGTGCATCATCTGTCAAAAGAAATCAGACTGTGCCACCGGTGCCACCGAAACGGTGAAATTCCTCAGCTCCCAACGGAAAGGACATCAACGATCGACCAGCAGTGGAGTCCGATCGGTTGGTTAAGTTTGTTTCAGATAAAACGTTTAGGAAACGGAAACGTTTAGGCAATCAGACGTCGTCAACACCGGAACTCATCCGCTAAAAAATCAGCAATCCGTACCTGTTAATTACGCATAATTCGCTGCAGGTGTTTGCCAAAACGTCAAGAACCTGGACGAAAGCAGCAACAGCACCATTATGCTGGATTTAAGTGGGTTTTCCAGCAGGCGGTAGTGGAATGCGTTCGGAAGGTACCATGGCCGACAACTACCGAAAGGATGCCGCGTTCGGGTCGATAGATTCCAGCAAGGTGCACTTGCGCTATGCCCAGGTAGCGGTGATCAACATCGAGGAACAGCGAGACATCGCGGAGTGTGATCCATCGTCTAAAAGTTCTGCTGGACAAAAGTCGAGAGTTGAATTCGGCTGGTCTGCACGACAGTCTGATTTGTTTGCAAAACTTCCTTGATTTCTACATCCACAAGAAGGACGAACTTATGGCCGCCAACAGCCAGGTTATTATTTATACTTCTATAATATTTTTATATTTTTCTTCTATATATATATTTATACTTCTTATTCATTTTATAATTCTTTACGATCCCTACAGCGGGCACATCCGATCCAGACAGGAATCGTCTCCCGTTTCTCACAGAAACAGAAGCATGTAGCAGTCGGCCGTGGCGTGAAGATCCGCTGGTGCACTGTTGCAACTACCGGTTCAACGGGGTTCACGCCAAGTGCTCAACCAAACGGCGCGAGCAACGGAAGTTGGCGGTACAGCATCGAGCGGTATCAGTAACAGCAGCAGTTCAGCCACGGCTCTGAGTAAACGGTTTCCTGTCTGGGTCGAGTTGCTATAGGGACGCAGTTGGGGAATTTCGATATGTATCGGAATCCAACCGTCACGGCGTTCGGGGAGCTGTCCGGCGAGGAAGAAGACGTGTATTTTAGTTGCAGTGATTCCGAACTAGAGAGCGATTCCAATTTGGATGACCCAAACGTGGCTTATTAGACACCTCCATCGAGTCCTTTGTTTTTCTCGAACAAATCAAACGAATTCGATTTAACCACATTGTTACGTTCAGGTGAGGACAAAGCGATGCTGAGTGCGGACGAAGACCAGTTCCTTGATGTGGAATAACGTGGGGATGATTTTAGAAGTAGTGGAAGTGGGAGCGATAGAAGTGATGGCACAAAGAAACGTTACAAATTATTTATTGAGGGGCAGGAACCAAGCAAGCAGGACGTGGATGTGTTGAATGTGCTCGAAGAGTGTTCGATAGACAGAGGCAAGTTTCCTCATGTGCACGAATGGCGCAAGGCAATGCCTAAGTTGTCCGTGGGGGAGAGGGAGAGGTTATTTGGTTGATTGGTTGTTTGACTGGTTGATTGATTGGTTGGTCGGCTGGTTAGTTGATTAGTTGTTTTGTTGGTTGCTTGAATGGCTGATTAGTTGATTGCTTGATTGGTTGGTTGCTGGAATCGTTGACTAGTTAATTATTCAGTTGATTGGTTGCCTGATTGGTTGATTGGTTGATTAGTTGGTTGGTTGATTGTTGGTCGGTTGCTTGATGGGTTGATTAGTTGTTTTGTTGATTACTTGATTGGTAGATTAGTTGGTTGGTTGCCTGATTATTGGTTGGTTGCTTGATTTGTTAGTTGGTAGAATGATTGATTGGTTGGTTGCTGCTTGATTTGTTAGTTGGTAGAACTGTTGAATGGTTTATAGTTGGTTGGTTGCTTCATTGTTGGTTGGTTGATTAACTGGTTGATTGATTGTTGGTCGGCTGTTTAGTTGATTAGTTGTTTTGTTGGTTTCTTGGTTGATTGGTTAATATGTTGTTTGCTAGGTTTCTTGATTGGTTAGTTGTTTGGTTGATGGGTTGGTTGATTGCCGCTTGATTTGTTAGTTGGTAGAATGGTTGATTGGATGGTTGCTTCATTGTTCGTTGATTGATTTATTGGTTGGTAATTTGGTTGATTGGTTGCTTGACTGGTTGATTGTTTGGTTGCTTGCTTGGCTGGTCGGCTGGTTAGTTGATTAGTTGATTTGTTCGTTGCTTCAATGGTTGCTTGGTTGGTTGATTAGTTGATTCGATGCTTGATTGATTGGTAGCTTGCTTGAATGGCTGATTGCTGGATTAGCCAATCAAGCAACCAATCAATTAAATAACCAACCAAGCAACCAATAAACAATGAAGCAACCAACCAACCAATTAAGCAACCAGCCAACTATCAAGGAATCAACTAATCAACAGTTCTACCAACTAATCAAGCATAACAAACCAATCAATCAACTAATCAACCAATCAAGAAACCAACAAAACAACTAATCAACCAACCAGCCGACCAACCATTCAATCAAACGGTAAAGCAACCCATCAACCAAATAACCAACCAACTAATCCAGCAATCAGCCATTCAAGTAAGCCACCAATCAATCAAGCAACGAATCAACTAATCAACCAACCAAGCAACCAACAAAACAACATGTCAACTAACCAGCCGACCAACCAATCAAGCAAGCAATCAACCAACCAATCAATTATTCTACTATCCAACAAATCAAGCAGCAATCAATCAAATAACCAACCATTCAAGCAAACTACCAATCAATCAAGCAACCCACCATTCAAGCAAGCTACCAATCAACCAAGCAATCATTCAACCAACCAACTAATCAACCATTCAAGCAACCAATCAACCAAATTATGAACCAATCAAGTAATCAATAAACAAAAAAGAAACCAACCAATCAACCATTATTCCAACTAACAAATCAAGCAGCAACCAACCAATCAACTAACTAATCAACCAATCAAGAAACCAAAAAAACAACTAATCAACCAATCAGCCGACCAACAATTCAATCAAACGGTAAAGCAACCAGAGCTGTAAATATTCGATTATTTTTTATGAAGCCCATCGGCCTTTTTTGTCACTTCACTTCTAAACATATTCATATTCGGCTCTGCACCGTCAATTTTCATGATGAATATGGGTCAGTGAGTATTTATTTGAATATCACAAATTATTAAATAATCGTAAAACTGAACACATTTTTGATGATTTAAATATTTAACTACACGCATAGATCTAATCCCGACGTTCAATTGAGGGGCATTTTTAGCGTCAAATGTCAATATAATTAAGGCTAATTTTGTTTTTTTCGCGCGCAATTACCATATTCAGTGGTAATCAATTGAATGAATTTTTGAAGAAGTAAACTGAGTGAGTCATTCTATGTTTTGAATAATCAAAACACGAATGTCAAAAGTCGGAGTGAATGTGCTTCATGAAAGTGAATATTTTATGCTCTGAAAGCAACCCATCAACCAAATAACCAACCAATTAAGCTACCAACCAACTAATCCAGCTATCAGCCATTCAAGCAAGCTACCAATCAATCAGGCAACAAATCAACTAATTAACCAACCAAGCAACCATTGAAGCAACCAACAAAACAACATATCAACTAACCAGCCGACCAGCCAATCAACCAGTAAAGCAACCAATCAACCAAATTACCAACCAATCAAGCAATCAACCAACCAATCGACCATTCTACCAACTAACAAATCAAGCATCAATCAATCAAATAACCAACCTTTAAAGCAAGCTACCAATCAACCAAGCAATCATTCAACCAACCAACTAATCAACCAGTCAAGCAACCAACAAAACAACATATGAACTAACGAGCCGACCAACCAATCAATCAACCAGTCAAGCAACCAATCAAACAAATTACCAACCAATCAAGGAATCAATAAAAAAGCAACCAACCAATCAACCATTCTTCCAACTAACAAATCATGCAGCAACCAACTAACCAAATAACCAACGAATCAATCAACTAACCAATCAAACAACCAACCATTCAAGCAAGCTACCAATCAACTTATTAACCAATTAACCAAGCAACCAACAAAACAACTAAACAACTAACCAGCCGACTAACCAATCAAGCAACCAACCAATCAACCAGTCAAGCAACCAACCAACATTCAAGCAACCAACAATTCAAGCAAGCAATCAAACAACCAACCAGCTAATCATCCAATCAAGCAACCAACCAATAACCAATCAAACAACCAATCAACTAAATAACCAACCAATCCAGCAATCAACTTATTAACCAATCAACCAAGCAGCCAACAAAACAACTAATCAACTAACCAGCCTACTAACCAATCAATCAACCTGTCAAGCAACCAACCAATCAACCATACTACCAACTAACAAATCAAGCAGCAATCAACCAAATAATCAACCAAGCAATCAAGCAACCAACCAACTAAACAAGCAACCAACCAACCAATCAAGCAACCAACCAACCAATCAAGCAACCAATCAACTAATCAACTTGTCAATTAACGAGACGACCAACCAATCAAGCAACCAATCAACTAAATAACCACAACCAAGCAATCAAGTAAAGCAACCAATCAACCAAATAAGTAACCAACCATCAATCAATCAACTAATCCAGCAACCAACCAATCAAGCAAGCTACCAATCAAACAACTAACTAATCAACCAAACAACCAACAAGATAATCAATCAAATAAGCAACCAACCAATCAACCATTCAAGCAACCAACAAAACAACTACTCAACTAGCCAGCCGACCAACCATTCAATCAACCAGTAAAGCAAACAATCAACTAATCCAGCAATCAGCCATTCAGGCAAGCTACCAAACAACCAAACAATCAAGCAACCAACCAACTAATAATCAACCAAGCAACCATTGAAGCAACCAACAAAACAACATATGAACTAACCAGCCGACCAACCAATCAAGCAACTAATCAATCAACCAGTCAAGCAACCAATCAACCAAATAACCTTATTAGTTGGTATGATTGAGAACCAATCAACAATCAAGCAACCAACCAACCAACCATTCTACCACCTAACAAATCAAGCAGCAACCAATCAACCGATCAACCAAACAACCAACCAATCAATCAACCAACCAATCAAGCAATCTACCAATCAACCAATCAATTATTCAACCAACGAACTAATCAAGCAAGCAACAAAACAGTCGAGTACGAGACACTGAATACGACCACACAGTTGTGGTCGAAATACGTATCTGAAAAGATATCAAAATAATTGGTGGAATTAAATGGAGAGTCCTAACCTCGTCTTAGACGGTTGAACAAAACAGTATCAACTAACCAGCCGACCAACCAAGCAATCAACCAGTCAAGCAACCAATCAATCATATAACCTGATTGGTTTGTTGGATTGGCAACCAACCAATCAACCATTCTTCCAACTAACAAATCAAGCTGCAACCAACCAACCAAATAACCAACGAATCAAGCAACCAACCATTCAAGCAAGCTACCAATCAACTTATTAACTAATCAACCAAGCAACCAACAAAACAAATAATCAACTAACCAGCCGACTAACCAATCAATTAACCTGTCAAGCAGCCAACCAATCAATCATACCATACTACCAACTAACAAATCAAGCAGCAGCCAACCAAATAATCAACCAACCAATCAAGTAACCAACCAGTCAAACAAGCTACCAATCTACCAAGCAATCAAGCAACCAACCAACTAATCAACCAATCAAGCAACCAACCAACTAATTAACCAAGCAATCAGCAAAACAACTTATCAACTACCTAACCAGCCGACCAACTAATCAACTAAATAACCACAACCAATCAATCAACCAGTAAACCAACCCGTCAACCACTCAAGCAACCAACCATTCAACCATTAATTTGTTTGTTTTTGATGAGATGAACATCGGAGCCATGAGAGGTGCAGTTCCCTATTTATTACATCATATCAGTCAGTATCGCATTTATCTTTATATCTATCTTGCAGACTAGTGAACAACTATAACGATTTATTATATATTTAGACGGAATTAACTGGTCATTTATTTTATATTCATCCCTAAATCCGCACCGCTGTAACCCTATAAAATATATTGTTCATTGTGCAAGCCGGTGTTGGAGATGGTCACACTTTCAATACAATTTTGTCTCGTTTTTAACTTTTTCCAACTGTGTGTGAATGTTCTCTATCCGCTCATCCATCGGCTTGTCCGACAGGATTTCATTCAACACTGAGAGTAGATTTACAGTTAAAATTACTATATTGTAGGGTTAAATTGAAAACACGCCACTAAATTTGTGCAGACTACGAACCGTGTTTATAACGAACACAAAATGCGTTAATTTTACTATGGCTTCAAAGACAAACTTGGCAGTAAAAATTACTATGCTTTCTAGTTATCTTAATAACAATTCAGTATTTAGTTGTACAATTCGACGCATTTAAAATAAAAATGAGGTTTTTGTTATTTTAATTCATTTGGGATAATATCAAAGTCAAATGAAAAATTACTTTAACTTCACACAAATAAAAAATCGTTGGTGAAATTGAAAGAAACGTTGGTAAAATTAAGAAAATCAGTTAGTGATTTTCAGTAGAAAGTATAAGATTGTTGAATTTACAATTCTAAATATGTCACTTCAAAATGAACTTTGACAAGAGCCGACTTTTCAAAATAACGATTTCCTCTAAAAACTAAATGTGTATTTACCCTTTCAAAATAACATTTTACTCTCAAAACTAAATGTGTACTGAATTTCTCAAAATGATGGTTATCTTTCATATTTAAATGTGTGTAAAATGCATTACATATTCGAACCAAGTGAAGTACGCTATACTAAACTGTCATGTTTATTATTAATTAAATCGAGAATTAAATATTATTCTGGGTAATAATCTTCTACTGACGATATCCTATATTCCAGGTCAATAATTGCTGGTGATGACGAGGCCTCAACGCTGGCGTTTGCCCTAAAGACAGCATTGCCAGCGGACGTTAATGTAGCTGCTCCATAGCATTAATCGCATCTCTTGATCTCCAACCGTGTTCTCGAGTGCTGCGAATCCTGATTGGGCTTGAATTACGGTGATAGTCGTCCTTGTTGGTAGTATCTTGGATCGGACCCGATGATCTTGAGAAGCTTGACCAGATCACGCAGCAGATTTCGGATTCGATTCGCGGTTACTCAACTGGGATTACTGATCCACATCTACGTCAACTAGCTGGATTGGCAGGTTATGAGTGAGTGCAACATCCTGAGTGCAACAACTTTTCGGTAGTGACTTTGGTTTTGGTTCCGTGTTGAGGCACAAGAAAGTTCAAGTTCCGGAGGAAATGGGCCACGCGCAACTCATGTGGATAAGGAACGTGCGCGCCTGGAGACCGCCTGTCCAGCTGTTTTTACGTACGGCCACAATTCCTTCCTTGACCTGAAAACAGTTTTTATTAATAATAAACCAATAAATCATTAATTTCAAATTATTTACCATTTTCTTATTTTCTGAGTTAATGGCGTTTTGATTCCCTCTGGCTTTAATTGTGAATCATCCTTCTGTTTATTTGGCAAGGGAGTGCTCATATTGTTATTGGTTTTGTTCACCAGAACGTATCGCTTGTTTTTCTTCTATTTTTCAGGGCGCGGTTGTTTGCTTGCTTCTCGAATGGGGTCTTCCGTTTCCACTGTGACCATACCGATCAAATGCTTCCAAACTCCACCTTTATTAATAACAATTGTGCTCTGACTGCTGAGGGTACTTGTGCAAACCCAATTCATCCGCCTCCGTAATCAACATGCAAGTCGGCAGGCACCGGATGTTTATTGTGCAAATTTTGCTTTAACTCGTGATTCATAGTCTCTTCGTCACCGTCGTCCACGTTGAACATCATCAGATGACCGTCGTCCAATCCACCCGCCAGCTCAGTGTCAGAGATCCAGCATAAACAAATCAGCTTGCTTAGGCATTTGACTGTCCGAGATGAATAAGTTTTTTCCAAGGAAATTACATCAACTATGCGATCGTCCATCAAGACGAAGCTGTTGACCTGTTGACCTGGAAAATAGTTTTCATTAATAATGAATAAATAAATAATTAATTAAATTCAAATTCAAGCATAATTTTTCATAAGGACGTATGTAATAAATGTAAACAAAACGAGGTTTTTAATACAACATGATATTCACATGGTCGCTCTTAGTTCCCATATGTTAAAGCGACGTATGTAACAGTGAGACTTCAAAAATAGAAAATTGTACATACGTCGATTCGTAAAAAGATTGTATTAAAAAATTTTAAGATCTAAAATCAGTAAAATCGATGAGTATTATATAAAGTCGCGTGTGATTGTCATGTTGTATTCAAAATCTCGTTTTGTTTACTTTTGTTACATACGTCCTTATGAAAAATTATGCCTGATATGTTTAAAAACATTACATTCATATTGAATACATAAATTACTATGGCCTGCCCTCTAAATAACGAACCAAATCCCATTTTTTGAAATAGGAATTACCGAAATATAATTCTCATTTTTTATATAAATTTCTTTCAAGAGGACTTTTTTCGTACTTTGTATTGTTTTTTAAGGCTTTGGTCCGATTCGCGAATTAAAATCAAATTAAACTTAAAAGTGACAGTTCGGAAATCTATCAAAAACGATTCAACATCCGTCAAAGTAATCTTGCTCTGCGAGTAGGGTTATTTGAAAATTATTGAACTGTCATTTTTAAGTTTAATTTGATTTTAATTCGCGAATCGGACCAAAGCCTATGTGTTCAAAAGTAAAATCAATATGACATAATCAATCGAAGCAACATTCACTTGTTTCTGGAGCTTTTGAAAAAACTATAATTGTAAAAGAAATGTCAATGGCTTACCGTAAATTAATATTAAAATTTCTTCCTGTTTCTGTGGTACAGACGAAAGCGACTGATCCACGTTTCGGTTTTTGGAGAAGCTTTCAAAACATTGAGAAATTTGTTTCGCTCATTTTCCTTGAAAAAATAAGATGTCTTACCGGCGTTGACGGAATTTCTTCTTCCGCTGTGTCCCATTATTAGATCTAGCTGGTGCTGTTGCTGCTACTGGTGCAGTACTCGGCTGTGCCGGTACTTGTGCCGCTCGACAGCCCGGGGCACACGTATACGCCGTTCAGCTTCACATGCCTTCCCATCCGGAAGGCATACGCTGATCTTTGCATTCACCGCATTGGTAAACACGATCCCCAGTGTGTCCATTGAGGTGATCCTGTGAAGTGTATTTTACCGATGTGTCGGTCCAGGCCCAGGGTCTTAATATCCGAAAATATTCTGTTACAATATTCACATGCCATATCTTTGATCTGCTCTTCAATCCGTCGTGCGTCCACAATGTGGTCCTTGAGGTCCGACAACTCAAGCAGATTAAACAAACATCTGACTCCAGCGGTTCAACATTATAGTACTCTTGCTCATCCTTCAGCAGCTGCTGCTCTTACCCCTCCGGCGCGTCGTCCGTGTAGGTCCCATCAACGTCTAACGACACAATCGCAGGCATCCTCCTCCTCCGTTAATCCAATTGCTTCCAAACAAACATAAACAAACTCGTCTCGATTCATTGATTTTTGAATCAGAAACAGGAGGTAAACAAAAATGGAAATGACAACTGTTGTCAAACTGACGTGATTTGAATTGAGGGGCTTCTCAATGGTCGAGTGATTGTAATAATTGTAATCCGTCACTCCCCAGGGGTATATAGTGGTGCCCGAAAAAATGGCCACCACTCCGTCTATGTATTCGTCAATGGTTTAATCATGAATTCCAGTGATAAATTTCACCGACTTGAAAATGCTTCTCCATTTTCAACATGGCCATCATGAATTTCGATCAGAAAAATATTGCTCTTATTTTACACCGTTATAAACTCTTCGCAATGCAAATATTCTTATTGGGGTTGTTCATTTGACCACATTATGACTAAAAATTGTAGCTTTATTCGTGCTTTGAAAATAGGATTTATTAAGCTCTTCATTACAATAGCAGAGCTGCTTATAAGATCAATCGGCATATGACGTTTGAAGTTTTTTCAGCGGATTTATGAATGGTTTATTAATAGCAATAAGATCGCCAATAAAACTAAGCAACTAGCCACGGTGATTGCTTTCATAAATCCGTTATAAGAATTAAATAAATCCAACCAGCATGGAAATTGTTACTTGGGTAAAGTTCGTTTATAAATTACGTAACGGTTACCGAGATGACATTTCTGGGTACCGAGGATTGTTCATAGTCTGCGCAACTGGAACCACAAAAAAAAAATCGCCAGTTTCACATTGATTGTTGCTAATACTGTCAAACATTCAAGCGGTTCAACTGTCAAAACCTCGCGCTTTTTTCGTCGCCATATTTTTATCACCGAGTCGAGTCGAGTGTCCACAATTCTGCAGTCTGTAGGTGGTTCCGATGATTCGGTCAACGAAAATTGTTCCCTTTTGGTGGCACAGACCTGTTGGTCCATATATACGAAAATTGTTGTAAGTTCTACTGCTTAAGTGTTGCTAGCATAACAGATTATATATTTAAGAGATTTATATCTTACTTCACAGATCACCATTGTTTGGAGATCCAACGTCATGCACGTACGTCGATATAGGTCGCTATCAACCACATCTACCTGGATTCGTGCAAATTCATATACCAAGGATGACTGGGAAATCGACAACCCGAAACATTCGATTGTGGAAGCTGCCATGACACCATTCCAAAGTTAGTTCGGTCCACTGTACACCGATCATTTCCGTTACATGACCTAATATTGTCTCGCGTTCGTCATGAAATGGGGTCAGTTTATGGAGCTCCCTTCGATCCCATCAGCCGTAATGATCCCGAAGAGTTCTGCAAACGTCCATCTGATCTGCAGCCCAACGGAATTCCCATTCCAGACGATGATTACTTCTACCGCCAGTTTAATCTCAAGTGCACGACAATTGAATGGGGAGAAACTTCTACCTAGACAACGGATATGGTTATGATTTAAAGTATATTATTTATTTACATATATGCATAGTTATAATGTTTTCTTTTCCTAATAAAAAAAATATTTTTTCATGTTTTTTTTACGCGCAATAAAATCTACCAGTCACACAATGTAAACAAAATGAATAAGAAGAAGAATGACATTAGGTACCCTCATCTCCACCATGTCTATGAAAAATCTAGTAGAATTGTGGTACCCATATCTAGGAGCTATCTATGAGCTTTCTAAGAGACCATAACTGTCAAAACCCTTCCGGTTCAAACGGTCTACTCGTCTAAAATTTGAGGTAGACACCGGTTTAAACGGTTGTTGCATTTGAGGCGGATTTGAGGTCTGACAGGTTCTATACATCGAAGAAAAATATCTATAGGAGACTCACTTTTTTGTCTCAGAGATATCACGGTACACTCCAAATAATCTAAACGTTGTTTCCACCTGAATATTCAGGTACATTTTACGTGCACACGTAACTGCAAATGCTTCAGAAAATTCAGGTGAAACTTACGTATCAGGTGAATTCTATCCAAAACTCAGGTAGAACTTACCTGATTTTCACGTAGAATGAAAATTCTATCGAAAAATCAGGTGAAAGTTACGAGAATTTCAGGTGGAAAAAATCTACGTACTTTTTCAGGTGGAAACAACGTGCAGATTTTTTTGGGTGTAGAAGTCTAGAACACGGACAGATAAATCAACCCAAACTTTGAGTTCAATATACGCACCTGGGTGCTGCGGATACACACGCTAACCTGGAGCTACCCAGAATCATGTCAAAGTGACCCAAAATCAGCAAAACCGTGGTTACTCTAATTTGGGTTCGGGTACCTAAACTCAAATCTGGGTAACAGTACAAGCGAAAAAATCTGGGTATCCGGTACCCAGCTTTTTTCGCTCCAGAATATTGTTATTGTATAAAAATGTTAAAAAAATACAGTTTCCCCCACCGTATATCATTTGCCGGCTGTGCCGACAATACTCCGCCTTGATAAATTTAACCATTCTTACCTTATTTATGCTGCATACAACGAAAAATTCCAACATTTTCTTCGGAATGCAACGTCGGCGCCATGTTGCTGTTTCCGAAAATGTTTAAGTCCCCATTTACCCAGATATCGGGTTCGTCTGACTCAGATCCTTTTTATTGACATACCCAGATTTTGACAACCGCTAATATCGAAAAAATCCGGGTAGAATCGACCCGGCCACTGGGTTGTTTCAGATTAGCGTGCAGCCGCTTTTCTGCTCTCAAGCGAGTAAAGGGATGTTTTGAAATCAATCCCATAAGCAAAATTATTTTGCAGTTACTTGGCTGTCAAACATTTCCCGCTCTTCGATTTTCTCTTTCCATGCTGCATGGGGGTGCACAAATGCGCGAGACTCTACATGACTTTACGATGGTTTACATACATTCCTGCTCCAATCAGCTGTTGAATTTCGTGAAATTTCGTAACGAGTGCTTTTTAATTGCATTCTTAGTAATTTTCCACTAGAAATATAATATAAACATATTTGTTACAAAACTCAAACTAAATTTATTTTCATTTTTTCCCCGAATAAAAACAATACTTCTCAATAAAGGATCTGAAACGAACATAACCACAATCATCAATGTTTGGCTCCGGCACAAAAGAAAAGTTTGGCTTCAGTTTGACAACCAAATCGATTCTATTCGCACCACCCAGATACGCACTATTGAGAATATCGCACAAAAAAATTACCCAAATTTGGGTAGTTTTCCCTTTCTTCCCCATGATTGCTATCAAAACTAGAGTAAGATGCAAACACCTCACCGAGGTTGCTCAGCCCAATAACCCAAATTTGAGTAAATTCAATATTCTTTCTTTTGATCAAGGTCCGCTTTGGATTAATTAAACTCAGCTGTTGCGAACAGAAATAATTGATTACTTTAGAGATCGCAAACACTCGTCATTTCACCCATTTTAGACCTAACACATAGTAGATAGCATCATTTGTTTAGACGAATGTTTATCCTGGCAAAATAATCTTCTTTGAACACATAGCATAGTGCATAGCGATAAAGTGCGAGAAGATTGTAACGCATGCACCAATGCTTCAGTATTTGCATACTTTGTTCTGACGAAAGGAAAAGGGCAATAAAGCTCCCAAAGCGCAGACGATAGAACAACATTGGAAAATATTCACTTATCTTCGACGGGCGCGCCTATGCGATACGCTTAGGAAAGGCAGGGCACGAAATAGTGCAATAAAAGCAAATCGTCGCGACGGTCAGCAACATAGTGCAGGCAGATAATTTTCGGGTAGAACATTTGAGTCAGAATAGGAAACGCAGGTAAAACATTAGTTGTAAGAACACTGTATATATACCAAAATTATTGTAGAAATAAATCAGTCTTTTTTTTACACCAAAGCAAGACGGTCCAATTATTCAGCTCACATCCGAAAGCTTTGTTATTTTCTTCAAGCTTCACTTTAGAATAGCTTCCCGAATGAGAGGAGGAACTGACTATAGATAGTGGAATATATAGATGAGCGAAGATAAATCCTCTGTCTCCAAACGAACTGTCAAACGTGTCTCCAAACGAGCATGACGTCACGATTTCAATGGAAACGTTAAGGGCTGTGACGTCATATGCGCGTGTGCACGGGCAAAAAAATCGACTCAGCCATGCTTTCGCTCATCTATAGATTCAAAAGATATTTTAGTTACTAGATAAAGATTGTCGTTGTCGTAGCTGTCCGGAACATCTTTTGCTGGCGAGGATAGGGGAGCTAAATGTCAAAGAAGGAAAATCCATACGATTTGACAGGTATGTACCACACATGTTTCGGACAGCAGAACAAAGGGAACCGAAGCGACAATCTTTATCTAGTAACTAAAATATCTTTTATAGATTCTACTATCTATAGAACTGACTAAAGATCGAACTTGAAAAATATCACTGCCATTTGAGCATAATCTATCAGGGAAGGAACATCAGCTTTGGGTAAATTGTTTACATGGGATTAAAGGCAAACTACCTAGTGCCAGAAAAGTCATTTTACTCAAATTTGGGTTATTGGCCCAAACCACGGTTTTGAGTGCAAACAGCCCACTTTTGGGTAGTTTTGGTTTTCAGTGTACGATTGGAAATTACAGGAGTTGACTGTAAATATTTATTTCTTCTGAAAATTTTTAACGTGGTCTTCCATTGATTTTCCATTAGGTACTGTTTGACTCTTCTACTGTCATTTTGTTTTATTTTTATCGCTTCATTCGCATTTTGTTGTTTTCGTATGAAGCGCGCTTTGCCTGGATTCTTCTCCGATGGGCTCCAGCAGCGGTTCCGAGGATGATTCTGACGAACGTAGACGCCACAAGAAACACAAAAAGAAGGAGAAGAAATCCCGGAAACACAAGAAGGAGAAAAAACATAAGAAAAAGAAAAAATCCCACAAAAAACGGGATCATGGAAGCGGCTCTGATAGTGATAGTGGAACATCGTTTGACGGAGGACGCGACGAGTGGGTGGAGAAAGTATTGCCGTCCCAGCCATCGGCGGTAGATAAGAAACCAGAGCGGGAGGACTGGATGAATTCTATGCTGATTCCAACATATAGTAGGGAGCCCAAAAAGGAAGAGAAGAAACCTACCGGAGAACAGTACGATCCAAAGACCAGCGTCCGGGAGCTGAATCCTCATTGGAAGAATGGAGGAAGTGGTTTGCCCAGTTTTAGGAGGCCAGTTGAGGACGATGATGGTTATATGGAACAGAGAATCGCCCCTAAAGGAAGCTCTGGAAAAGATTTCAGTAAATCCAATAAAAGTGGAGGATGGAGAAAACCGAATCGATCTGAAGACACAATTAAGGACAGTGGCAAGGCGAAGGAACATGATGATGTAAAGCAATCAATATCCTCTACTATTGATGATGGTATGTTCCTGACGGATCAGCAGTTGAATGATTTGGGAGCTAAATTGATCAAGGCTGAAATAATGGGCAATTCTGAATTAGCGAAAAGTCTCAAGGAACGTTTAGAAAATGCTAAAGCTCATAGGAATGATATTAAGAATGCTCCCAAGTCCGAAACTGGCAAGAGCGACCACAAACGCAAAGAATTGAATGTGGAGGAAGACATGAACTTCACTGTTAGCAAATCATCTGTTGATAGCGCCCGTCAGAATAAGAAACAAAAACGGTATCAACAAAACCTTCCTCCAGGAGATTTGGCTGATAAGTTCAGATCGGAACGGTTTGAAAATGACAACATGGATGCCCAGTTTTTCAAGGTTTCCTCTAAGCTGGACCGTGAAGCAAACAATTTGGACAACATTTTCGGACACAGCAGCGCCAGTGGAGCTGAATCTGGGCGGGCGAACGAGGAGAAAGTCGCTCGAGATATGAACAAACTATCGCGTGCTCAGGCCGATTGTGAAAGATGCATCAATTCGTCCCACTTCCTGCAGGATAATGTTATTTCGATGGGTGAAAATGTTTTCCTTGCTGTTCCCAGCTTCAAAGCACTTCAACCCAAACATTGCATGATCGTTCCGAATGGACATTATTCTGCCTTGACTCACATGGACGAGGACGTGCATCAGGAGCTGGTCGATACGTGCAAGGCACTGAAACGCATGTTCACCGCCCACAAGCAGGAAGTCATATTTTTCGAGACGGTTCGCTACATAAACCGCAATCCGCACACGTATGTGCAGTGCGTCCCGGCCGACGACTACGAGATGGCGCCGTTCTACTTCAAGAAAGCCATCCTGGAATCGGAAACCGAATGGGCCATGAATAAGAAGCTGCACAATATTCAGGGGTTGGAAGTACGGCGCACTATCCCGAAAGGTTTGCCCTACTTTTGGGTTAGTTTTAATCTGGAGAATGGATTTGCGCACGTCATTGAGGATCAGGAATGCTTTCCGGTGACCTTTGCCTCGGTTAGATATTGTTGATTATTCCAAAGTTGAGTGCAAATTAATAATTGTTTCCTTCTTTTTTTTTCAGGAAACAATTGGCGGCATCTTAGGATTGGAAACGCGCGATTGGCGGAAGCCAAGTCGAGAACGCAATCCTCAACAACGGGTGAAGGAGTTTATGCAATGGTGGCAAGAGTACAACAATTTAACAAAAGCTTAGCTATAAGTTTCACAATTGTATGCATTCTGTAATTGTATTACCCCATCAAATACATTTAAGGAATCCGAAGTTAATTTTTTTTTTCTTCAAAAGGGGTTAGGTGGGGATATGAAAATAGAAGAATTAAAGTGGAAAGAATTACACAGTAATTTTTTTTAACTAAATCGTGAAATTCCACGGAATTTCAACGGAGAGTTCTATTGAGTTTTCACGGGAACTGCATTCGAATTTTAACGTCAATTCCCACCATTGTAAGATTTTGATACCTAAAACCAAGGTGAAGAATACCGCTTCAAAAATTGTAACTGTTAAATGCAAATGTCATCAAGTAAAATAAGTGACGGCGTAAGGAATTCGATTCAGCTCATATATAATGTCGGGTTCCTCGCAGCTTATCGATAAATATTGTGAGTCAGGTGTAAAAGTAAACTATTCTAAAGCGTAATCCAAACTTACAAAAAAGTCCTTAAACAACAAAAAAAAACCTTCGACAAACAAATTTAGCTTAGCAACACCGTCAGCGCGTCGAGAAATTTAGTGCAGTCTGCGTGTCGTATCTGAATGACGGCCGGTTCGAAAAAGTCCTGCGAAATCGTGGCGCCACTTTTCAGCGCTGCCTGCTCGAAAGCCTTACCGAAGAAGTTTTTACTATCCTCGCATACGGGCGGCACACCGACCAGCAGCGAATAACCCCGGCTGACGTCGATCGGTGCCACCGCGATCAATGGCAATTCTCGTGCCCGCCGATTCCGCGAAACGGCCACATGGCCGTTCAACAGGAACCGCGCCAACATGAGCAAACCGTACGGGCATGTGAAGAACGAAATCTCCTCCTGCAGAATGAAGTACAGGAATTGCCCGGCCGAGTAGACGGCGTGCATCTCGAGCGAGCTCTGGACCTGTTTGAAGATGGCCGCCAGCAGCGTCTTGCACATGTCGATGCCATTATCGAGGATGTCCTTGTTGCTGCGCGATAGGGCGTCCATTGATTCGAGGAAGCAAGTTTCCGGATTGCGATCCTTCTTGATGGATTCCAAAATCGCCAGCATCGAGTAAACGTAGTCCGCGGCCGAGTACTTATTTCTGTAGCCGTATTGAAGGATGAACGAACCATAGATGATGTCTGGAAGATGATACTTGTCAGCAAATTTTTCCATTTTGTCGTAGAACTCTTTACGCAACTCCAATTCCATGGCGTTGAATGTCTGTTTGGCGTGCACCAAAGGAAGTCCCATATCGACGAGCAGCTCATGCATGACCTTCTCACCCTTGTAGGTCCACAATTTCATCTTGCACGCGGGATAGATGGAGTACTTCAAGGAATCCAGTACGCTCCAGTGCCTATAGAGTGCCAAATGGAGATCATTTTCGTAGTGAATCTTAACGGAGGTTTGAATCGTTTGATCACTGGCTTTGTTGGTGAGGCGTGATACGTGCGATTGAACGCTCTCGGTAGCTAACGTATAGGTCGCACTCTCGATCTTTCCCAGTAGCAGTTGCTCCGTCAATCCTACAATGGCCCACCAGAGGAGATCAATCGAATCCTTGGACAGACGCCAGGCGAGCTCGAAAATAGTCAACGCTGAACTTTTCCCATAGTAGTTGAACTGGGTGTACTCAAACATCAGCTGGTTGCGTTTTTCTTCCCATTCACGTTGCTTCCGTCGCTTTAGCAATTGCTTTTCGATACGTTGGATTCGGTTCATTTCCCGGGTACCGCGCTGTTCTTCATCATCACTGTTATCGGCATCTTCGTCGTCATCTTCTTCGTCGTCTTCTTCGTCTGTGTCCTGATAGATTTGATCGTAATCAGGGATGCCTTCCTCGTTCTTGTTGTGAGCCCCCAAGATTTGGACCTGCGAAAAGTAAAAACGATTAGTGAAAGTCAGATTGTATGTTTTATTTCGGTTTATTTATTTAGCAGTGTTCAGTTCATTGCCAACCGCAATCAATCTTGCCGCAACATCCGACGAAGAGGACCAAACATACGTCACACGAGGCTCCGCCCATCAAAATTGTGCACACCGAAAGCCCGCCTATTCAAGCGTTACGGCAAACTTTCGTATTCTTATACAGAGACATGACAGCAACCTGGTCATACCCATTTTGAGGTTCAACGTTGAGGTTTTTGATGGCGTTTTTTTTTTGAGTGGAATCAAGTCGTTGAATTTACAAACACCTTTTTACGTTTGGCGACGGGTGAGTTTGTTTCTGAAGTTCGGTGGCTTTTTGTTTCTTGAGTAAAGGAAAACGCCAAAGAAAGAAAAAGAAAATATTAGTGAATCAGTGCGACGATGGTGTCTTGGGCTTCTTCTATCAACCGAAATGTTAACTCATGTTGGTCTTGTGCGCGGACAGATGGTTTAAGCTTATGCGGTCAGTACATCATTGCCGGCGACCTGAATGCCAAACATCAAGCCTGGGGCAACAGTCGCGTCAATCTAAACTACACCATTTAGACCAACGATATGGAGGAAGGCACCCAACTAACCAATAAGCCGTATATTTCGCCAAGTCGACCATACCCAACTAACATTTAATGTCAATGTAAATGTTATTTCAACTCGTCTATACGGTTTCAAGCTGAATATGTGTGCTATACATATGATCAAGAACTTCTATTCAATGCTTTTACCAGCAAATCTGGCGAATCTATTCAGCTGTTTTTGACGTGTCTGCACAACTACTTTACAGCATGTTACACAGTTTTTTCTCAATATTTACTAAACCATTTTAGTAATATAATTCGCTTCAATGGCGCTTATTCAGATTTTTTGAATCTGTTAAATAAGTTTTATACAGCCACTGAATTCAATTTGATTAAATATTATTTGAGAGGAGAGTAAATTTCGGGAGTTTATTCAATGTTTTTTTTTTGTGAAAACTCAAATATCAATTTTGTTGCTACCTAGATTCGAACTCCTGATCTCCTGATTCAATGGCCGCTGCTCTGTCTTCACCGTCACTTTGACATATGTAAATAACAAAGAAAATTATGGATGTGCTTCTTGGAATACCCTATAGGTTTTTTTTACTAACGCTATTTTCAGATTCATGCTGTATAAACGTTAGAAAGAGGCCTACATGCTGCTTTCAGCACATAAGCTTAAAAATTATGCTTTCAGCATTATTTCAACCATTATTCAAACATTTATCAGCATGTTCTGTTGGCTAACTTTTATCCATCATCAATCCCTGAAATTGTTTTTAAGCAACATTTTCTCGACCTGTATAGATGCTACTTTGCTGCTAATCGTTTAACAGTAGCCGTCAACAGAAATATCGCTTCTAAATGGCTTGTTTTCTTACGCTATCTGCTAGCATTAATGACAGCGCTTTGTCAGTTGCTATAAGAGCAGGTGAATATCTTTGTAGCTGCATTACAGAAATCAATAGCTCATACACAGCTCCGGCAACAAAAATCAAATGTAAACATAGCGGTTTTGACGTTCCATACTGATATGCTATTAAAAGAAGCAGTAATAGGTTTAATTAAACGTTGTGTAATCTTCAAAGGTACAGAAGTTGCCTAAAAGCTTCGTTAGTTCATTTATAGCGCCATTACGCTATATTGTTAGTGCTATAACAACAGCAAAAACGTTTTCATTGTGAATGCTACTCATTGTAATATGGGAAGTTGCTAACAAGCAATTCAGACAGAGCTGTTTTATGACTATATGAAAGCTGCATAAACGATAAAAGATTGAATATATTCGGCACACTGACTAGCTGATAGGTATTTGGGTAATAGTCGAGTTGAAGTTTAAGGGATTATTTGTGGAGGCTTTTCTTTTATTCAGCATTGGCTGCTTTTATTCAAATATTATACAGCCAAAGGCTAGAAGTTGAAGCTTTTAGCACCAAAAATGTTAGTTGGGTATAGTGCTACTTTAATGCTTATAAGTTTTTAAATAGCAGTCTGTTGTCCTGTATAACGGTTTGGCGTAATATAGTGCTAATGGTTACTTGAGTACTACACGATCCTGAGTCTGGATTCCCCCACTCGGCTGAGCCGGTCCGGAGAGGTCCGGAGTGCCTGCTACAATCTGTTCATCAAAAATATGCACGATCACATTTCGCAGTCGGTTGTCTACCAGGAGCTCAGCTCGGACCACTATCCGGTGGTGGCGGAAGTGGGCTCCTTGGTCAATCAGCATCAGCAGTCCCGGCGAAATTACCACCGAGCAAACTGGGAACGGTTTCAGCAGGTCGTCGATCCCAACATAAACTACGAGTCGCCTTTCGAAACATCGAAGGACATCGACTTGCAGCTGCGCTCCATCCAACAGGCGATTTCGGTGGCCCGGGAGCAGCATGTGCCAACAGCTCGTCAGGTAAGCAACACCCTAACCATTGCGATTTGACTCGTCAAAAATTTGATCTGTTTACTAAATGTCACTCACGGGCAGTACCAGCGTACTTAAGAGCATGCAGGACACGTTGCAATCGCTTGACAAAAATCATCCAGACCAGAATGGAGGACCACATAAATTATGATTTCTCCAATAAGATCCGCGAAGTCTGCAGACTGTGCTAAGCCGTTCTGGAAATTGACCAAAATTCTAAAATCCAATCTTCGGCATATTCCACCTTTGATTCCATTAGACAACAATGGATCGCTTGATAACTCCTGCAGAAAAGGTCGTCAGTTTGTCAGATCACACAATCTTGAGCAGAACATCGTCAGTCCACACGAAGCAGTCGTTAAAGAACATGCTAACAACATCCATCTAATTCCCAACGACTTCTCGGAGGAGTTGGAGATCTCAGCTAACGAATTAGCGGCCTATAAATAATATCTAAAAACATGAAGGCCATTTCGAACTCAAACATATGAGTGCTCCGTTCTTCAAGCACCTTTCGCTGATCTTTAAACAGTGTCTCCGTTTCAGCTACTTCCCATCGTCCTGGAAGTCAGCAAAATTCATCCTCATCCGGAAACCTGGGAAGGATCCTTCCTCTCCGACAAGTAATCGCTCCATCAGCAGTGGTGGAAATCTGTGAACCTTACTCACAAAACGAGAAGTATGCAATGCAAAATACTCGCGAACATTTGTTTTGCCTTTTCCTTGCCTACCTACTACTCGCAGAGAAAACAAAAAAACGAACCTCGAAAAATGTTCGTGGAGCTTCGCGAGTCATTCGGGTTTATTTGGAAAAAATCATAAAACAACCTCGGAACATGTTTTTTACGAATGTTCAAGCAAGAACACAATTGTTTATTGTTATTGTGTTTATATCAAGTCAAATTTATCCATTGTTATCGAAGTAACAACAATTACTCGCGACCGTGATTTTTACTCCCAAACAAAAAACTGCCCTGCTTTTTGTCTTTGCTCTGCCCGTACTCGCGAACAAAGCAAGCGCCAGAAAAATGCAGGTAATAGGTTCGCGCAAGCGTGGCATTTTTTGTAGGCCCAATTACACTCTTTTCTTACTCGTGAAGCGAGTATTTGCACCACTGCCCATCAGCCTTCTCTCAGGGCTATCCAAACCAAAAAAGCGATTCATAGCCGGTCGCTTGAGTCTGCGGAACACTACAACATCTTGCTCGAGGAAAAGTTTGGTTTCCGCGGTCGATCCACCGTGCACTCACTGACCCGAGTTGCCAACGGATGGAACAAGTCGGTCTCTAAAACATCCGCCGTTCGACAATGTATGGCAATTATCTACATCTACAATGGATGCCCTGACAGAATACCTGACCAGCTGGAAGATCTGTATCAACGCGACGAAGACCCAGGTTATCATTTTCTCCCACTATAAATCTCGTTAACCGCCTGGGGACGGTAAAATCATTCTCAATAGCACTATTGCGAAGTGGGCCAATTATGCCGACTACCTTAGCTTGACTCTTGACTTAATCTTTATCTGTTGTTATAATATACCGATTTACGTATTGCATTGACATGGTTGAGGCAATGAAATGAGATTCTACTTCAATTAATGAATTAAATTAGTCATAGAAAACTTGAACCTCATTTTTCTCGGTTCAGCATTGTTGGTTTTTCGGCCTTATGCTGCTCGAAAAATAATCCTCCCAGGGATCGATAACGGCATGCCGGTCTGTAAGAGCTAAAACCCATCACCTCAAACTTTAACGGGTCCAAAACAAGATCCTGAGGATGATCCTCAACACCCCTAACAGGACACGAATATCTGAGGTCCACAAGGGCAGCATGGACTATGTCCAAGGGCTTGACGATTCCCCCCCAGCCCATCTGCAAGTTGTTGTGCCTGTCTAGAATGTGGTGGGGTTTGGCAGTGTGCTCTGTTAAGCTTCCATAAAAAGTTGCATGTATCCGCAAGTAGGCTCCGCCAAAGCGACCGTGTGCCGCTCAAAGCGCCTGGTGGGACGCTAAACAGAACTAATACGACGGCATTTCGACGAGACAGCGGCCAATAAGCCGCATTAAAAAAAATAATTACGAACGACATAGAAAATGATACGACTCAATACAATCGGCAACGACCTAGGAGACGAATAAAGTATCACGATTGTGTGGAGTTTATTCTGATTATTTGCAAGCGGGAGCCACTTGGAACACCTTATCGCACTGTTTGTTCACTGAATGTGATCGACGACACATTCCCCGATTGCTTTGATTGCTGATGATGTGACTCTAAGTTGTGGTTCACATTAGGCCTACTTCGATGGTTTCAAAGCAATTGAATATATGATTTATGTAGTAAACGGCAAGTACTGTTTCACTGCCACACAGATTGGAAGCTTGGAACATAGAACTGCAAGTTGCTAGGCTTCGCAGGTTGCGACAGGATAATCTACGATACACTTCGTAGCGCTGCAGGAAATCTGCTGAACGGAACAGAAATTGTGGAAAAGCGGGCATCGAGCGGCTACCTTCTACCAAAGCTGTGGCACCACCAACGAACTGGGAACCGGCTTCATAGTTTTGGGCAAGATGCGCCAACGCGTGATTGGGTGATCCAAAGGTAGCGGCAGCACACCTAGGAGCATGCGTGCAGGACATACGACTTCCGACTCCGTATCTCCAGGAAATCCAGGAGGAGATCGGCCGGTTGAAAAACAACAAAGCACCTGAAGTTGACCAACTACCAGGAGAGCTGTTTAAACACGGTGGTGAGGCACTGGCCAGCACTGCACTGGGTCATTACCAAGGTTTGGGAGGATGAGGTTCTGCCGCAGGATTGGATTGAAGGTGGCGTGTATCCCATCAACAAAAAGGGCGATAAGCTCCAAACTACCCATACACTTTGGCAAACAAAGACCCAAACGGCGACCCGCCGAATCCAACAGCTTACCAACACCATCAACACGCACGCGAGGGTGTCTGCGACCCGTTGATATTGCTGGTGCGCGTGGGAACCCCACCAGACACCCCAAATCGACGCCAGAGTCCCCGCCCACAAAAGAAGACAAGTCCATCCGAAAAGTTGGGACAGAATTCAGCTATACCGTGTTCAAACGGATGTTTCCTTAATTGACTCCCCCATCCCAGGCACAGATTCTTTCTGAAGGACACTCAATATAAGTTCCCCCGGGAAGCCAAGCATCAGAGACTCATGAAAATCAGATAATCCAACATCAGGCGTCTGTTATTTAAGCAGAGAAGATGTTATGGGGGATATTCTCAAAACGGCCGTTCAGAATGGTTCAGCGGATGCGATTTATGGATCAATATTAGGTCTTGTAATTTTAAACAAAACAATCTCACTACACGCGAAAAACTATGAACACTATTATATCGGAGTTTTAAATGGTTGTCCGACATTTCGCGGTAAAACATTCCGCGGTAAACCATTTCGCGGTCTGTATTTATTCAAGCTTAGCTTATCTTTTAACTCTTTTTTTGTACTTTTAAGAGTTCGTCATTCTTTTCTTCCAACTCTTAACTTCACCTTCTTTACATGGCCGTTTCTTTCATTGCGTTTTCCTTTCTAGTATTTTTTTTTCTTTTCTTTTACGCATTATTTTATTTTATTTCCAAGAGAAATATACATTATTGTAAATATGATAATTAGATGTGTGAGCTTTGCCATCATATGATAAAGCTCATATAATAAAGCTGGCTGTCTTAATAGCTTAAAAGGTTATGGTCCTTCCGCACGCATGGCATATGAGCAAATCAAACGACCTTCCTTTTGCCAGTGGAGATATATCATCTTCCACACTGATATTCTTCCCTCCCCCTTCATACGGGAGTTTGGCAGAAGGAAGGTCGTGCGATATGTGCCATCACAAATATTGCCCTCCGCTAGCTTTCAAATCGACTTCTACAAAAACATTCTTCATGCCTGCCGACGCCGTATCCTACACGGAGAAACACGTTTACTCATTAATGGGTACTTTTTCTTTTCTATCTCTTTCTCTCTGCTGAAAATTTTACCCATTTTGGGAGAATAAGTGGATCTACTCATTTAAATGAGTAAATCCACTTATTCTCCTAAAATGGGTGATTTTTTCAGCAGAGAGAAAGAGATAGCAGAGAAAAAGTACCCATTAATGAGTAAACGATTTTTACCGGGTAACGGAACTATCAATTCTATACTTTCGCCTCTAATTCTATCATGAACATGTACGTCTAAGTTTGGAAGAAGTTATAATGGCTTATTGCATTTTATTTTATGTCATTTACATTGTTTTTACTAATGGGACTGACTTGCGTTTACCGCGAACCCAACTAACATTTTTGGTGCTAAAAGCTTCAACTTCTAGCCTTTGGCTGTATAATATTTGAATAAAAGCAGCCAATGCTGAATAAAAGAAAAGCCTCCACAAATAATCCCTTAAACTTCAACTCGACTATTACCCAAATACCTATCAGCTAGTCAGTGTGCCGAATATATTCAATCTTTTATCGTTTATGCAGCTTTCATATAGTCATAAAACAGCTCTGTCTGAATTGCTTGTTAGCAACTTCCCATATTACAATGAGTAGCATTCACAATGAAAACGTTTTTGCTGTTGTTATAGCACTAACAATATAGCGTAATGGCGCTATAAATGAACTAACGAAGCTTTTAGGCAACTTCTGTACCTTTGAAGATTACACAACGTTTAATTAAACCTATTACTGCTTCTTTTAATAGCATATCAGTATGGAACGTCAAAACCGCTATGTTTACATTTGATTTTTGTTGCCGGAGCTGTGTATGAGCTATTGATTTCTGTAATGCAGCTACAAAGATATTCACCTGCTCTTATAGCAACTGACAAAGCGCTGTCATTAATGCTAGCAGATAGCGTAAGAAAACAAGCCATTTAGAAGCGATATTTCTGTTGACGGCTACTGTTAAACGATTAGCAGCAAAGTAGCATCTATACAGGTCGAGAAAATGTTGCTTAAAAACAATTTCAGGGATTGATGATGGATAAAAGTTAGCCAACAGAACATGCTGATAAATGTTTGAATAATGGTTGAAATAATGCTGAAAGCATAATTTTTAAGCTTATGTGCTGAAAGCAGCATGTAGGCCTCTTTCTAACGTTTATACAGCATGAATCTGAAAATAGCGTTAGTAAAACAACCTATAGGGTAAGCGAAGAAGCACATCCATAATTTTCTTTGTTATTTACATATGACAAAGTGACGGTGATGACAGAGCAGCGGCCATTGAATCAGGAGATCAGGAGTTCGAATCTAGGTAGCAACAAAATTGATATTTGAGTTTTCACAAAAAAAAAAACATTGAATAAACTCCCGAAATTTACTCTCCTCTCAAATAATATTTAATCAAATTGAATTCAGTGGCTGTATAAAACTTATTTAACAGATTCAAAAAATCTGAATAAGCGCCATTGAAGCGAATTATATTACTAAAATGGTTTAGTAAATATTGAGAAAAAACTGTGTAACATGCTGTAAAGTAGTTGTGCAGACACGTCAAAAACAGCTGAATAGATTCGCCAGATTTGCTGGTAAAAGCATTGAATAGAAGTTCTTGATCATATGTATAGCACACATATTCAGCTTGAAACCGTATAGACGAGTTGAAATAACATTTACATTGACATTAAATGTTAGTTGGGAATGTTATACCGCGATATGATTCTGAACGCGAACTGGTACAATGTCGTACAAACGTTTTTAATTGGGATCGCGAATCAAGTGAAAATACTGATAAGTATACGTTTGCAATTACTGTAACCTCTTACTTCGGCTACATTTGCATTTGTAAATATTTTGTACAGTAGTTTTGGTATTCTCTGTTCTTTTATTTGTTATTACTGCTATTACTATTCACAAATTATTATTACTATTGCTGTTGCTATTGACATTATTATATAATCAAAAAAAAAAAAAAAACAATGAATTCGATGAGCTAGAAATAAGAACGAACTGAAAATCAAACGAATATGAACCAAAAGTTATACCGAGAATAAATTATTCCCAATGCCTTTGAACACCCCTCCTTTACCTATCCCACAACGTTACACATAACCGCCACAGTTGACTACGACTGTCGGGAATAAATCCTATACCAGGAAGGAGGAACCCCTTAAAAGGGACTGTCAGCGACTGAATCGCTCTCTATTAGTAGTGAACGCCTGTGAACGCGTGTTTCAATTTGCCCGGTAGTGCTACGAAGAGTGTCCTGGAGGATTTCGTTCATCCTGTGCTTCCTGCATCGGATTCGTCCGGTAGAAGAAGAACGGTAGAAGAAGAAGTGCAAGGAACCGGCGGATCTTGGAGAGTGAGTGCTATAATCTCGGAAGACGTAAAGCCCCGGTGCGCCATCCATCCGACAGAGGGACGATTACCATCATCCCGTTCGACTTCAGAGGAGCCGTTTTCGCCACTCCACTGGCGGAGCATAGAAGGATCCACCGTGATCGCCCACGCCGGTCCAGGTTTGAAGAGGATCGAGATGATGCGTCGAAGGTTATGCCACGGGACCCGCCCGTTTCGCGACACGATGCCACCCGGTGCAATCCAGCACGGACAACAATGAAGCTATTATTCTTGAGAGGTGTGTAAACGATTGTATCCTTATCATTTCCCCGTAAATCCTTTTTCATTAAAATGAATAATTGAACTGAACATACTGCTCACGTTTTTATTAATTTACGAGCTCAGCCCTGTTTAGTCTTCCGTCCTTTTTTTCGATTAATTCACCTTGGTTTTTAGTTTGAGGGAAGTCCTTCCGCATAACATCAAGGGAACCCAATTCTTTTTGGAGCTTTAGATAACTATTGGCCCTGAGTCCCAGGACAAAGCCCTGGAGGAGGACAATAAGGTGTCCGAACTAAAAGACAGTCTTACATTACTACCGACATTGTTTTTGTGATCAAAACTGACATTGTGTTTTATAGTTAAAACTCAAGTGCACTAAATACGTAACGGATAATTCTTGTTATTCTTGTTATACTCAACGTATCCCCGGGCCGTGGCCAATCTACGTTGTATGACATTAGGCAATACGTTTACACTGCTGGCTTAAATTTTCAACGTGACGATTAATATATAGAACTCATGAAATCAATGTGAACTCGACTCGTGGAAAACTTATTCCAGGTTATCCGAGGCTTGTGATAGACCCTTTATCACAACGGACCTTTCCATCCACTGACTAGTAGGCTCGAGCGTCCCGTCCTCTGCTTCAGACCCATAAGGGATCCGAAACAGTTCAGTTTCAGGGTAGTAAACTTGTGAGAGAATAGAAAATAGAGGAGGAGAATTTGGAGCGGCTTGTTGACCGCTTCCGGCTCTAGCGACTGCTATGGAACCTATTTATTAGAGAATTGTTTGTAGAGATAGAAACGGTTGTGTTTATGTACATGATAGATGTTCAGACAGTTCGGGATCGCTACGATAGAGTTTGTTATATCTTAGAAACTTTTCAGATGATTTATACTATTGGTAGAAGGGAAATGATTGAAATCCGTTTTCTGATGATTGTCGAAAAAGCTATGTAGATTGATATGATAGAGGTACGTGCAGTTTGGGATTAGCATGATCACGTTGGTTTAAGTTTGGAAACATAAAATAGAAAAGGAGGGAGCAGGAGGGATGGGGGAACAAATACCTCACCATTTTACGTAGAAAGATTAAAATAATTAAACTGAATTAAAATAAATCAATTAAATTTTACACTTTTGGTCGAACTTGATTTA
This sequence comes from Armigeres subalbatus, assembly GCF_024139115.2. Lineage (NCBI taxonomy): Eukaryota > Metazoa > Arthropoda > Insecta > Diptera > Culicidae > Armigeres > Armigeres subalbatus. The sequence continues at coordinate 308,514,348 of NC_085141.1, forward strand.
AAAATGTGTTCCAAGCGTGCCCACCGAATTAAGTATATTACGAGTACTGATAACCTATGCTACTAAATAAAGCTCGTGATTAAAAAATGGAGGTTGCCTCATCAAAATATAATATTATTCAAGATATTCTCTTAAGTATGAAAACTGAATCCTAACTGTCCCGAAACTGCTTTCACCACACTGCCGTCCCGAGCACAGCCGCCTCTGCCACTCATAGGCAATGTCCCTCCCACCGCCTTGACAGCCTCCAGAAGTATCTACTAAAATATTTAAGAACTATGTAGAATGAATTATTAACATGTCCAGCCATTACATAAAATGATTTGTTCAAGCAAAGGCGTCATAGATGCGGGAACGACATCGCCATAAACGACACGGGACAACCATGCTCCACACGACAGTGCAACAATGAACCGAATCGGGGACCTCCTAAACTGTTTTATGCAACGCAGAGTTTTACCCTCTCTTGCGTTATGTGATGCTGAAAATAAGCTCCTAATCATTTTATGGCAAAAAATAAAAATAAAATAAAAACAATCAAACAAAATTAAAATATTCTAGCTAAATTTTACTATTTTGGTCGAGCATGGGTCAGCCGCCTGACACCCGCGTTAAAAATATGTTCCATGCGTGCCCCCCACATAAAATAATAACGCGTGCTAATCACTAATGATACTAAAAGATTTAAATGGAATTAGGTATTGTTCCCGCTTATCATTTTAGCACCGCCAGGGGGAACTTGGCCAGTACCCACTGCACTTTTCTTTCCCTTTCCACAAACAATTACCATTATTTGTGATATTTCAACGGAATCTTATTGGGAACTATGAAAAGGCAGACAATCAATGCAGTTAGATTGCCAGGTAATACGTGCACGTGCACAGCACTGGTGATGCATCACAATCGTATATATACAGGAGTATATGCACTATATGATGTCATTGACCGGAAGATTAGATAAGCATTCCCCCCCAAATACGTAACGGAATAATGTAGTGTTATTAAAAAATACTTAGTATATAAACATCACATCTTCAAGGGGTCCTCACAAGCTACACATTTCATTCAGGCAATTTAGAACGTCCATGTAGTAACTTGTTCACACTTGAAATATGCCTCGACCGAGTTAGCAGAACGCGCCCTTACCCTTTCTTAACCAAAGGACAGGGAAAAGTACTGCGTACAATACTCGGGTGGAAAATAGAAAACGATGTGTGGCACAGACGCATGAAGCAGGAGCTGTATCAAGTATACAAAGAAGTAAATATTGTGAATCATATAAAATGGGGCAGGCCTCATTGGGTCTGATACCTGATAGTGCTAATATCGGAAGAAAGAATTACGAAAACAATATTCAACAAAAACCGGATAGAGATCGGCGACTTTGTGGAAGGCCACGATCGCACACACGCTGTACACGGTGGAATCGGACCCGGGACAGGAGCCTAGGAACATCATCCAAGACCGTCGATTATGGAGCTCTACTATACGGTAAGCATAGATATATCGACGCTGTAGCCAACAAGGTATCCACGTAGGTAAAAACCAGGAACTGACTTATGCCACGTAGTTAACTAGTTGACTTCCACGTTAGTATCCGGTTTTCCGGATAAACTGACACGGTTGATCAAAGCGACGATGGATCGGGTGATGTGCGTAGTTCGAGTTTCAGGGGCATTCTCGAGTCCCTTCGAAACCCGCAGAGGGTTACGGCAAGGTGATGGTTTTTCGTGTTTGCTATTCAACATCGCTTTGGAAGGGGTAATACGAAGAGCAGGGATTAACACGAGTGGTACAATTTTCAATAAGTCCGTCCAGCTATTTGGTTTCGCCGACGACATAGATATTATGACACGTAACTTTGAGAAGATGGAGGAAGCCTACATCAGACTGAAGAGAGGGAGCTAAGCGGATCGGACTAGTCATCAACACGTCGAAGACGAAGTACATAATAGGAAGAGGTTCAAGAGAAGACAATGTGAGCCACCCACCGCGAGTTTGCATCGGTGGTGACGAAATCGAGGTGGTAGAAGAATTTGTGTACTTGGGCTCACTGGTGACTGCCGAAAATGACACCAGCAGAGAAATTCGGAGACGCATAGTGGCTGGAAATCGTACGTACTTTGGACTCCGCAAGACGCTCCGATCGAATAGAGTTCGCCGCCGTACCAAACTGACAATCTACAAAACGCTAATTAGACCGGTAGTCCTCTACGGACACGAGACCTGGACGATGCTCGTGGAGGACCAACGCGCACTTGGAGTTTTCGAAAGGAAAGTGCTGCGTACCATCTATGGTGGGGTGCAGATGGCGGACGGTACGTGGAGGAGGCGAATGAACCACGAATTGCATCAGCTGTTGGGAGAACCATCCATCGTTCACACCGCGAAAATCGGACGACTGCGATGGGCCGGGCACGTAGCCAGAATGTCGGACAGTAACCCGGTGAAAATGGTTCTCGACAACGATCCGACGGGCACAAGAAGGCGAGGTGCGCAGCGGGCAAGGTGGATCGATCAGGTGGAAGATGACTTGCGGACCCTCCGTAGACTGCGTGATTGGCGACGTGTAGCCATGGACCGAGCCGAATGGAGAAGACTCTTATATACCGCACAGGCCACTTCGGCCTTAGTCTGATTAAATAAATAAATAATCAATAAGTTACTTCGATAAAGTTTTCAGCAACCCGACAGGCTTGTTCTAAATATGTGTTAGACTATAATTGTATAATCAACAAAGCTCTCCCGGTACTACAACAATTTTGTTGCATAATGAATCCTACCTGTGATTCGCTGTAGACATTGCAGATATGATACGGCCGATGGGAGTCACAGATGAAGAACGTCATGTCCTCTTCGGGTTGCAAAAGTTCTACAACATCGATGCAGCCCGCACAATTTACAAACAGCACAAACTTGACATCGTCTTTGTTCTCGTTGTACGCTCGCAGCATCCCGCTGACACCCATAATAGGCACAATGGAATACACCATGTTGTCATACTTGAACAGGGCTTGTAGGATCTTGCTGGTGCAGATGGCATCGACGTCGTAGTTCACGATCACCAGGACCCGTTTACCGATCAGCTGTTCGTAGAAATGTCTCCGAAGATCCTCCACAAACATGCTTCCCAATCCTAAGATCAAACGCGATTGGATCTGCACCACGAACAACAATCAACCGGTCACAATCAAGTTTATTACAGCAACACACAATAGCATTCGCGCACCAAGAGGGGATAGGAAAACAATCACCCTCACAATCCGTACAGAAACATTTACACCACAATTTGGGCACTCGCCAAACCTTAACCAATTTAAGATCCTTCCGACGCGGATAATCTCACAAAACACCGATAATTTTACATGAAATTTTGAAAAATAAGCAAAAACTAATCAGTGGCCGAACCGCAGGTCGTCTATGAACGTAAACAACAAATTCGCTCAGCGGAGACGTCGTTTGCGCGGTTTGCGCGCCGAAATCAATTTTACGAGTGCATGTCAGCTGGGCGTTACGATCGTTACTTTCGGTGCTGTTGACCTCGCAAAATGCGATGCTTTTGTTTCAAATGCTGCGTAACGGTAGTTTGTTTTGTTTTGAATATCTCTGTTTTGAATGAATTTTGTTCTGTTGAATGAGCTTCAAGCGCCTGTTGTGTAACCTTGATTTTTACGCACGAGTCTACGCATGGTACCGGTGTTTCCAGGATAAAATGTTTTGGTAGCATTTCAGTACTTTTGGTTGAACTATAGAGCAACGTACAATTTGTATTATGAATGAAACGTGACAATGTTCAAACGAATTGTGGTTGGTGTTTCCGGTGGAGTGGACAGTGCTGTTACGGCCTACATGTTAAAGCAAAAAGGTAAGAATCCTGTCTTACTATATTTAAATACTTTTAAGCTACATTCTAGCTCTAGTATTATAGATATTCTTGTTTTTACAAAATATTTGTGCGTGACTTGGGTGAATCGTTTGTATAAACCATGTTTTTTTACGCGTTTAGGATTTATTAATTTCTCAGTTCACCTTTCACGGCTTTTTAAATACCATCTAAAGTTTCTCAGATGTGATGTATTTTTTTTTTTGTGGGAACTCATTGTTTCATTGATGCTAAAGGTTATAATCGACTAAAACGAAGCCGTGTAAAAAAAACTGGGTGTAATGCTTCTTTTTAAACGCTTTATTTAGTTAGGTACATATGCAAAATAAGTGATTTTATTGTTCTTTTAGGCTTCGACGTTCGTGGCGCATTTATGAAAAACTGGGACCTAATCGATGAGTCTGGTTATTGCACCGGGGAGCAAGACTGGTTGGATGCACAAAAGCTCTGCCGTCAACTACAAATCCCACTTGAGCAAGTCAATTTTGTTAAAGATTTCTGGCTCGAAGTGTTCGGGTAAAGTGAGGTTTCTATTGTTTGTTACCTACTTGCACATTGACATTCGAAAATGTTGTAAATTTCCAGGAGTTTCCTCAAAGACTACGATGCGGGGATCACACCCAACCCGGACATCCTGTGCAACCGCCATATCAAGTTCAACCTTTTCTACAAATATGCGCGCGAAAAAATGGGAGCCGACGCAATTGCCACTGGTCACTACGCCCGAACCAACTTCGGACCGTTTTTGGAGCAGTACAACGAGAATGAACCCATCCGTCTGTTGGCCGGCGTAGACGACATTAAAGATCAAACATTTTTCCTGTCCCAGATTGGAGCGGATGCGCTGCGAAGAACCATGTTTCCCATTGGTGCTATGACCAAATCGCAGGTGAAACGCTACGCATCCGAAGTGGGACTTGATGCGTTCGCCCGGAAGAAAGAAAGCATGGGCATATGCTTTGTTGGGAAGAGAAGCTTCCAGGACTTCATTGAGGAGTACATCGAAACGAAACCGGGAGATTTCGTAGATTTTGATACGGGGAAGGTGGTGGGGACTCACAAAGGACTGCACCACTGGACCGTGGGTCAAAAGTGCAAGATCGGAGGATGCTTGCTACCGTATTTTGTGTTGCAGAAGGATGTGGAGAAAAATGTGATATTTGTAGTTGCGGGAACGGACCATCAGTTGCTGGTTACGGATATGGTCTATGCGGAGAGTCCGGTGTGGATTAATAAACCTGGGCCTTTGGAGAAAGGCGTTTTCCGTTGTCAGTTCAGGTTTCAACATACGAAACCTTTGGTGGATTGTAGTTTAATTGAAACAAGCGAAGATGGCAATAGGTTGTTTATCAAGTTGGATGAACCGTTGCGGGCAATAACGCCAGGCCAGTATGCTGTATTTTACAAAGATGAAGAATGCTTTGGAAGCGCTAGGATAGTGAAACCGGGTCCATCAATTTTATATTGTCAACGGTAGTGTAGTTTATATAAATACTATTCAACAAATTTGTTATAAAACGTAACAATTCAAAGTGTGCAATTTCTTTAAGAAAGAAACACTATTAAATTTTGATGTATATCATAGCATAGCATAAGTGATTGTACAAATCGTGAGTGGCTATACCATGCTCAATCCAGCAATCTTCTGCATATTGTCGTCGCAAATTGGTACTTGGGATTAATATCTTTTCCTATACAAATGCAGTTGTATACCTGGCCACGTCCTTCATTTCATTTATTCAGACTAAGGCCGAAGTGGCCTGTGCGGTATATAAGAGTCTTCTCCATTCGGCTCGGTCCATGGCTACACGTCGCCAACCACGCAGTCTACGGAGGGTCCGCAAGTCATCTTCCACCTGATCGATCAACCTTGCCCGCTGCGCACCGCGCCTTCTTGTGCCGGTCGGATCGTTGTCGACAACCATTTTCACCGGGTTACTGTCCGACATTCTGGCTACGTTCCCGGCCCACCGCAGTCGTCCAATTTTCGCGGTGTGAACGATGGATGGTTCTCTCCATCTCCACCATAGATGGTACGCAGCACTTTCCTTTCGAAAACTCCAAGTGCGCGTTGGTTCTCCACGAGCATCGTCCAGGTCTCGTGTCCATAGAGGACTACCGGTCTAATGAGCGTTTTGTAGATTGTCAGTTTGGTACGGCGGCGAACTCTATGCGATCGGAGCGTCTTGAGGAGTCCAAAGTACGTACGATTTCCAGCCACTATGCGTCTCCGCATTTCTCTGCTGGTATCATTTTCGGCAGTCACCAGTGAGCCAAAGTACACAAATTCTTCTACCACCTCGATTTCGTCACCACCCACACTCGCGGTAGGTGGCTCACATTGTCTTCCCTTGAACCTCTTGCCAACATGTACTTCGTCATCGACGTTGTGACTAGTCCGATCCGCTTGGCTTCCCTCTTCAGTCTAATGTAGGCTTCCTCCATCTTCTCAAAGTTACGTGCCATAATATCTATGTCGTCGGCGAAGCCAAATAGCTAGACGGACCTATTGAAAATTGTACCACTCGTGTTAATCCCTGCTCTTCGTATTACCCCTTCCAAAGCGATGTTGACTAGCAGACACGAAAGACCATCACCTTGCCGTAACCCTCTGCGTGTTTCGAAGGGACTCGAGCGAATGCCCCTGAAACTCGAACTACGCACATCACCCGATCCATCGTCACTTTGATCAACCGTGTCAGTTTATCCGGAAATCCGTGTTCGTGCATTAGCTGCCATAGCTGGTCCCGATCGATTGTATCATATGCTGCTTTGATGAAGTCGATGAATAGATGATGTGTGGGCACTAGAGTGATTCAAATTTTGACTTTTTCGCTCCCCTGTGCTTAAAAGATTGATTCCCACAGTTTAGTATTTTCCTAATAACTTTTGTTGCCAGCATCGAATCGTTTAGCAACAACGACGATATTTTTCCTTGTTAAACTTTTGTTGAAAAACGAAGCAATCGTGAGTCCTATCCAGTACGACCCAGACAACGTTTACGTAGAGTACCTTGGACCTTAGCAACAAGAGTTGATATAAAATTTTCTCATTCCTAATCGAACCTCCATTCAGTTAAAACCTGTTCACATTAAACGTTATTGTTCTTGTTAAATCCTGCGTTGTTTCTCGTCTCCAAAGCTCTGAACATCAACAGGTTATGGGTGACCAACGTAAAGAAGCTGCGGTGCACGGAATTCAACAGTTTTCCGGAAAAGGCTACGACGTCTGGCAATTTCGTGTACAAACTTATTTGGAGTCGGTGAACGTGTGGGACGCTATCGTGAAAAATGTACCGACAGCGGCTGATGAAGCAGAAAAGTTCCACCAAATGGATAGGAAGGCCAAGGCGATATTGGTAGGGTTTGTAGCGGATGAGTATCTAGGCTGCGTTCGGGACAAAGGCACGGCTAAAGCAATGTGGAAAAGTCTCGAGAATACTTTTGCAAAGAAGTCAGCAGGTAGACAAACTCTTATTAGGAAACAAATAGCAAGATTGCACCTAAAGGACGGCGCCTCGGTTCGGGTTCATTTGTTGGAGTTTAAAGATTTAATCCATCAACTGCGCATGGCTGGATCGAAGCTTGAAGAGAGTGATGTTTGCTCATCGCTGGCTCTCACGCTTCCGGAGTCTTATGATGCACTGGTGACAGCACTGGAAAATCTACAAGAGAACGAACTAACCTATGAGGTAATGAAGACCCGTCTGATTGATGAAGAATCAAAATCAAAGCGAAATGAAAGAAATTATACCGTAGAGGACAAGCCAGCAGCGTTCATCGGAGAAAATCAGAAGCAAAGTAACCGGTTTAATGGAAAATGCCACGTATGTGGAAAAAGAGGACATATGAAGAAAGATTGCAAGAAAGCTAAACGAAACGCAAACGAGGCATGTACTTCAAGATCAGTTGTATTCATGGCAGATCGTAAAAATTTGATACGAGACAGCGTCGGGAAGATTGTGTTCAAGTTGGACTCTGGATCAAGCGACCATCTCGTAAATTCAAAATTATTTTTCTCATCCCTAAACGCAGTACAACAGCCGGTGATCAGTGTTGTCCTACACTCAAGGCAAAAAATTCTGCTCTTTGATTTTACTCCATCTAAACGATTTTATAGTCTCAACTAAGTAAGTTCAACTAATAGAAGGATATTTGAATTTTCTAAATGTCATGGCAAACTGTCAAAAAACTGCACTCCAGAGCCACAGGAGCGCGCGTGCTGAAAATACACTCCAGTGTATTTTCAGTGCGCGCGCTCCTGTGGCTCTGGAGTGCAGTTTTTTGACAGTTTGCCATGACATTTAGAAAATTCAAATATCCTTCTATTAGTTGAACTTACTTATGTCGTTTTCGTTTTTGAGGTGTAGCGACACCGTTTAGTGCAGCATTTTGCACGGCAAAAACGAACGTTTTGAGTGCAGTTGGGTTTGTTTGTTATGGATACCTCTTGGACAACGTGAGAAACTTGACAACAAACTACACTACACGGCACACTCTGATTTTTTCTGGTGCTACACTGCTTGATTCAGTGCAAGAAAAATGCTACACTGGTGTAGCACGAAAATCAAAAACGAACATTTTCGGTGCAAAAGTGTAGCACAAGTGTAGCTACACCGCAAAAACGAAAACGACATTAGTTGAGACTATAAAATCGTTTAGATGTAGTAAAATTATAGAGTGTAGGACAACACTGCCGGTGATAATCAATGTTGCTAAGGATGGACAATTTTTGGAAGCCAAGCAGGTTGGAATCATCGAAGGGAAAAGTAATCTGGGAGTTCCGTTGCATGTCAAGGACGTGTTGTACGTACCAAGCCTCCGAGACAATTTGATGTCAGTCAAGAAGTTAACAAAAGCAGGAATTGAAGTCGTGTTCAACAACAAGGTAGCTATGTTGAAGTTTAATGGAAAATCTATTGCGACGGCTTATCTGCGAGGTAATCTGTACGAGCTTGAAATTGAAGTCCCAGAAAAAGAAGCGAACATGTGCAGTTCGGAGATAACCAATCTATGGCATCGAAGACTAGGTCACCTTTGTGAAAATGGTATGAAGACGATGGTGCGAGAAGATTTGGCCGAGGGACTACAATTCAAACCTGAGAAGCTCTAATTTTGTGAAGCCTGTGTTCAAGGTAAGATGTGTCGAGAACCATTTGTTGGAAAACGAGAAAAAGCAACGAGACCACTTGAAAGAATCCATTCGGATGTCTGTGGACCAATAGAGCCTGCATCCTGGGATGGCTACCGTTATTTCGTGAGCTTCATCGATGATTATTCGCATTTTTCAATTGTGTTCCTGTTGAAGAAAAAGTCACAAGTATTTGAAAAATTTCAAGAGTATGAGGCTACGGTAACAGCCATGTTCGGTACATCAATATCGAAGTTGACAGTCGATCAGGGTCGTGAATACTGCTCTAACAATCAGATGAAGTTTTACAAGGCTAAAGGTATTCAAATAGAGACGACGGTGGCGTATTCCCCCCAACAAAATGGGGTGGCGGAGCGATTCAACCGAACACTGGTGGAGAAAGTTCGTACCATGCTAATCGACTCAAGAATGCCCAAATCAATGTGGGGAGAAGCTGCTTTGACCGGTACGTTTTTTACTAAATAGAAATCCTACATCGGCGTTACCCAAGAATCTCACCCCGGCTGAAAGATGGACAAGTCAGAAACCAACCTTGAAGAAACTAAAGGTCTTCGGCTGTAAAGCATTCGCTTGGGTTCCGAATCAGCAACGCAAGAAGCTTGATGCAAAAAGTCGAGAATTGGTAATGATTGGATATACTGCAAACGGATATCGCCTGTTTGACAGGAATTCACGGAAAGTTGTCATCGCACGGGATGTAAAATTTAACGAAGATAGTTATCCGTATGCATCAAACCGTGATAAATCAAAAGATATTCCTTTGAAGATCTTGACATCGTCTGATCAAGAAGGGGAAGATGAAAACAATATCATAGCCGTTGAGCAGAACGAATTTCCTGTAGAGGAGATTGAATGTCAAGTTTATCCAGCAAACAACAGCATAGTTATCGCAGAGAACGAACATCCTGTAGAGGAGATTGAAGGTCAAGTTAATTCAGCTGAATTCGATGAACAATTACCCACCGCGCTCCCTTCGCAACCAGAACGGGACAGCAATTCAAATGAATCGTCCACGAGGCGCAGTCAACGGGAGCGCAAGTTTCCGGGTAAGTTACTGGATTATTTAACTGGTTTTGAAGCAACTGCTGTTGGCTCTTTACCATTCTCAGATGTACCGCAAAAGTTCAGTGAGATTCAAAACTACGATGATCATGCACTGTGGATGAACGCTGTGAAAGAAGAGCCTAAATCAATGCAGGCAAATCATGTGTGGCAACTGGTACAACGACCTGAAGGCATCAAGCCCTTGAAATCCAAATGGGTGTTCCGGTTGAAGGAGAATGAGCATGGTCTAGCGGTGCGACACAAAACGAGGCTAGTCGTAAAAGGTTTCTTGCAACGTCCTGGCATCGATTATGAAGAAACTTTTGCTCCTGTAGCTCGTTTGGCAACAGTTCGTGTAATACTCGCAGTGGCTGTACGAAATGGCTTCCATCTGCATCAAATGGATGTGAAGACGGCCTTTCTTCATGGCAACCTGAAGGAGGAATTGTACATGGAAGTACCGGATGGGGTCAAATCAGCACCGGGAACCGTCTGCAAACTAATGAAGTCAATATATGGACTCAAGCAATCTCCCGGTGCAGGAACGAAAATTCAATGCGATATTGTTAAAGCTCGGATTTACAAGATCGAAAAGAAATTATTGCCTGTAAACTTCTACGACCAAAGGAGATGAAATCTACTTGGTACTGTATGTGGATGATTTATTGATCGTTGGAAGAAACATACGATCTATAGAAATGCTAAAGCAACAACTGTCCCGTGAATTTGAAATGTCGGATTGCGGTGAGGCAAGGTTCTTTCTTGGAATGAAACTCGAATACAACCGTCAAAGAGGAATTTTGAAACTGTCTCAGGAAAGGAATGGTCAAAAGATTCTGAATAAATTCAACATGACAGACTGCAACGCATCGAAAACTCCTATGGAAAAAGGATTGCCATTGAGTCGAACTGGAAATCAAACTCGAGAACCCTACAGAGAACTTCTTGGAAGCTTAATGTATCAAATGCTTTGTGTTCGACCCGATCTTTGTTTTCCGGTTAGCTACCTAGGACGTTACCAGCAGAATCCAGTAGATCAACATTGGCAGGCTTTGAAGCGCATCGTGAGATACCTAAAGGGGACTACCAAACTCGGTTTACTATACAATCGAAACGAATCCTCATCACCGTTAATCGGATTTGTGGATGCAGACTGGGCGTCGGATCAAGAAGATAGAAAATCTGTGACTGGTTTTGTTTTCAAGGTGTTCGGATCAACCGTATCGTGGGCAAGCAGAAAACAAGTAACGGTATCCACTTCAAGTGAAGCGGAATATGTTGCTCTTAGTTCCGCTGTCAGTGAAGCGATTTGGTTGGGTGGACTCCTGGAAGTTCTAAACTGTAAATCAAAGACAACATCAATTCCAATCTACGAAGATAATCGTGGTTGTATTGGACTGGCAAAGAACATGGAGTCGAAACGGATCAAGCACATCGATATAAAACACCATTTTTTGAGAGATCATGTTGCGGCTGGAACAGTGAAAATCGAACCTATTGGAAGTGCAGACCAAGAAGCTGACATTTTCACGAAGTCATTGGATGCAGTACGATTACATGATTTACGATCAAGACTTGGAGTAACCGATTGAGAAGGGGTGTTGAAAAACGAAGCAATCGTGAGTCCTATCCAGTACGACCCAGACAACGTTTACGTAGAGTACCTTGGACCTTAGCAACAAGAGTTGTTATAAAATTTTCTCATTCCTAATCGAACCTCCATTCAGTTAAAACCTGTTCACATTAAACGTTATTGTTCCTGTTAAATCCTGCGTTGTTTCTCGTCTCCAAAGCTCTGAACATCAACAATTTTCTATGCTGCTGACATATTCATACATTTTTAGAGCTCAATGGGCAATGATGCGGAACGGGTTTTCACAAAAGTTACTGTTTTCATAGTAATTTTCATTCAAGCTTCAAACTGTTTGTGCTCAGTTAAATTGCATCCAAATTAGATAAAAACTTAGGACGATTATTAAAATAGCAAATGCCATCGTTTAAGCATAGGGGAGCAAAAAAGTCAAAATTTGAATCACTCTAGTGGGCACGTTGCATTCTTTGCATTTCTGCAGTACTTGGGGAATGGCGAACACCTGGTCCAAGGTGGAGCGTTCGCCCATAAAACCCGCCTGGTACGGCCCCACGAACTCCCTTGCAATTGGTGCTAGTCGACGGCATAAAATTTGGGAGAGTACATTGTAGTCTGCGTTCAGCAATGTGATTGCGCGATAGTTGCTACAATCCAGCTTATCGCCCTTTTTGTAGATGGGACACACGACACCTTCCATCCACTCCTGCGGCAAAACTTCCTCCTCTCAAATCTTGGTAATGACCCAGTGCAGCGCTCTAGCCAGTGCTTCACCACCATGTTTAAATAGCTCTCCTGGTATTTGGTCAACCCCCGGGGCTTTGTTGTTCTTCAGCCGGCCAATCTCCTCCTAGATATCCTGGAGATCCGGAGCCGGTAAAATTATGTCCTGCACGCGTTCTCTCAGGTCTATCACCATACCGCCATCTTCGTCTGCCAACTCTATGCTTTGGATATCTCTAAAGTCAACTCTATGCTTTGGATATTTGTTACCGTGACAACAAGAATTCAGCAAGTGCAATGACAACGAAGAATGAAAGTTTTGAATTATGGCATCGACAGCAGGCATTGAAATTTATCCCATCATTCGATCTTCTGAGCAAAGATATTGATGATATGCTGGGATATCGATCTTAGTTATCTATCTGATCAGTAAACAAAGTGCAGTGTTCGCAATGGAGAAAAGTTTTTTCACAAACCCCGAACCGCGCTGGCTATCAGGATCATCATCAAATGCTCAAATGATAATATCTTTCCAGAGTGCTTTTTGATTAGGGATAATATCTTTGCCCAAGCAAAGATGATATCATGTGCTCAAATGATATTGCAATGCCTGATCGACGGTATGGCCACCTGGGGGAAACAAACCTGAAGAACCTATGGAAGCATCAGATGATCAAGACGGAATCCAAAATTCAAGATTGGCCTGATCGGTGTTTGTGTGAAATTTGCTTGACAGGCAGGCAAACGAGACAACCGTTCAACAACGCAGTAGATAGACGTTCATCTAGACCGTTGGAGCACATCCACTCTGACGTATGTGGGCCGTTCATTCCTACAACGTGGAATGATAAGCCGCTATTATGTGTCATTCATGGACGACTATAGCCATTTTACGATGGTCTATTTGCTCGAATCGAAGGATGAGGTGCAGGAAAAATTTGAGCAGTTTTGTGCACATATATCGTCTTTCTTAGGCACACGGGTTTCGAGACTCCGATGCGACAATGGCGGGAAGTATACTGGAAAATCGTTCAAGAAATTTTGCCGCACGAAAGGTATTTGTATGGAGACAACCGTTCCGTATAGTCCGCAGCAGAATGGTGTGGCGGAGCGCCTAAACCGCACTCTGTTAGACAAGTCTCGATCCATGCTGCAAGATTCTAGTTTGCCGAAGAGTATGTGGGGTGAAGCTGCCCACTGCTGCCTATATTATGAATCGAAGTCCAACAGCTGCTCTAGAAGAAAGAAAGACACCATATGAAATGTGGTACAAAAGAAAGCCGAACGTAGATAGGATGCGTGTTTTCGGTTCAACTGCCTTCACCTGGGTGCCGAAGCAGAAGCGTGGAAAACTGGATCCAAGAAGCGAAAAGAATGTAATGGTAGGATACAACACTAACGGATACAGAATTTGGGATGCGAAGAAGCAAACAGTTTTCACATCCCGTGATATCATCTTCGACGAAAGGAAGAAAGTGATGAAGAGACATGAACCAGAACGTGTGTTCTACGAATCGGAAAACGACGATGGTGAATCTATTGTGGATGAAGTCAGTGCTGTTCCTCTGGATCCAGCTTTACCCGGGATCGAATCGGTCAGGGAAAACGAATCTGCCGACGATGAAGAGTATGAGGAAGCAACCGGCGCGCTCCCTTCGCAATCAGAAAATGGAAACTGCCCTGCAGTAGCATCCAAAAGGCAAAGCGAACGGGAGCGCAAAATCCCCGGTAAGTTTTTTGATTTTATTGCGAGTTTTGAAACAAATATTGGCAGTGAATGTTTGGTAGGTTCTTCTCAAACTTCACCAACTGATGGCGATGCAATAATGGCTTACGCATTGAATGCGGAGGCGGAGGTTTACCATTGAAGAACTGAAAAAGCGAAACGACTGGGATCATTGGAAATCAGCTATAGATAGTGAACTAGCATCAATCCGGAAGAACGACACCTGGGTACTCGTTCAGAAGCCTGCGGGAAAACACCTTGTAGAATGCAAATGGATTTTCAAGATGAAGCGTGACGAAGCTGGAAATATTGATCGCAACGACGCGCGGTTTTGAATAGCCTTTCGCAATCAACCGCGCGTCGTAGCGATCAACATTTCCAAGAGAACACTTTTGGCGGTGGCGAACGAGAAGGGTTACCATGTCAATCAGATGGGCGTTCGAACTGCTTTCCTCAACGGCAACCTGAAGGAAGAAATATTTATGCAGCAGCCAGAACTGCCGTAATCTGAAAAAGTGACGTATGCGCCATTTTATAACATGCATGTTTTCCATTTTTCTGTTAAAGAGCTCGATGAATACTGCTCGTTAACACCATTTTTGGAAAATGGCGTATACGTCACTTTGCCAGATTACGGCAGAGAAGGTCTCGATTGCAAGAATCCAAGCCTCGTTTGTCGTCTCAAGAAAGCACTGTATGGCCTAAAGCAATCCCCGAGGAGCTGGGATGATCGATTTCATACCTTTGTAACAAAGCTCGGTTTCAAGCGCTCCGGAGTGGACACCTGTTTGTACTACTTGAGGACGGACATCTTGAGGACTTACATCGCGACCAGACATAAGTGATGCTGTGAATTTCTTTAGCAAAGTTCAATCTGCTCCATCTGATGTCCACTGATGTCACTTGAAACGCATATTACGCTACCTGAAAGGAACCATCAATCTATGTTTGGTTTATCGTCAGGAAAAAGAAGTACAGCCGCTTACAGAATACGCCGACACCGACTGGGGCAATGACACAGATGATCGTCGATCAATATCCGGAAATGTATTTCAAGTGTTTGGAAGTACCGTCTCGTGGATGACTTGAAAACAAGCAACTGTGTCGCTTTCATCAACGGAGGCCGAATACAAGAACTCAAGAACCTGCTCCAGGAGCTTGGAGTTGCATTCATTCAACCAATACCACTGTTCGAGGACAATCAAGCTTGCATCCGGATTGCTGAAGCACCAAGGGATCACAAACTAATGAACCATATCGACATTCGATCCAACTTTGTTCGAGAGAAAATTCATGAAGGTTTCTTCAAAATACTCTACAAGCCAACATCCGAGCAAGTCGCTGATCTTTTCACAAAGGGCTTAGCTAAAGGACCATTCGAATATCTACGGAACAAGCTGGGACTGGGACCAAACAAACAAAAAAGATCATTAGATATAAGGTTCAAGGAACATATGGCGGAAGTGAGTAAGGCGAAAAGAGAAAACGATAAGGGATTACATTACGAATTTAGATCTAAGGTAGCAGATGTGTATAAGGAAAATCACCCAATTACGGCATCAAATATTGAAATCTTAAGAAATGTCTCTTCCCCATGGAAACTCGATGTAGCTGAGAGTTTGGAAATCCACCGACAGGTACAAACAGCGCTGTTGAATAAGGATCAGGGAAATGGCAGCTCTTGGCTCTTCAAGTTTCTACCTAAACAATAAAGTAATTTACTGTATAGGTAAATAAAGTGGGCAAATAAGATTAGATTAGGTACCTAGCGTAGTATAAATAGTGTAAGTTGCGATTGTTTTCTTCAAGTCGAGTCAAGTACGAGACACTGAAGACGACCACACAGTTGTGGTCGAAATACGTATCTGCAAAGATAACGATAATTAACTGGTGGAATTAAATGGACAGTACTTAATTCGTCTTAGACGGTTTAATACATTCCACTAAAAGAGCTTAATATATTTTTCGGAAGCTGGGACTATTCGGTTGAGCGGAGGTATTGAGTTGGCAACCGATCATGTTTCTAATAGCAACTTAATTGTTATAAACGCAATATGCCATGATTAATAAAATTATAATTTCTGTTACTTCTACCTAATCTTCCGTACCGAGAATCGAACTCGTCCTCTCCGGATTGGCAATCCTACGCTTTTGTTCGCAGGGCTTACTGGAGATTTTCTGTTCATACATTTACTAAAGAAATTTCGGATAATTCAATGTTTGCACCGTGCTTGTTCAGTTGTGAGTAGAATTTATTCTAATTATTTTTTTCTAATCAAAGTAGCATAATACATACTCAGTGTATTCAGAGTTTCCCGTTAAACCATATCGCTCCTGTTATCTGTACACAAAATCGGATCAATTCGCGCATACGCACGACTGAATCACTTTCTCATCTGATGTCAATTTTGACTTGCAATTGGAATCCAATCAACAACATTCTCTTTTTCAATCATATACAAATGCGAAGCAGATGAAACCCAAAATCTTCTACTTTTGAAGCAAAAATTCTAACATCCATTATTCAACACTTTCGTAATGATATTTGATTGATTCTCGTACACAAACAGCCAGATTGTAGGATATAGAAAACTTTTTCAATTACATTTTGCGAGTTAATTTTTTACACAGTTGAGACCTAACCTTTCCTAAAGTTAAACTGATCAAAAAACCTAATATCATTTCTTACTTTCGGCTCGAAGATGGACTATTCACATTGAGGGTCTGGTGGATGAAAATAAACTTATCGCATAGAGGTACACTGTTGGTATGACGGTGGTTGTAAAAAAAAGTCCTAACTAAAGTAAATACATAGGCTAAGAATGGTCACAATCCTGTTTCCTTATGCGGGGGAGGTCGGGGGTCCTGATTTCCATTTTAAGGCGATACGTTGACAGGTTCTTCCTCCGGACTGAAGAACAATGCACTGACAGCGAATATTAGGAATACGACACCACCAATAAGGGTAACTGAAAAAAGAAAATAGAATTAGTCGAAAAGACAAAGCACAAATGGGTACCGTCGGTGCACCTACCAGTTCTGACGGAGATTTTCTGCGCGATCATACGGCCTCCTATCACGGCAAGCCCGGTGCAGATGGCGTGGCCAATCACGCCACCGATGATCACACCGTACACGTTTTCGCGGGCACTCAGGATGATGGTGGTCAGCTGGGACCGGTCGCCCCACTCAGCCAGGAATGTCATCGTGAAGGCCTGCATGAAGATTCTGAACAGAAGATTCCACGCACTGCGCTGTTTGTTCTTGCGGATGACGCCCGTTTCGGCGTCCTGGACGACGCTGGCCGTCGTTTCCCGCTCCAGCTGCGGCACGGAAATGGTGGGGGAAAAATTCAAGATTAGACGAGTAAGGAAATAAACAGCGGATGTTTATGGGACATTATTGGAAGCACTACGTGAAGCTTGCGGTTTTATAAAAAGCAAAAGCTAAAAACAAAAGGCAATTTACAACTAGTATAACACAGGACACAATACTAAGAATAGACGGAAAAAAGCACAGTTAAGAACAGTAACAGTATCCCCAACCGAATTGAAACCTGTGTTGTGTATTTGTGTCTGTGGACCATAAGAATGATTTAGACTGATAACATAATTTGTTTCAACATGGTAAAAATAAACCATTACACAATTATAAAAAAAATAAAACAATATTCTGATGATAGGAAAGATTTAATTAAAAAAAAAAACAAATTTAAAGGTAATATAAAGAGGATACTCATTCTTAATTTCATCGGACGTTTGCCAATTGTTTTCGGTTTAGTTAAAGTTAAATTATGATTGCGATGCTTGACACATTTGAAAACAGTGCACCGTCAAAATTCGGTGTCAATTTCTAGCTGAAGTTTCAATATGCAGGTTAATCGGAATAGGTTGCTCAAATTTATAAGAAAACTTATCTGATTTTTTCTTAGAAAATAATCATGAATTGCCATCGGAAATTATTCAGAGTTGCCATGGAAATTCTATTAATTTTCACGGAAGAATCTTCTGAATAGGTAATTTCGACAGAAATGGAAAGTAAACTATTTGAGGTCTCATACCTTGCGATTCAGAATGAAACTTTTTGAACCTCATTCTGAAATCTTGTTATTTTGAGAGACAAATCTTGGCATTCCAATAAAAAAAATATAGGTACAAGTCTAAAAAATAATACAAATAAAGATGATTTCATTTGCATGTGGCAAAAACGAAAACTTTGACCAAGGCCATACATAAGTTCGCCATGGATGTATTGTCGTATAACCGAAGGTATTTTATATTCATCCTTATGTATTGATCCAGGATTTAGAAGTAAAACCTACTATTAGGCCAAGGCTATGTGGATCATTATCGGTATAGGGTAACTGTCCTATTTTGGACCCCTAGAGGAAATGCATCTCAATATATGCTTATATGCCCAGTGGATTAAAATGTACTGTCTTGAACTGTAAATCTGTTGATGGTCACGTGCTGCATGTGTGACGGTCATGTAACACAAATTATTGTAGCATGACAGAAAAAAAAGTCATGAGCTACCGTGACATTTTTCTATGCGACATAATATGTGTCACAAATGAAACGAATGGAATATAATTTTGAAGGTGATGAATGCATTACCAATGGAGTTAAATATTTGAAAATAATACAGTTAATTATACGCTGAGCTCGCTGTTTGTGCTTTTTTTACGCGGATTGTGGGATTTATAAGTTTAATTTCCTATTTTCCGGGTATTGGCCACCCGAAATGAACAATAATTACAATATTATGAAAACTTGATTTGCATATACACCGCAAGTGAAAGATTTAAGAAAGATGAACGGTTTATGCTAATTAATTCGTTGAGCCATTTATTACGATTATTTTAAAATTCATTTTTCGGTGTGCATCTTTTTCAAAATCAATTAGGACCATTTGAAAAAAAAATCCAAGAAATATGACCATAAAATGTGTCCTCGAAAGTGTTTATGTTGATATTTTTTCAAGAAGTATGCTGTTTGTGCTGACGACGTTCGTTCTCACATTAAAAATTCTAAGCTGACATCCAGCGTTGACTACGACTTCAGCATATGTGACTACCATATTATCAATAAACGGATCGTTATCCTGAACTGCAATCAGGTTACCAATTATGCTTATATCAATCATTCCGTTATCACGATCTATTGTGCCGTGATCCGGGGGAACATTGATATTTTTTTAATTGTTTTGTACATATTTCCTCCGTAAGTGGCTTTTCTCATATTTTCAAAACGAGTACTGCTCTACATGTAGGGTATCTGTTCCCATATTAATAACAGCCCGTATATTAATCCCAACCGTCGATAAACCAAATAAAAAATCAATTTATTTACAATTTCTCACATCGTATGTACACAATAATGGATGGAACACGTTCTTGAATGTTTGGAATATTATTCAAGATTTTGTTTGAGTAATGTTTTAATTCACAAGAATCAAATTATTAAAATATAAAATTAGAAAGCACTTTTATTTGCATTTTCCTACCTTTGAACTGATGGTTTGATGCACTGCTCGATTGCTACTAGCAGATTCATCTGTTTTCACGCCGGTGTTTTCCACTCAATTTCGGGCTAAAACAATTCTATCCCTTCAAAATTCACTTCCCAGCACATAAAGCACATCACACTTTCACTATGAATATAATTATATTTTAAAAACCAACGCGATTTCCTATAGTTTGATATAGGTTTCTTTCGAACAACGTCTCATTTATCCTTGTCCGTATTCCAAACTGTTTACATGGCTGGCAGTATCTGCAAGGGTTGCCGACTAACATTTTTATTTAAAAAAACTTTCATTGTGAAATTCAACTCTTATGTTTGTGAAATAAATTATATTGAAAAGATAAATTATGACCAACACAAAATTGAACTGATAAGATATTAAACTGCAACAAAAACAGCAATTTTGTAATTATATTTCAACTCAAATACAAAATATTGAATAATTCGGCATCACTGCAATCATATCGTTACGTATACACACATGTAATAGTGTGCGTATTTTATGTTGGAAACAGTATTATTGATATAGGTACAGGCATAGGATTAACTGTTTTTGAATGTTATTGAAATAGGTGCATGGCGGTAATGATGTTTTTTAGCTAAATACTTCTACAATGTGATGAAAATTTCATTTTTGAAGCTACCAAATTGTTTTCAATTAAAAATTACATGAGCCGAGCATAATTATTCACATGTTTCTTGATTATTGGGTGAGAAATCAATGCATTTCATATGCGCATTGCCTTATTGTTATTGATATAGGAACAGATACCCTATAACGTATTAGGCAGTTGTTCTTGATTATTTTATAATTTTAAACTTGTTTTAAAAATCTTTTTTGTGGAGTTTTTTGACTCTATTGACTCTTGAAAGACTTGACTCTTGATTAACTTTGATCATCAAACGTTTCAATCATTTATCTATGTATAAAGCAAGCGTCGGTAAACGCCTTAAGGTAGGCAATTATAGTTGGAATGCATCGATTGTTTGTACAAATGCATCATCACCGCTAGTGGAATTAGGGGTAACTGGGGTATTATGCACCCCCGGGGCAAAACGACTTTATGGCATATTCGGCGATGTTCCAGGAATATTTTCATTAATGTTTACTACTGGATCGCTAGTTCGAGATCCGAACTACATGCGCTGTAGTAAATACTCTGGAAAAACTGCTGAAAATGTATTCAAAAATGCAAATGGGTCGTTTTGCCCCGAGGGTGCATATTACCCCAGTTTCCCCAACCTGGGTTTTCAAAAATAAAAATCAAAATTTTGAAATAAAAAATGTGGATCAACCAAGAAAAATCACTTATCACACTACTTATCAATTATAGATACGAGCCTATTTTTTTGGCCCCAAAGCAGCCAAACGAAACAAATTGTTTATTAATTTACTTTTTTCTATAAGCATCATAGCTTTTATGACTGCTCAGAACATTCATTTTGCACTACCATCATAATAGATAGCGATACATTCACAAGCGGCACGAATATTGTCACATGATACGAACGACTCGCGGGTAATACATTCATTGCCATGAATGGCATGTGTCTACAACACTATAATTTTTACAAGAAAATATTGTGCAACATTCTGTCCGGTACAAACAATGTGACATGATAATAGCAACAAAAATGTACTGTACGAATCACTGCTTATATCCATTGAAATATAGGTTTAATATGGGCGAAAATGACACCATTTCAAAGATGAAAGTCTTATTTATGAAATAGAAATTCGAAATGAGCTTCAGTTATTGATAAATCAGTGAAATTTTCCATTTTCCGAAATGAAAATATTCTTCGTTTTGGACAGTGCAACATATTTTGGACCCCCACCCCAAATGTACACATTTTAGACACCCAATTTCTCTTCAAAGTCAAATATCTAATTTACCCTGGTCAATTGAGTCGTAGCCAAGTCTTATATTTCTATTGGCATGCATCAATGAGAAGATTCCTACGTTTTGAATTCACAATTTCGACAAAAACTTATTGTATACGTTCTGAGATTTTCAGTGATGTATACTTTTAAGCGTAAAGCATTGTAACGCTCACCTTCTTGAACAAACTAATTTCTTTGAAATTTCATCTAAATATCGCTTTTTCGTACGGGAAACCAGTGAAATAGATGCTGAACAATGTTAATTTCCTGAAGCCAATGGAGGAATTAGCAGCGGCATTGTTTTTATTTCCGAAATCAGAAAAATGTCGCCAGGAGGGTCCAAAATGTGTAGGGGTCCAAATTATCTTTGAAATGGTGTCATTTTCGCCCATATCGAACCTATATTTGAATGGATATAAGCATATATTGAGATGCACTTCCTCTAGGGGTCCAAAATAGGACAGTTACCCTAATAGGCGTTGCTCGAATATTGATTGGCACAGGGTGGCCAACAAACGACGTAGGGGAGAATGTTCCCAAACCGACCCCCTAAATGGCAGAGGCCACGAAATTGCGAAAAATGAGTTTTTGGGCAAGTTAGTAAGTCCATATTGTAACGGGGACATTATTCTGTATTTCTGAGGCTTTATTGTGGGTGCAAATATGGAAAGTTAGGAGATACAGAGGGTAAAGTGGAAGTTTACGTTTTCGGCATTCTCAAAAATGGTGGTCCGAAACCGACCCCTCCTCATGCTCCGAAACCGACCCCTTTCCTGTAGTCCAGAACTGACCTATATTTCGCAAACAAACAGTTTGAGTAACGAAAAACGAGAGTGCAGACAGATTAACCGACAGCACCTCCTGCGAGAAAAACTGGAGAATCGGTACACTCCCCCCACAATTATGGAACACTTTTGCCAAAAAGTATTGTACGTGGATTTCCCTATTGGACCCGACCGTTCGAAATAGTCGCTCCTTGAACGGTCGTTGAAATCGCCGTTTTCACCTTCACACCCGTCTTCATAGTAAAATCTGTCAAAATTGACAAGTCTGCCACGTGCTTTTTGCTGTTTCCCTCGGACTTCTCTTTCTTTTTCCGATGTTTTGACATCTATTTTGATAGACAAGGAGCAAAAAACAAGGTAATCTACCAAACATTTATTGAGTTTGGCAAACCTTGCTGGAAAAGGGAACGTTGAAAATAGGCAAGTGAACCGACCTTCGAATCCATTAGTTTATTTTCAATGATTATTTTCAATGAAAAATGCTGATGGTAATATTAGATATCTAACTAGCAACCCATTATAATGTGAACTGCTTAAAATGCTTAAAAAGCTTTACAATCGATTTATTTTGTTCCATAGTGCTCCATAATTGTGACCACGACAAAATTTTACCACATTATGGAACAGCTTAGTTCTTCTTCTTCGTTGGCATTACATCCCTCACTGGGACAGAGCCAGTATTTCCTGTATAAATCGCTTCTTAATCATTTTTTTGTGTCGACATCCACACTCAAAACCAATATTTGTAGGTTATTTTTACATATTTGCATTAAAACGGCATTGTTTACATTCGCCGCAATCTTGGACACAAAGTGTTCCATAATAATGTTATTTGCAATCGATTGGATGTTCAGTAATTTTGTTCTAATTAAACCTATTTTACGAAATAACTCTTGGCGACTGTGGAATTTATAGGTAAATTAAATGACCGAAACCGTCGGATGCAGAAGTAAACTTCTTTTTGCTGCTTTACAAGACTGCAACGGCCGAAAACGACTTGATTTTCAATCGGACAGAAAGTTTAGATCCTAACGTTGGTTTTCATGTATTAATATCTACAACTGGTTGGTTTTATGGCGTGATACAAGTAATTGAATGTTGAAAAAGGCATTCAATAACTGTGGGGGTAGTATATAGGACCAACATTATTTCCTACTCACAATTGAATTGCACGTATGACGGACGATAATGTTCGTGGATCTGTTGTAGGGTAGGACTAGGGATCCTATAATGAGAGATATGCGAAAGCGGCCATTGTAAGCCAATCGAGCATTGAGAACTGTCAAAACGTGAGCCAAATGAACGTTGTTATTGTTGCAGATTGAGACGAGGTTGAGAGGTATTGAGATAGATTAAGAAAAATTTCATCGAATAAACAATTTGTTTTACTTTCGCGAGTAGAAGTAATCTATTTTATTTATCTTGTTTCGCCTATTTGTATTGCACTTTTATTTTAGAGATAATGCTTACTTAAACACTGTTAGTGGACAGACAAAAATATTCCAAATTGTTATCAAATACAGAGTCATATACAAGCTTCAACATTTTGCGCTGCGGCAAGTGCTGGAAGCGTTTGCTAACAAAAGTAACAGCGTTGCTAAATCGTCTGGAAAAGTATTTGCATATCTCTCATTATAGGATCCCTAGGTAGGATGGTATAATTGACGATGCCCCCTAGCCAAGACGCCCCTGTGAGATTTCTAGAAAACTAATACTAAGGTTTATTGAAGAAGGAACCCAATTCCCATGTGCCTTATTACAAATACGAATTAAGATGG
Organism: Armigeres subalbatus; assembly: GCF_024139115.2. NCBI lineage: Eukaryota > Metazoa > Arthropoda > Insecta > Diptera > Culicidae > Armigeres > Armigeres subalbatus. The sequence goes on from NC_085141.1 coordinate 308,538,436, forward strand.
AATAAGCAATCATTCACGTTCTGCATGATGCCAATAAAAGATCAACTCAACTTGCCTAAACGATTGGTTCGGGCATTTGATACAATTGGGCCAATGGTCTATTTGGGCGATTGATTTTTTCGAGCATCTAGTCTATTCGGGCGAAAGAAATTCGAGCGTTTGTCATTCGGCCGATTGGAATTCGGGCGTTTGTGATAGAACCACTCAAAATGCATGAATTGTCCGGAGTAACACACTTGTTGTGTTTCTGTTGATAATATATAACCAAATTTGGTTATACATTTGAGTTGCTCTAACCAAATTGATGGGAATAGTGCTGCTTATGGGGTCTTCGGTTTGATCACGGAACTCGGAAACCACGGTGTCGATGGATGCAAAAAGGCATCCACCAGATACTGTCCAAGCAGGAGTTCTCCCCGCTTAACGAGCGTAACTTTTCGGCAATTTTGCGTTCTCGAAAGAAAATGGTGGTCCCATGCCGCTATCTCGGCCAATCCCCAAGTTAGCTTCCATCAGTGAATAACTGTCGGCTCCTTCCCCTGGATTTCGCCGGCATAAAGACGAGAGACCTGCCCTCGGAGGATTCTCATCGCTCTACGCATCGGAGCAGTGAGCTTCGATTTCTAGCCAACTGGCGGCTCGTCTACGCAGCTGCAAATCCCATTTTGACCAGATCTATACTCTGGGCCGTCGATAAAAATATCAACTTACTAGGATGAGTCTGCCCTCCTTTGCCGTGCGGTAAAACGCGCGGCTATAAAGCAAGACCATGCTGAGGGTGGCTGGGTTCGATTCCCGGTGCCGGTCTAGGCAATTTTCAGATTGGAAATTGTCTCGACTTTCTTGGGCAGAAAAGTATCATCGTATTAGCCTCATGATATACGAATGCAGAAATGGTAACCTAGCTTAGAAACCTCGCAGTTAATAACTGTGGAAGTGCTTAATGAATACTAAGCTGCGAGGCGGCTCTGTCCCAATGTGGGGATGTAATGCCAATAAGAAGAAGAAGAAGAAGAAGAAGGATGAGTCTGGTCGATTGGAGCGATTGCTCTCTAAAGAACAAAATAATCGAGCTAATCAATTTTTTCAAGAAGAAGAAGATCTACGTGGCGTTCATCAACGAAACCCACCTAAATACCGAGGTAAGTGCAACAATTCTGGATTTCTGGCTGGTGAGGTTGGATTGGAGAAACTTCAGAGCGGGGAGAGGACATCGCTCTACACACTTAATTTTTTTAAACTGAGATCTCAGAAAAATGTTAAACTTTTACCGAGATCCGCATAGCCGTGCCCCAGCAAACGTATTTTTTGCCGAGATTTCTGTCACAGTTGCTGAAAATCAGCAAATAATTTGCCAAAAATCAGCCAAAAAGCGTCCTTTTTGCCGGAATATTCGTTTTTTGTTCTGCTGGCGCACGGCTGTGCGGATTTTTGCCGAGCTGCTGAAATTAAAACTAAGTGTGTACGAAGCAACATCACCAGCTGCCCAGCATCAAACTAAAGTTGAGAGGAAGTCGTCTTCACGTTCAATATGACTTATTTCACCATGCAAGCCAAAGTCGGCGATGGAAAAGCGGATGGTATGAGAAGATACATCGTCAAGCTTACCCGGCGGCGGGGCCGTTTATCATTGCAGAAACGCCAAACGTCAAGCGGGGGGCAACTCTCGCTCCAATCAAAATGTCGTGATCTGGTGCAACGATGAGCTGGAGGGCCATTTCACCATCCTGAGCCCTGATAGTACCACCTGGTTGACACGTCCGGGGCCCACGCTACACTTGACATCTTCATAACCAACAAGAACAACAACAGTAAGCTAGTCGATAATCCACCAGGAACTCAGCATGGACCTCTACCCTGTGGTGGCCGACGTTGGAACTTCGGTGAGTCGACGCCAGCTATCCCGGCGAAACTATCATCGAGTCGACTGGAGTCAGCTCCATAAGTGCGTGGACGACAACCTCGACTACCAGCGGCTCCCGGTCACACCTGAAGATGTCGACGATCAGCTCCTCGTCATCTAACAGGCACTTTCTCAGGCCCGTAAACAACATGTACCAACGGCTCGTCAGGTGAGTAACACCCGAATCGTTGATTCGGTTTTCAAAGCTTTGATTCGTTTGCGAAACATCACTCACAGGTAGTATCAACGTACTGTGAGCTGTCTGCGCTTACAACGCGTTACAATCGCATTGCTAAAATTATCTAGGTATGAGTAGTGGACCTCAAAAAAAGTGATAACATCCGCACTCTCCTAGATTATGATAAGCCGTTCTGGAAATTGATCAAAATTGTAAAACCCAAGCCTCTGCCCATTCCACCTTTGATATCAGTTATCATCAATGGCTCTACGAATCATCTCATAACTCCTGCGGAGAAGGTCGCCGAAATAGGTCGTCATTTCGTCAGCTCACACAATCTTGGACAAAACATCGTCAGTCCACATGAGGCAGCCATTATCGATCATTCGAACAACATCCATCTGGTTCTTAACAACTTCTCGGAGGAGTTGGAAATCTCAGCTGACGAACTGTCAAACTGTATCAAATCATCAAAAAACATAAAGACCCCAAGCTTAAGTGGACGATCACATCTCGATGTGAATACACCCGTTTATGTTCATTCGTCCGTTTTTGGTATTTCGTTCGATCGTAATAGGAGATCGTCAGTTGCATTCTACCAAAAAATCCGCTTGAGGCCCTTTCAAAACATGTTAACAACAGCCACTACACCTGATGGTATAATTGCAATATTTCCATTATCAGGCGACAGGTGGTGTTGCTGCGTGTTTGTATTAATGTAATATTGCATATACACTAGTGACATCTGCTGTTCGATATCGTAAGCTTCAATGTTCCTTCCACACACACGAGGTGGAGAACAGTCTTGAAGAAATTGAAAGTATACAGCTAGAATTTAGTATGGAAGTACAATGAAATCTCTTTTATTGTTTAGAACTGCAAAACAAGTCGTGGGTACAAAAAATCTAAAAATTATTTGTTGCTTTTTGACCTAGCTTTCATATTGATGCGATGCGTTGTTGATGAGAACAGATGATTTGTCCATACAAGGAAATTCATTTTACTTTAAATGTTGTGGCGCCATCTCGTTCAAACAGCACCTTTGTCTTTGCCCTATAGTTGCAACCGATGCGCTTCCCTACAGGGCTACAGATGTGGGCCAAACCCTAAAGTAGTATTTATTCGCTCTCTGAGAGAGAAACTCTCAACTGGGTTGCCGAAGATGGCCGATGGCGTTCGAATGTTTTTTATAACATTCATACACGCTAACTTTCATCTACTCAGTGACTGAGTAAAATTGTATTGCTCTCTCTTTCTATCCCACGGAAATTTTATTCAATTTCCGTCAAAAGCAGGACAACTCAAAACTATGAGTAATCCTGGTTTTGACGGAAATTGAGTAAAATTTCCGTGGGAAGAAAAGAGATGGCAATACAATTTTACTCAGTCACTGAGTATAGGTAAAAGTTAATGTGTAACGTTTCATTCCGCCGGCCACTGTGGGTGGCAATGTTTAAATTATTTTTTCGACTAATACAGACTTAAAGAATTTTGGCCCACTCATTTACTGAAGCACACAATGCAACGTTCAAGATGTGCAGTGAAACAACAGTTAAAAGTACGTTAGCTTTCCATTTCCTGAAAATGCCGTTGAGCCCACTCTGACCGATATGGTCCGCTATATCAAAGCGATAAATGGCAACCAAACGCAAATGGAAACTGCTTTTAAAATCTCAGATGAGAAATCTGTTTTTTATCCGTTTCAAAACTGAGGATGCCATGTCGTTTTCGCTAGAAAACGAAAACAAGTTTATTCTGTTCTATTACACCAATGAGAAAAAAGTAATGGTCCGCAAGGCCGAGGCTGGCGGGAATATTCGTTATGTTCGGATAAATGATCTTCAACCAGAGATATTTGAACAAGATGTTTCTGCCGTTATGTTAAAGTACGGTAAAATTAAACAAACCGTGCGCGAAAAAAGTCGAAAATTTTCACCAAAGTAGACGGACTCTATATGGATATGGGGAAGGAAATCCCAGAGTATCTGTACTTTCATCACCGCAAAGGAAGAATTCATTAGGATGGAATGAAAGCAACGGTTATCCAGAGCAGCATGAGCGGCGCAGTGGTAACCAACAAGAAGGTAACGATGGAGGTCGATACACAAACGCTGGGTGAAACAAAAGAAACGACAGCACCTCAAATCTCGAAGACAAACACATGACTGCTCCATTCTTCGAGCACCTTTCGCTGATCTTTAATCAACGCCTTTGTTTAAACATGCGATCTATCCTCGACTGCGACAACATCTTGCTCGAGGCATAGTTTGTTTTCCGACGCGGTCTATCAACCGTACATCAAATGACTCGAGTTACCAACATCTTCAGACGGGACAAGCTTGTCTCTAGCAGGCATTCATTCGACAATAATACATACATCGCTACAATATTCTCAGCTACCTGGTGAAAATCATCAACAACTATCTGTCACCGAGGACATTCCGGATCTCCAGTCAGCGGAGAAAGTTTCAATGCGCACAACATCATCGCAGGCGTCCCTCAGGGCAGTATCTTCGGGCCTCTGCTTCACTTTTTCACTTCTGACATGCAAGAGCCTCCAGAATCCTTCACTCTGTGTCTGTTCGCAGATGACACCTCTCTCATCTACAAAGGGGTAGTGTGATCAGAGCGTTAGTGGTCAAACTCCACCGAGGTCTGGATGTCTTGACAGAGAGTTTTAACAGATACCAGCTTTGCTGGTAACAACACAGCAAAGACCCAAACCATCATTTTCTACCACTCGAAATCTTCCAAACATGTTTCGCCTGAGGATTATAAATTCACCCTAAATCGTAGGACAGTGGAATAGGCCAATGAGACCGACTTCCACTACCTTGGATTGACTTTGGACAGCTAGTGGATCATGATCTGAAACAACTTCAACGAGTTCAAAACAAGTTCCTGAGGATGATACTCGACACCCTTCTCAGGACACGAACTTCTGAGGTACACCGTCTGGCCGGGATTAGTACATTACAAGAGCAGGGCTGGTAGCGACCGAAGCCACTCAAAATAGTGACTTTAGTGACCAAAGCTGACGAAAAAAGGGACCAAATAGTGACTTTCAGTTGCAGAAAAAGTGAACAAATAGTAACTTCCAATTTCAATTGCAAGTTCGATGAGACGAAATCAAGCGTTTTTGGGAGAATATTTTTTTCGTAATTTGTGGCGGAAAACATCTTTCACTCACCACTCTTTTCTCTTAGAGCGAACTCAGAAGAGAAACGAAAATCGTATTATCTACTTAGAGACTAAGTAAAATTATTGCCCTCTCTTTTAACCCCACGGAAAATTTAATCAAAATCAGTAAAAAGCAAGACAACTAGTTTTAAATCAAACTATGAGTAGTCGTCAAGCAAATCAAGTTTTATGCCAGTGGAAGTGAGCGAAATATGGTTATCACTCTTAAGGACACTCCTCACGAAATCAAAATTTGATTTCGTTTCCAAGTTTCCAAGTTTCCAGTTTCGCGTTTCCAAGGGCACACCACTCGATATGGAAGCAACACACAACTGTCATTTTTATAATTTCAGATTGGCTGCGTCGCAGCAGGCGTAAAATTATAAGAATGACAGTACTTTGAAATTTGGATTCCGTGATAAGGACAAACCTGTTTTTTTTTCCTAAAAATTATTTCTCGGCGAAAATCTGCTTGAATGAGCATTCTCTTCTCGTGAGAATGAGTGAAAATTACGATCATTGGATTAGCTGAACACCTACTTAAGAAAGATGCAGAGAACTATTTATCATAGGTTTCACGGATGTTTTTGGAATTTTTAGTAAGACAGGAACAACAGTAGGATCGTTTTGGCAGAAAAAGATACAAAAATTATGAAGATTCATGTACAACGAGCCTGAGATTGAACGCTCGACCTCTTGCTTGTAATGACGACCATGCTCTCTAAACTTTTAAATATTTTACTCCAAAATATGCAGATTTTCGGACTTGCTGTGCGTATTCATGAACGATTTTTGCTATGGAATTCGACAACGCATGCAATCTTCAAGATTGGGGAGACTTGATCGCCTTTCTATGATATTTACTCAATAAATATATATTTTCTTGAATTTTTTAGGCAAATTTTTATATGGATGCCAAATGAGGCATAAAGTCTCCTCGAATTGAGGCAACAACTCAAAATCCAAATATCCTGAAATTGTGGTGGAATGATGGCATTTTTTTCAGTGAACATCATTTAGCATATTTATGGATTTGTGCTGTGAAAAAATGATAGCATTTAATCATTATTGGGAGAAGTTGTTCTAATTTTGCGTGGCCACTAAAAAACATCTTCAGGAGGAACAAAACACAGTAAATAATAGAGTAAATAAGGTTGTCAATTAAAAAAATAACTCGCCACTAAAAATCATGAAATCATGAATCAGGTCAGTTCATGAAACCATGATTATAATTCATGATTTAAGGAACATTATTCATGGTACTAGGCAATCCTCATCAGTCGACAGTATGCATAACCGGTTATATTTCAAACACTTCATTCCCAAGAAGTAAGAACGACTGAGAGGTAGGACGCCGGACTCTCGCTCAGTGTACTCGAGTTCAAATTCCCTGTTGAACTTTTTTTATTCTGTCGATTTAAACAACCAAATTGTAACGCATTGGTTGCGTTACCCGAAAATATATCATGAAACCATGATTTATATTCATGGTGTATTTTCATAGCATGAAAACACGACGGATTCATGGAATCATAAATTACTTTCTCATTTCTGGGAACGGATTTTTACCCGTGATGATCGCATATTTGTGACATATATATTTTGGTTGATTTGTAAATCGTTTGTCAATCCTCCCCACAAACTCAATCATTTCCAGCTTACCACAGATAAGCAAGATAGTAAAGCCTATTTTACTGTTGTGGGATTAGATCCATTAAATTAAGCTTTGTGAACGATTCACAGACTTTTTACAAAATGAACAAAAATGTGAGTGTTACAAACATGCGATCATGGGCAGTTTAGTTCTTGGTAAAACAGGGGAGAATCAAGTCTCCCAAGGAATCAAGTCTCCCCACCTTCCCCTACTGCATAAAGTTTGAGTTTAAAAAAATCGAAACCGACAGGTCTCTTGCTTGCATAAATGTATACCAATTTATAAATTGTGAAGTAAAACACCTTCAATTAGCTACTGTTGAAATGGCAATAAGAGCGGCGAGTTAAATGGCTGGCGAAGTTTCAGAGAGATAATTTTTCCAAGATCCGTAATTTCAGTTTCGCCATGAACAAAGCATCTTCCGACGGATACATAAAGTTTTATTTAAAAAAAAGTTAGTCAATAGTTGAAAATAGTTATTTTTGCGAGAAAACGTGACTTTAGTGACTTGAGGTCGAAAAAAGAGACTTTTTAGTGACTAGCCCGAAAAAAGTGACCAAGTCACTTAAAAGTGACCCGCTACCAGGCCTGCAAGAGCACATTTCCGGACCAGTCAGCGATTAGGGTGTTTATTTCCATTTTGGTTATCAAATTTCGTAAGGTACACCGGGGCAAGTTGAAATGCGGGGTAAGTTGAAACGGAAGCTGTAATTTAGATCAGCAATGACCGAATGCCCTGATTATTTTTTTCAACAAATTACTCCCCTAAACGCACCTTCTGACTGCTATTCCCGGAAGATTGCAGCTACTAAAAGCAATCCCTGCCATTGTTTATTTTTCGCCCTTTGCAAAATTCGAAACAACTTTTGACGTGCCAATGAAACAAATCCCAAAATGATGTTTGGAAGTGTTTTTTCATCAAATTTTCACGGTAGGTAAGCATTCAATGTTGAATAAACATAATGATTATGAAAAATCGATGGAAGATACGTTTTAATTTTTGTATTTTGGTAGTTTGATATTGCTCCGCATTTTCAACCCATCGGGGCAAATAGAAATGCGTGGTGCGGGGCAAGTTGAAACAACGATTCAAAACATCACCCTCACAATTAAAATTTCCAGAATTCAACATGGTCCGTAAATGCATTCGGAAAACAAAAATTAATAGAAATTTGGACCTTGGACTCTGAAAATTAATTTAATAAATTTCTGCCCATTCCGACGTGAATGCAACCCCCTGAAGAATAGAATGAATGGGGGCGATGTTTAAGCTGCACGGTCTAGTTTTGAGATTCTTAATCTACTTTGCCGTGCTGTGAGCACTGGCTCTCAAAAAATAAATCATAGAGCATGTAAACATTTCGTTAACTCCATCTTTGACTTCCCCAGTCCCCCTTTATCCAATCGAGAGTCTGTGAGAGATACGCTGGTTAATTAATGTGAATTTATGAAGAGGCCACAGCCGAATTAATCAAAGAAAAGAGTATAGAGTAACAAAATCTGGAATGTGACTTTTATGCGAGTAAATATCAAGATGAGACAAGTGGGATTTGACTTTCAAATTTCTAGAACAAAGCCTACTATTTTATCAGGGTTCTAGGAGACAATTTTAAGCTAATTTAAGCAAAATCGTCAAAAATATACATAGGACTCTTATGCGAATCTTGGCAGTATAGTTCTTGGAGTCACACGGAGTACATATATTTTGTTTTGATACGGTACAGTAAGCTTATGTCTATATACAAGGCAGTGTTTCAACTTACCCCGATATGAGGGGCAAGTTGAAACGGAGCATACAAAAACATAATTTTAGTATGCAAAATATTTATTAAAAAGTTTGGTAAGGTTGCTTATTTTTTATGTATAATCTTTGGCCCGAACTAGCAAATACCGCAAACGGATTCAAAATTTATCAAAGGGTGATTTTTTTACAGCACTTCAAAGTTCAACTTTGAAAAAACCGTTTCAACTTGCCCCGGTGTACCTTAATGTAAATTGTCTAATTTTAGATGAACGCCAATTTTATTTGAAATGTTAAGCTCAGGCGAGTTTGGGCAGTTTTTGTCCTTGTGTACAACTTGGAAGTAGGAAGCTATATACTATTTCTGAGCAATTTTTCAGTAATGATAAGAAGCTAGGTGTGGGTGTGGCCAAAACAGAACAGAACAAGTGTTTTTTTTTTCTTTCGAAAAAGGCAACAGGCAACATTCTTTTACGTAGTTATTACGACAAATACAATTTTCAACCCACACGTTCAAATCACCTTTTAAACCAAATACTTTTGGCAAAAATGTACATCTTTCTTTGCTTAAATTGGAGAACTTCACCTTCTGTAGTAGCCGTGTACAACTTTTGAACTGAGAGCTGCGGCTTGAAATATGTTTCATCGTCCGTTAAAACGCCATTTTCAGAAATTCTGCCAAGCTTGCGTGGAAAAAATGGGATTTTGAATATGCGCGAGCAAAATTTTAATAACTTGTTTAATAAGTATTAAAAAAAACTCAATTCAAATCGACCAACTTTTTATCGTTCCACCCTTTATAAAGATCGGATAGCAGGTAAGGCGAGTTAGAACTGATAAGGTAAAAACTATAGATAGTGGAATATATAGATGAGCGAAGATAAATCCTCTGTCTCCAAACGAACTGTCAAACGTGTCTCCAAACGAGCATGACGTCACGATTTCAATGGAAATGTTAAGGGCTGTGACGTCATATGCGCGTGTGCACGGTAAAAAAGCGACTCAGCCATGCTTTCGCTCATCTATAGATTATACTATTTATAGTAGAAACCGATAAGAGGCTGCATCTCTTTATTGAGAATAAGGGGCAAATTCTTCAACTACAACCTTATTCACATCTACATATTATGTCCCAACGAACTACAAGCCTGTTGCCCTGCAAGATGCCTTCTATAAGAACCTTGTAAGTCCTACGGAGAGTGCCCAGATTGTCATTGAACATGCAATGCAAAAGCGCAGATCGGGAAAGAATACAAGCGGAGGATACAAGCGCAGCGAGCCTGCAGCAGTTGCTTTCAAATGATATGGAAAATATTGAAATGTGATTCACACCTGCTTGAATGGACTTCTGTTTTTTTTTTTTAATGTCAAACACATAAAATACTAATGAAGGGCTATGAAACGTCTTTGGTTACGGTGGGGCATTTCTGGGAACGGATTTTTACCGTGTTCTCAGTAAATTTTTATATTATACCTCCACAAGCATCCACTTCTTACCAGTACTGTAATATGTCGTGATCGTCATAAGACAGAGAGCAAAGCGCCTTTTTCTATTTCAGGCGACCAAATGAAAGAATCGTGGGTTCTTTGATCAATTTCGCATGAAAGGCAGCCATGAAAGGATGTTGTGCTTTATTTTAAAATTAAAATTTCTAAATAATTTTAATAGATATATGCGAATAATAGTGACTAGTCGATAAATTAATCATATTCCTTTAATTCACCGAGTTGAAAGTGGTAATAAACACAAACATAAAGCAGATATTGCACACTTTCATGCCCTGTCACGGGACAAGTATTTGTTGAGATTTTTGTAGCATGCCATTCATCCTTCGCGTTTCTATAGATATTGAAAGGGGCAGATATGTAAACATCGCGTGACATCTCTCATTGAAAATGAGAAATTCCAGTACTGCTTCTTACACTTATTCGATGTGATATACGATCTTGTGTTTGTTGGGTTCTTGACAGCTGAAGGAGTTGTTGAACAGTACCGCCAGAAACTGGACGAGAGGATACGATATGCGAACAGATCGCTCCAGCAACCAGCACTTTCTTTTATACTTGCACTAAGAACTTTTGAGATAAATTTTCTTTAGCAAACATTTTTGGCTTGCCTTCTGTTATGAAGATTTGCTGGAAAACCTGCTGGATTTATCTGTAGCTTCAAAAAAATCTATGCATTAGTTTCTGAATTTGCCTTTTCTTTCAGTTTTTTTAAATGAAATTGTTTGAGAACGCTTTTATTGAATTCCTGCAGGTAGTTCAAATTTGCCTAATTTTGTGAAGGAATTATCAAAGAAATTCTTGTATTGTCTGGACGAATTCCCGGAATGACTGCTGATTGTATTTTTTTTAATTGCGGAGGTTTTCCTGCTGATGTGTAGATTAATTTCGGATCATGATGTGAACCAGCTAAATTATAGATTAACAGAAATCGAATCGCTATAAATTGTAAAGCATCCAAGACTATTATACGAATATTTTACAGTTATGTTTCGTTGGTTGAGGTTTCAATACATAGATCGCTGATTGGCTAAACTAGCGGAACCCCTAGTTGCGACCAAATCACCGAACCACAAACGGTATCCGTATCTGTAACTGAATCGTTTCAAGAAAGCCAAATTATCTTATCTAAATCCATCTACAAGGTGTTTTGCTGTGTGTGCTATTATCACGTTAAAAAAAATCTGCATTTGGTTACTGAGTGCGTATTGTGTTTGCGACTAGATTAGCTCTCAATGCTGATGTCACTCAAAAGAAGCTTCGGTGTTGCGTGCACGCTGTTGCGTGCACGAGACTCCTTGCAGCACCTTATGAACAATATGGATTAAAAGAAGTTTGCTTTGAAAACATAGATAAGAACCGATGCCAAACTTAGCCGATGCTGTTAGCCAGTACAAAAGTCATGTGAGTTTCACGTGCATTATAAGGTAGGGTGATAGTCGATATTGTAACGTGTAAATATATCTAGAGAACAGCACGATGACGAATATGAAGCTAAAGGGCAATGGGCGACTAGGCTTTTGGTGGTGAAACCTGTGAACCGCATGTGAGGCATTCTATAGGGATGGAATAGAAGTTGATTCGGATTGTGGTGAGCGGTAAACAACAAACCCAAAATGAACGAATTAGAACATGATAATTGATAGGTATACTGAAATCAAGAAACCAAAACTCAGTCCCGTTGGTGTGGTGTTTGATCATAGTTATCACAATTTAGCTACACTAAAGCATAGTTGCAAGATTTTCGCTAACCCGTTTGCTTTGGCTGATGGACCCGGTCGAGCCGAGCGCAGTAATATCATTTCCATCGGCCAGTCCCGCAGCGAGGGTCCCATTGGCGACGGTGCCCGCACCGGTCGCGTTGATCCCTCCGTTGGCCACGATTCCCGATCGTGTTCGCTGGCGTTGCTCGTACTGCTCGCCCATCGTAACGGCAAGACTTTTCGACGAACCATGCTTACTTCTATTAATACTAGTACTACTATCGTTAAGGCTCAAGACTCCATCACAATGTTTTGAGAATTAATGACTGTATCGTTTGTTTGTAATAGTGAGGCAATTGGTACTGAAAAGTGCAGCAGCGATAAATAAATTTTGTTTACAACTGGGGTGGGTGGAAATGGGGTGTTAATAATATGCCAGCTGATGCATAATGTTGCCAGACTTGACGAAATGTTTATTCTATATTATAAACCATGTTCACGGTGTTTCAAATATATGGGTATTTATCGGTTTAAAATTTGTTATTCACCACTTGGAAATTAACAGAAGCGTACATAACATGTTTAAATATTTATTTCTGGTATATTTGTTCAATTCGACAAACAGCAATGATTTTTTTCCAATAAACAAATCTGGCAACAGTGAAGAGATGATTATTTTCTTTTGTATGCACACCTTTGTTTGCGTGTTGGCTGGCGTATACGTTGTATTGTTCGGATTGAATGAAGTTGCATCGCGTAGATTTTGTACTCACCATTTCACTTATTGCGCTAGTGAATTCGAGTCTTCCGCATTTTATTGCATTCACAATACGGTCGTCAAATTTGTTTCTCACTTCGATTTTTGGAAAGCAGTTTTCGACAGGTTTTGGACGCGAAGTGAATTAATTGGTAGTCAATATTGAAGAAAAATGTGAAACTCAGTTAGTGAATATGTTTTAGGACTGATTAAATCAAGAAAACAGTGGGAAAAGATCAAGTGAAAAATCAAGTGCGTGTGTATGTGTTTGCTCCGAACGTTCGGAGTTAGTATGCGTTCGATAAAAATACGAATGCCGGCCCAGGAAAAAAGGCAGTTTTCAGCGTTTTTCCTGCAATTCCACAGTAATTGTTAATTTGGATAAGTGAAAAATTTATATGAAAATGTGATGAATATGCAATGATGGAGGTAAGTCGACAAATAGCTCCAAAATATTGAATATAGCTCAAAACTTCGTTAGTATTAGTGCGGATTGGAATAAAATCATCGTCATTATCGGATTGATTACGGTTTATAGAGCCTTAAGGTGATGGAGATGATGGCTGGGGAGATGGTGATTCGATGCCTGCAGCTGCGTCGCCGATGCGGACATGCGAATCGTTTTGGACCCGGGCAGCTCGTGGTGGCCGTTCGAGACGAGCGAGTGGATCGATCCGTTCAAGGTGCTTCCGCCGACGGTGTTATCCGGCGACGAATGTACCTTGCTACTGTCATGGTCGTTGAGAGGGACCAGCTCGACCGTTTCCTTGCGGTTGCTGTTTCGCGAGCGCATCAACTGTAAACGGGGGGCACAGGGTACGTTGGGAGCGGGTGGATGCAGGAAAAAGTAACACAAGAATATAGGAGAATTGAATTGATTGTAAAACATGTTTATGCACAGGAATTTGCATATTTGTGTAGAGTGTAGGTGGTTTATTGTTTAGGTTGTTTTTATTATTTTCAAATTATCATTTTAAAGTTTTGTTTTGGAATTAAGACAGATCCTTTGCCCGTTACGCTGGGATATGGATACTCTGAAGTAGTGCGTAACGGTGTAAATTCGGTCATATTACCAGGCTCGGTACAACATTTAAGCTGACAATATGACGTCTCTAACCCCGAATCCCAAGGTGTCAGGCGACCCATTTCGAGGAGATGAATGACCTAGGGGGTGAAACAATTAGCCAGGCAGTTAACGGAGCCTGTAATGCTGGGTAGATATTTTTTCGAGATGCATTACGGAGTAAGATCTACCACACTGTGCTCTAGTTCTTACTATTTTTTAATACCTTTGTGATTTTAAACCTATGAGTGATGGTCGGAAGTCTCCAATAGCCTTGCGAGCAAAGGCGTAGGATTGCCAATCCGGAAGTGGCGAGTTAGATTCTCGTTCCGGTCTAGGATGTTTTCGGACTGGAAACTTTCTCGACACTTTGGGCATAGTGTATCCATTGAACTTGCCACACAAGATACATACTCATGCAATGGCGGGTATAGAAAAGCTTTCAATTAGAACTGAGGAAATGCTAATAGAATACAGTTGAAAGCAGGTCAAGTTCCAGTTGGAATGTAGAGCCATTGAATAAGAAGAAAAAGAAGAAGATGGTCGGAAGAGTATGGAACGACTATGTATTACTATCAACCCACTTACTGTAGTTCTCTTTTGATTGGGATCAGTTAAATACGGCGTGCGGACACAATCAAGTCCTTACATTGGCGATGCAGCCAGGAGCGTTCTTTTATTTATTTTTAGAACCAAAAGCTTTGAACGAATTTCAAACAGTTTTTATCTTGGACCACACGAGGGAAATCAAAAAAAGGTGAGTCAGTAGCTTTTTAGCATTAAAAAGTGCAACCAGAAATATGGAGTGCGGAGTGCTTCTGATTACTGAAAACTACGAGGTGTGGATTTGATACAATCAAGTTCTCGTTTCTCCGACGTCTGATGCAGATCCACTTTTCAGTATCATGCGCTCGACAAATCTACGTGCCGATTCCGCAATATGACCTTCCTTTGGGAATTCGGAACGCGCCGTTCGACCTCAACCCCTCCGATTCAGTCCAGCCTCTTGCCGTCTCCGCTCATCACAGGCGTTCCGACCCTGCTGTCGGAAGCGGAGAGAGGGTCTTCCAACAACTTGAATATGGCGAGTATACAGCTAGTCTAAATATCAATGCAGCATTGTCTGATGAATTCGCGTCTTACAGAGAACCTGTTTATCCGGCAGCTCTTCCGAGATATGATGTCGCACAACTTGCCTCTACATCCAGTATGCTACCGGGACGCACTTATGCTGCAAGCCATGAGGAAGCCCCTTATCCTTTCAACTCAGTCGTGCTATTATTGCCAGCGACCAGCAGACGTTTCGGTCCAGGAACTCCCTATGTCGGCAAGTACTCTCAGCCAATGAATCTTTCTCTGCCTGATAGTTATCCTATTTGCAGTGCTTCATCCGCTCCTCGCCGCATGCAGTCCGACATCTCCAACTACTAACAGAACGTTGTGGAAGTTAACGGATAAGATCTACGACGTCATTGTGTTTACTGAAACCTGGCTTGATTCTCGAACTATTTCGAACTACCGTTTTGAAGCCGGCTACGAAGTTTTTCGCTGTGATCGCCACACGACGAATAGTAGGAAAACTACCGGAGGTGGCGTTCTGGCTGCAGTTGAGTCCAGATTGAAAGCAAAAATGGTTGAGCTTGGTGACTGACAACTATTGCTCTGTGCTGTGTACATCCCTCCGGATCGGACTCGCGAATTGGATCACATTGACACACACTGCCGACCTGTCTTTTTTCAGATACGGCCGCGCCTTGTGATGAGGTTGTGATTTTGGGCGACTTCAACCTTACGAGCATTGCATGGACTCCTATTCACATAGGCTTCTTCCGTCCGGATCTTGAAAGCTCCACGTTCCATGCAGGTATGCCATTAAACTTCTGGATAACTACAGTCAACGCTATCTCAAGTCAACGGTGAGGTTAACGAGCATAATCGCTCTCTGAACCTCTGCTTCGTGAGTGGTCGTACCACGGCACCTTCCATCTGTTTGGCTCCTGCACTCTTAGTTAAGGATATTCCTCATCACCACCCTCTATTGATTGCCGTCGAAGATAATGTTATGCGTGATTTCTTCAAAACTCCATCAGCTGTGGTATCGTACGATTTCCATAAGGCGGACGATCGCAGTATTACCGAAGTGCTATCAAATATGGATTAGGACATTAATTCTGCTGCAGAAACTTTTTCGCACATCATGGTGTACATCATCGACAGGCATGTTTTAAAAAAAACCGTAAGATCTGACTCTTGGATCACGTGGATGCTCTCTGGTCACTGAAAAGGTGTGAGAGAGCCGCACTCAGAAGTTACACGAAATACAGTACGTTACCACTCAAATTCCATTATGCCAGACTCAACCACGAATATAAGCGGATCAGTCGTTATCATTTCCTACGCTACCAAAGAGGGATATAGCGACGACTAAGATCTCACCCAAAGCCCTTTTGGAACTACGTAAATGGACAGCGCAAAGAGACTACATTTCCATCGTCCATGGTAACCAATAGTGAACCTGCAAGCACCCAACAAGGTATATGCAACGTCCCATTAGCGCATCAATCGCTCGGTGATATCGAGTTGAATGTCGAAGGTATCTCAAGAGCGATATCTAAGCTAAAGATTTCATCTAAGCCTGGTCCTGACGGTTCTCCATCGATGACACTCAAAAAGAACATTACCTGTCTGCTAGAACACCTTCTCCAAAATGTTCGGTAATTACTTTTTCACGAAAGAAGGAGCCGATCCGGTTTAGTTACTCTCTTCTGAACACGACCATCAATCGAGTGCATTGCGTGAAATATTTGGGAGTTCTTCTGGATTCGCAACAAATGCAATTGCATTTTGCTCTAAGTGAGACGTCTGTTTCTCTGTGGTTTGGTGTTCCAGGTTGCGAAAAATTTCATCGATGTACAATTGCATGAAGGTACTCTACTGCTCTCTCGATCGATCGACGTTGGAATACTGCTCGGCGGTCTGGTGTCCTAATTACAACAACGGATTGGAGCGAATCGTATCAATACAACGCCGCTTCGTTCGTTTTGCATTACGTAAACTTCCATGCAGTAGAGACCCATTTCGCCTTCCTAGTTAGGAGGAACGCTGACAGCTGATCGACCCTCTTCCGTTTCGTATCAGTAGGAACGTAAGCAGAGCACTGACCGTCACCGATATTATACAAGGAAGGATCAAATCTCGGGTACTTATTCAAAAGGACGTATGTGATTTTGTAAACAAAGATTCAAACGTCGATTAGTCCGATCTGTTGGCACTCCCACGCAAACCTACACCACCAATAGGTAGCCGAAGCCTCCCCCTATCTGTCTATGGTGATGGTTTGCGTGGGAGGGCTATCAGATCGAACTAATCGACGTTTGAATCTTTGTTTACAAAATCACATACGTCCTTTTGAATAAGTACCCGAGAAATGTTCATACATTCTGCCATAAATTAACATTAACGTGCAACATCGAGCATTGCGGAATAGCATAATGTTGAGACTTCAGGTCTGAGCAGAATGGATACGTTTGCGTGCGTTTTGACAGTTTTGCCATGGGAAAACAGTGAAAACGCACGCAAACGTATCCATTCTGCTCCGCTCTTTCCCCTTCGCCGCACCTACTATGGTTTGAGCAACGCTCTGAACGGGCTACAGCTGGCAACCCTGCAATAATCGATTTTTTACTTTATTTCGAAGAAGTTGGTCATAAATCGGCACCCTGAACACGCAGAAAGCCTCCCCGGATGCGTACAAACAAAGCCGCAGTTGACCTCCTGGAGCCATTCCAAGACAAGGCAGAACAACCACAGAATCGACAACAACGATTCAAATCTCCACCCTCTGCGATCCATCGTCAGTAATAACACGGCACGGTAATGGCACACTACAGCATAAAGCTAATGTCAACGTGACCAACCAGTTTGAGATACTGCAGAACGAAGATATTTAGGATGAAATCGAAATGCCGACGCTAACTCCAAGCCCGATTACAACAATCCAGGTGCCCAAGGTAAAGAAAATTCGTATCCCTGCAATTTCGATTGTCAATAAGACCATCGGGCAGATATGAGAGCTGATGTCAAAAATCAGTATACCGAATACCAAATGAAGGCGACCAAAACGGGTGTATCACTACACTGCGCGTGGAAAGAAGGTTATCATAGCACCATCAAAGGGCTCCAGGAATGAGACATCCAGTTCCACACCTACACCCCTGCCGCTGAGCAGCCAGTGAAAGTTATTCTATCGGCCTGGAAGAAAGTGCGCTATATCTTCTCCACTTCGTAAAAGGAGCTGTTAAACTTTCGAAGCTGCGCAAAGCAAGATCAGTCTTGAACGTCATCGTGAAGTGGCGCTATTATGAACGTCGATCTACAGATGCTGTGCAATGTCACCGATGCCAGTGACTCGGGCATGTTATGCGAAATTGAAACCTTCGAACGCTATGGGTCTTGTGCGGCGAAAAACATCTTTCAACTGAGTGCCAACTTCCAAAGAAAGCAGATTTGCAGCATGTCGACAAAAACGAAACACGCAAATCGGTTAGATGTGCCAATGCAATACTGCAAACTTTCGCGGCTGCCCAACTCCAAAGAACTATGTTGGAAAATTGATCCAAATGTTCGACAACTGCTCCTTCGACGGGAATCTGCCCATGTGCTGCAAGGCCAAATAAACAACAGCAATCTATTCTCAATGTCAGAATTTCTCACCCTAGCGAGAGAAATGTTTGTCCGTCCTGCCAACTGTCAAACAAAGCAGCAACAACTTCTTACTCTATATTCGAGCTTACAGACAAGCATGTCTACAATAGAGGTTGCTGATGTTCAATCACCTCTCTCTTTCAAGCGCCTAGGAAGGATAGGGTTTGTTTTCATCGGGAAACGTTTCCCGATGAAAACAAACCACATCCTTTTTATGCGCTTGAAAGAGAAAGGTGATTGAACGTCAGCAACCCTTATGCACAATGGTCCCAGAGTCGAATCTAGCAAGACAAAAATGTTTGCGCCAGAACTATTAGTTTTATATATATAGTGTCTTTGGGAAAAAAATAATATTTTTTGACGATTTTTTCCATGTAGTGAAATTAGTGTGGTCCTTATTTATATGAAGTTCATAATATCAACTTTTTAATTTTTCGGTAAAGACTTGTACAATGTTCCACAAAGTTGTAGAGCAATTAATTTTTGAGCAACTTTGCCAAAGAAACCATTTTTCTATCACTTATGGTTCACAAGTTATGAGCTTTTTCAATAAATACGTTAGGGCGGTCCCTAAAAATCGGTATTCTTCACATATTCTTTTATACATTCGATTCTCGCATAAACTTTGTTTCGAGCACTTTTAGGACTTTTGAAGACGAACATTTTTGTTAAAGTTTTTTTTTCATATGCGTATATTTCAAAATGGAGCAAACCGATTTTCAATCTATTGGTTCTATTCGAAGGCTCACACTTTTCTGCGTTTATGGTGGGAAAACTGAGAAGTGGTTTTTTGTTTAAAGCGTTTTATTTCATTTTGAAAAAATATGTTTTTAATCGAAAAACGGCTATAAATTGATAAATAAACGAGATAGGTCAATGGGTCTTCAACAAAAAGATGTGCCTTTAGAAGTTCTGAATGTGGTCCATACAAAGTATCCCTCAAAAATTAATACTTAAAAATATTTGCAAAAAAACGGTTTATGCGAGAAATGAATGTATAAAAAGTTATGTGAAGAATACCGATTTTTAGGAACCGCCCTAACGTATTTATTGAAAAAGCTCATAAATTGTGAACCGTAAGTGATAGAAAAATGGTTTCTTCGGCAAAGTTGCTCAAAATTAATTGCTCTACAACTTTGTGGAACATTGCACAAGTATTTACCGAAAAATGTTTAAAAAAATATTATGAACTTCTGAAATATAAGGACCACCCTAATTTCACTACATGCAAAAATATAATATTTTTTTTTCCAAAGATACTATAGGCACATAACATATAGGCATCTTTGCCGTGGAATGTGGTCCTTCCATGAATTTGAAACGCTAGCGAACCTAGCGGTGGAAGTCAAGCTTTACTGAACAACGCGTATAAGACAGAGCAGCATCGCATGCTTTGCTGTCTCTTTCTTTTGCCTTGGATATACGGGAGTGCCGTTCGTCGATTGTTGATACACAAAGAGCCTACTTTGAAAATTGCAGTTTGCTCTATGATGTCTATCTGTTTTGTGCTATAGGGTAATTCGCTAAATGTTGAACGGCTAATTTCTTCGGCTATTGTTGAACGCACGTGCATTTCTTATGGGCGTTCAACAATAGGCAAGAATTTTAGCCGTTCAACATTTGGCGGTTTCCCCTATATCTAAAACTAATAGTTTTGGCGCAAACATTTTTGTCTTGCTAGATTCAACTCTTTTGACCATTGTGCAATGTCTAGTGTAGCCAACTTCGCGAGGAGTGTGACCAAGCCAACTTCAGCAAGTTCAAAGAAATCCTGAGCACACTGAACAACAACCGCGACACCCTCTGGCGAATTACTAAGGCGTTGCGGAAAACCTCTAAGTACAGTTCTCCCTTGAGACAAGGTGATAATATTATTGCCTCTTCGACTGAGAAAGCGCAGCTATTAGCCACAAGTTTTGCAAAAGTATTTTCCAATCGAATAACAGAAGATCCAGTAACTGTTACCGCGGTGAACGAGTCCATCGCATTTATCGACCAGACACAACCGGTGCTCATCCTTGGCTAAATCGTCCGAAGGAAGTTGCTCAAACCATACGGAGGCTCAAGTCCAAAAAGTCTCCAGGTCAAGATAACATCCGAAACTGTGTGCTCAAAAAAATTACCCCGAAAGGCACACATTTTGCTCGCCAAAATCTTCTCCGCTTGCATCAAACTGGGGTATTTTCCGAACGATTGGAAACACGCTGTTGTAGTTGCCATACCAAAGCCAACAAGGATTCCACGAACGTGTCCAACTATAGGCCAATAAATCTGTTGCCAAAATTCAGCAAACTGCTCGAACGAGAGCTTCTAAAACGTATGGAACAACAACTAAAAAAATCCCGCATTATTCCTGACCAACAGTTCGGCTTCAACAAAGGGCAATCCACTAACCATCAACTCGTACGTCTTGTAAAGGAGATACGCAACAGCTTCACGCGAGGAAAGTATTCAGGTGCTTTTGATGAGAGTCAGTACAAGACGTCTGCTTCGATTGAACGTTATTTATACTCCATTAATAAGTACTAATTAATATCATGTCCTAGCTTACTCCGGAAATACTCAAATTTTACAGGCCCAAGTGGTTTGGAAAAGATGTCAGCCACAATTCTGTTTGTTGGAATATTATATACAACATCGATAGTTCCATTTTGGTATAGATCTTTGACGAAGTGATATTTAGTATTCACATGCTTACGCTGTTGCTTAATAGAATCTTGTGTGAACTATTTGATGCAACTTTGATTGACTTCTCCTATTACCACCGGGTTTTTTACTTCTTGATAAATTGATTTAAAAAATTTCAAAATCCAGAATAGCTCTAATTCACTTTCCGCAAGAGAAATGTATTCCGCTTCTGTACTTAAAAGTGCTACACATGACTGCTTTCTCGCTGCCCAAGTAATTGGTGCTCCACCAAACAGGAAAATAAAGCCGGTATTAGACTTCCTGTCGTTTGCATTGCCTGCCCAATCTGCATCGGCATAACCAATCGATCGTTTGTCATTGGCACTTTCAAGTCGTATCTTCAGCTTGCATGTCGTACTTAAATAGCGCAACGTACGATTAGCTTCATTCCAATCCGCAATACGATCCAAAAATAGCTATGTCTGTCGAGTATTGACTGCGATGTACAGCAGACCACCAATCAAACTTTGGTATTTGTCTTTGGATGGTAATTGTTCGCTCACCTCCTACTGCTGAATAAAGCCAGGCTCCATCGGCACCTTCGAAGGTTTTGCATCATTTAAGCCGAAACAATTCGCTATTTTCTTTATATAGTTGTTCTCCTGGCTCAACGAAAAACCTCTTGCAGCGAATTGTATATCCTTGTGCCACTAAGCGCGCCTTATAACGTACGACTTCGCCTAGATCATTTTCCTTTGTTTTTAAAATCCTTTTGCACCCTACGACACCCAGCTGGCAGGTTCATCATACTCCAAGTCTTGTTACTTCTAGAGAGTTCATTTCATCCTCCATTACAGCTCTCCACTCCCTCCAATGTGGACTGTTCATAGCTTCCGTGATGGTAGTGGATCTTTCAAATGTGCTGCTAACGCCGCGTAACGGTATCGTGACGGCAGAATACCTTGCTCCTCAACGAACGCCTCAAACCGCTTTCCGGATTTTCTATTACAACCTCCGGCTCCTCCTGAATATCTCTCTGGACAGCAGTATCTTCTTCATCTGTTGTATCTTACATTGTTATTGTATTGTTTCCACTGGTAAGATCGAAATACTCTTCTTCTGGATCTGATATAACACTCTGAGATTCTTATTCAGTATTATCCGTGTATCGACTGAAATCATCTATCAGCGTTAAGAAATACCGGCATCCTCCAGGAGTTTGAATATTCACTGGGCCACATACATCGCTATGTATAACGTCCAAAATAGTCTTCGATTTACGCTTTGCTTTCATTGGAAACGGCAATCTCGTCATCTTTCCTTCAATACAACATTCCCACGTACTTCTGCTCGAATTACAATCACGAATTTTGATACCAGATGAAAGTTCGTACTTTTTCAGTTTCAGTATGGCCTTGTTATCTCGATGTCCTAACTTCCTATACCAACTATGCAAACAGTCAGACTGATGACAAACCTTCATGGCCTTCGCCGCTGTGTGAACGTTATTAACGTAATATAAACCGCCTCTCGTGGAAGCTGTTGCCGCAATCAAACCGCCTTTCTCGATGACACATCCATCGGGTAAAAAGATAACCTTGCCCCCTTTGCTTGTGAGCTTCAGTACTGACATCGAGTTGACTTCTAGGTCCGGCATTAACGAAGTTTCGCTTAGCTTTAGTGTGTTCGTGTTTTCTTTTTCATCTAGCAATTCCATCAAGCATGTCCTGATACCTTTCGATTTGATTTGCTTTCCATCAGCTAAAGTAACTTCTACGACAACACTTGAATCAATATCTAGAAACTTGGATTCTTCGTTACACATGTGGCAGAATGCTTCTTCTTCTTCTTCTTATTGGCATTACATCCCCACACTGGGACAGAGCCGCCTCGCAGCTTAGTGTTCATTAAGCACTTCCACAGTTATTAACTGCGAGGTTTCTAAGCCAAGTTACCATTTTTGCATTCGTATATCATGAGGCTAACACGATGATACATTTATGTCCAGGAATGTTGAGACAATTTGCATACCGAAAATTGTCTAGAACGGCGCCGGGAATCGAACCTAGCCACCCTCAGCATGGTCTTGCTGCAAAACTCTTTGCTACCTTTCTCTGCTACTTTGCTTTTTGCAGATTTATCGATTTCTGGACAAATCTCTCATTATTTTCCGCTATTTGCTGTTCCATCCACTGACGACAATCTTTGTGCTTGTGTCCAGGTTTCTGACAGAAATGGCATAATATTGGTTTTCTCTTAAACTCCGTTTTCAACGCTGATTCTGCTCTACTTGAGCTTCTTCGTCTAGTAGAGTCATCTACTAGCTTACCACGCACGAATTCCATCGTTAAATCGGCATCTGGACGACCCTCCAAAGCAGTGATCAGAGTAGCGAACGAATCCGGTAGACTACTGAGCACATTGTTCACCTTCAGATCCTTACCAAGCTCTTGACCAGAGATCGCAAGTTTCTCGAAATGATCTTCCAGTTTTTGTAGTTTTGCTTGTACATTGCCTTGAGCCGTCGCTGTCGTGGGTCGCTTCCCATGCTTCTCGCGGACAAGTAGAAGTTCCACTTCAAACTTTCAGTCAGAATAATTGGTGTCATTCTATTTTCACACTCCAATTTTCTCCATATTATTTTTGCCTGTCAATTTCTTTCAATGCAGACTTGATGCTTTCAGGTTCAGGCCCATAACCTGATGAGAGTTAGTAAAAGACGTCTGCTTCGATTGAACGTTAGACAAAAAATGATTTTATTATACTCCTAATAACTACTAACTAATATTATGGCATGCTACTTCCGTTGTTACTTAATCAGCTTTTGGATGATGATTCTGTATGGCAGGAACAAAATGCACAAAATTAAATTAGGAAACTTTCCACTCTACATCCTACCAACCGGCACAACGTACCATTTGGGGTTTCACAAGGTGCTGTCTTGAATCCGACGCTGTACAACATCTTTACTGCAGACCTGGTGATACTTGACGATGTTAAATACCTCCTCTTCACTGACGACACCACATTCGTTGCATCGGATTCCGACTAGATTGTTGTAACCTCTAAACTCCAATCTGCCCAAAACACGATCGAAAACTAACAAAACAAGTGAGAAATGAAGACCAAGCGCTGATAAGTCACAGGCAATCTTGTTTACTCGCAAACGCAGCCCACAAAGATTTCCACTAAGTGAAATTATTATATGCGGACGTCAACACACTTGGTCGGATGATACGAGATACCTAGGTCTTACTTTTGCCACCCATATCAAGAATACTCTGAATAAAGGCGACAAACTCACCAGATTACTGTACCCGCTGGTAAACAGGCACTCACATCTAGACGTCAATTCAAAATTGCTCATTCACAAGGCAGTGTCAAGGCGTGAATTATGCATTTCCCGCCTGGTATGATTGCGCAGAGAGCCACAAAAAGAAACTTCAGGTGAAGCAAACCCGAATTCTGAAGATAATGCTCACCTTGAACCTTTTCCATCGTACTGAACTGGATCGCACTGGATTTGCTTGACTCTTTGAGCCCATAGTTTGGTTAGTCTGTGATATTTGAATAGTTCAGCTTTCCCTTTCCTTTAACTATCCCTATCCCTCATAGCAATTACGAAAGTTTTTCAACAACTTTTTCAATCAACTTGTTCAATTTCCTCACTTTTAACCAAAATACCAGTATAGTTTGCTTCTGGAATTAATAAACTGCTTGAAAGGTAGTCCATAACTCAGAAGAATAACAAATGCACAAATGTATGAAATGCTAAAAAATAAATAAATTGAAATTGAACGGGCTACAGAGAGTTTTCAATAGGGTGGCATCAGTATTTGACTACCACTTGACAAGGGATGCGTTTCGCCGTAGTTTTGTAAATGTTTTTCGTTGTAGTAGCTGACGCGCATCTGCAAGGTAAGTGTATTTTAGTCCTAGACAGCAATTTGATTTTTCGTTGTGATACTGTTTTGTTAATTAGTTATTATTGTAGTGACTATACTAGTTTCAGAATCATTATTAGGATTACAAACAATTTGTTGATGTACACAATAAATAAACAAATAGAAATCTAAACGCATTTTTAGAGGCCACCAAAATTATTCCGCAAAAATAGATACTCTTACTACAATAACTGCGTACATGTATCGCATAGGAAAGCAAATACAATTAAATTTCCAGAAAAGACTGGAGCCAAAACAGCTGGAATGAATCTGAAACAAATGAGCAAATATTTGATGCAATAAATATGCACTTATCTTGTATTCCAAAAAGTCTATTTCTGTTCTGATTGTATATCACTAACATTTTTTTATTTGCTGGTAAACGTCTTTATTTTCAAACTTCATTCGGAAATCTTGCTCTGACTAATTTGTGACGACACTATCAATAAGGCCCGTGTCACATTATTGCTAGACTTTGTATTAGGTACTGCAATTGCCAATGGAAGTGTACGCAGTATACTTATTGTAAATGATAGATAAGAAAATAACGAACTACATGGCACTGGTTGGACATCGTGCACGGTATCGGACAGCGAACACTTAAAGGATTCTGAAATATTACTGATAACGTTGTATCCACAAGGTAATATCTACAAGGTTTGGATACAGGGTGACTGAACGTTGCCTTCCTACATTTTTGCCATCCTATAATAGGAACCGAAGATAAAATTCTGAATCATGTGTTTTCGGGAGGACACTCTCTTGATTCCAGTGACGGCGCACGCTCATTAAGTCACGTATGTTTGGAGATGAGAATGACATTAAAAGTCTTTGCCAGATACACGCTTCCCTATCTGGCATTAATGATTCCAGAATTAGCGCATGATCGTGCGATACATGAAAAATGAGTCTATTACCGGTGCGGTGATGACTGATATCACCCTTTCCAAAAATATACGTCACTTAGGGCGATAACAACCGTACTGCGGTGTTTTGGATTTATCACCACCCGACTCCTCCATTGTCTTCAGGGATAGATCGTTTGTGTCACTCAATAATGATACCGCCTACGATGTCACGTAAACTGATTAGAGCGAACCGATCATTTATGCTGGAAATTTTACGCTGTTACGCATGAATAGGTGATGCTGATGAAATCAGTTTTTTTTAATCGGTGTTATAATTGAAATAGGTTGAAAAAACGTATTGTGTAGCGGTACAATACCATCCAATTCTATAAAATAAAAACTGAACTTATAATTCCGGTGACTGATAAATTTTTCCTTTATCTCTACTAATTGAAAACATTATTCTATCAGAAGAAACAGCTATAAAACAGACGAAACCAACAGGGGGTTAGAACAGTGAAAAAAGAGTCAAACTTCAGCAAATAAAGAGAATAAAAAAAAAAAATCTTGTTAGTTACAAAACGGAACCAACTCAAAAGATTCCGATCACCTCCCAAACGAGGGAGGTGCCGAAACTACCAAAAGCACGCGAAATTGTGTTCGGGTCAGAAATGGTGCGATGAGGAAGCA
Organism: Armigeres subalbatus; assembly: GCF_024139115.2. NCBI lineage: Eukaryota > Metazoa > Arthropoda > Insecta > Diptera > Culicidae > Armigeres > Armigeres subalbatus. Next base: position 308,564,935 of record NC_085141.1, read on the forward strand.
TGTTTGGAAAGCACGTGTGGACCTACCTCGTCCTCGCGCTTCCTAATGTCGGACTGCACCTCCTCCAGCTCCTCGGCCGCTTCGGTGGCCGACATGTAGTAGCCATCCCTGAGCATCTTCAGCCCGAACAGGGCGAACAGCGCCGTCGAGATGTAGTAGGTGTACACCCGGGGAATGATGGTGGCCGCCATGCCGAATACGGCCGACAGCACCGTCATCAGGGCCAGGGCGGCAATCGCACCGGTGAACACCGTCAGCCGGGGATGCCGCATGGCCATGATGGCCGCGATGAAGAACGTCTTGTCGCCCAGCTCCGACACGATGATGACCGAGAACGACGCGACGAAGGCGTGTACGAAGCCCACCTCGGAGTTGAAGAAACCGCCGGACTTTTCCGCGGGGAGGTCACTGCTGCCGATGTCTGCATTCTGAAATGGGGAGAGGGAAATAATGACATGATTAGTTTGGTATAGATTATTTGATTGCTTAGATTTATGGAACTTATAAAAAACAACTTTTCAAATAAGATGTGGAACTGTGAAAGACACTGACTTCTAAACATCGTAAGATTTTTTTCAATAAGCTTACACACATAAGACCGTTACAAATATTTAATTAAAATTATGTCCTACTGGTCTCCGAAAGGTTACCCCCCTTGCCCCCCTTAAAAAATGAAAAAAAAAATCGGAAAAACTCCTCGGATTTGTTAAAGAATGTTTTGAAAAAAAAATTGGGAGAAAAACCGGGAGGAGGTGGCGGGCATAATTTAATTTTCGTAACATAATTTTTAAATTGTGCTCCTCTCTTTGGTTTTCTTTCCCTGTCTTTTCTATCTTTTCCTTTTTATGTCCTCCCATGTTTTTCCCTCCCTCTGTCCTTTTTTTCCTATTGCTCTCTTTGTGCTTTCTGTCTTTTCCTTTTCTTAATTTTCCTTTTTCTGTTCATACTTCCTTTTCTCTAGTTGTCTTCTCTTCTTTTTTCCTCTCAATGTCCTTCCTTTCTTTATTTATTGCGAAAGGCATTATTGTGTGAGTTCTTCAGTTTAGAAAACTCAAACATGCGTTTATAAATAACATTCCTAAAAGGTAAAATAACCCCGGAAAGCTGGTACTTCTCAAGTATTAAATTCATTGACATAATTAGACGTAGAAGCAAAAGCAAACTCTTCGTGATTGACTGCACTTCAATTCAGTACAGAGTTAATGCGCCATAAATCAATCGGATGCCGACTTGTTCGCCCCGCTGTTTCAACACAGCACACAATACAGAACGCTCATTTACTTTCAGATAACAATTTTATCTCCTCTCTTTCTTCTTGCTGGCCTTCAAAATCCCCTAACAGGAACATTGCTGCCTCACAGATTAACATTCAATAAGCAATTCTTATCGAGATTTCCCACCCATACTGTTCTTGCATTCATATATTTATGTGGCCAAAACCGATATTCCCAGAGAAGTTGAGAAAGTTTTCCAACTTTTTTTTCGAACCCATCCATCCTCAGCCTGCTCTGCCTGTTGCCACGCGTTTGATCGTTGAGCTTGAACTACGGAAGGCACAGTTTTATCTCCGGCCATTACAAATGTCTGCTCTGTCGCCAGCTGATGTGTATCTGTGTCGCGACAACAAAGACTTCCCATGACGGCCAAGACCAACGTAATTTAGAAACAGGACTGCAGTTCAGCACTTATTAGATATCGAGCGGGAATACTTACGTTCACCTCCGTCACCATCGATACGTCCTCTTCGGGAAGTTTGTTCGCACCGACCCCCGCCGTGTCCAGCAAGCTCAGCAGCATCATATAGAACACGCAAATGTAGGAACAGTTGACCACCATTTGGACAATGTTCCGAATCATGAACTTGGCCATGTAACTTTTGCCGGACATTTTCCTTCTGTGTGACGTCTACAAAGCTGACAATCCTTCGGAAATTTCCGATACTTTGTATACCGACACTATGTACTTATATAACTAGGACTATCAATCAATAATTACCACAAGGGCGATTAGCTTAATAATTAAATCCAAACACAGAGCACCTTCGGGATAATTCCCAGAGCTGCACTTAGCACCAAGCGATTTGGTTGATTTACTTTCGCTTCTGTAGCGCTTCCTAACTGCACTTTATTTTTAGACAGCGACCGACGTGAAAATGCTGCCACAAACACCAGAACGGCCTTCCAAAATATCCACGGAATATTATCGCACTCAGTCGAAATTCAAACCGCGACGAATCACCGGAGACTACTACTGGCTTTTGCGTGGGCAGATGACGCGAATGAAGTGAATAAACTTTTACAAAAATCACTCCTTTTTGCTGTGCGGTGGATGCAAAAAGAGGGCAATAAAAAATGCGTCACCCGAGCCTGTCAAACACGGACGTCAAACTTCGAAGAAAAATCAGAGAAAAACACGCTCGTTCGGCTGAACTCAAATTTGGGTCGATTTAACTCAAATTAATAACTTCCTTCGAAACGTCAAACTCTGAGTAACCGAGTTTTATGAATTTGAGTGACTGTTACCCAAATAAATATAAATAAGTAGGAAACTCTAAATTGAGTTCACCTTGAAAATTTCTTTAAAATGGCGAAGTCCGGTTGCTGAAGATAATCAGAAATCATATTCAATTATAAAACGTGAGTTATACAATTCGTTTAAACGCTATAAACTTATAAATACCATTCTCTTCTTCTTTAAATATTAAATTTGCAGATATGTTGAACGATAAATAGCACAAAGATTGAAATGAAGACAAAACAATCTGGAGAGTGTTTCTTTTCGGTAAGTTTAGAAGTATTGTATAAATATACTCAATCAAGTTGGAACCTGGAATGAGGGACTGCAGTTCGATTTTTCTTGCAATCCATTAAACCGAACTTAATCTTAATCGAACGCAATCCATTAAACCTAACTTCGCTACTAGTGTGCTAATCTAATTAGGTGCGAAGAGAAGCTTAACATATGGATTATGAGAAAAATTCAATTTCGCTAGTCCCTCATTCCATTTTTCAACTTGATTGAATATATTTTGTATCACAAATATGTATTATGCAATAGGGGTATTCACTCAACGGCGTAGGTTGCTGCGTATCTGTTTATAGAAATGTTTCATAGGTGATTTCAAATATGTCCTTTGGGATCATGTATAAAACATTTCTATAAACAGATACGCAGTAACCTACGCCGTCGAGTGAATACCCCTAATATCTTTTCAGTGTGATTAAATAAACAACTTGATCCAAAGACTATCATATCTTTTCCTTGCAGCTACTTGTTGTATCGGAGTTCTATCTCGGCCTGAAATTCAGGCTCTGAAGGCTATGGGAAAGTGTGAGCTTCTGAGGAATGGTACACTTTTCGGAGCGACAAAAATCATGCCAGGCTACGATATTACGTGCTTCCTTGTACTTCTTACCAATAACAAAATTGAATTAATTTCTTTATATGTATTATATTATTGAAACAATGTACATAGCATTCGGTGTAAGAAATAAAATGTTTTTAAACTATCACCAGAACCATCTTTATTATAATTAAAAAAATATTGAAAACATTGTTTTTCTGGAATGACAAACGCAAACTCATAAATATGCGATTTTATGAAATTGGGTAAATGTAACTCAAAATAGAATATCTTCCAAGTATAGATAGTAGAATCTATAGATGAGCGAAAGCATGGCTGAGTCGATTTTTTTGCCCGTGCACACGCGCATATGACGTCACAGCCCTTAACGTTTCCATTGAAATCGTGACGTCATGCTCGTTTGGAGACACGTTTGACAGTTCGTTTGGAGACAGAGGATTTATCTTCGCTCATCTATATATTCCACTATCTATACTTCCAAGGTGACTCAAAATTGAGTTACAGCCCATTAACTCAATTTTGTCTTGAGCCAGTTTTTCCGATTTTGAGTTAAACTGACCCAGATTTGAGTTCAGCTGAACGAGCGTGAATGACATTTTGAACGTGTCATTTTTTCTCTAAACGCCGGGAGCTGGTGGATCAATTTGTAATACGTTACCGGGCGTTATGTGAGGGGTTCGTCATTTGGGTCAACAGATCCGTGCTGCCCGAGTAACGCAACGAAATATATCTCGGGAACTTTTTTCAAATCGGCGTATGTATATAACATTTTGATCAAGCTGAGAAAATGGGCTTGGAAATTTCAAGCTCTATCTGGAATAAGGGCGAATGTCGCAAGAGAGGATTCTCTTCGTCGACTTCCCCTCTTTTATATAAAAGTGACAAGCAGCGGATTTCCTTGTGCTTTATCACCTCAGAACGATAGAAAACAATGCGAACTTGCATTCTGAGGTTATAAACTGCAAAGAAATACCCTGATTGTCACTTTTATTCAAAAGAGGGGAAGTCGACGACTCGGTCGACGAAGAGAATTCTCTCTTGCGACATTCGCCCTTTTACCAGATAGAGCTTGATTTTTCAGATTTTCTTTTTATTCCTATTTAGAAACTAAATAACCCGGTAATAAGAATGGCTGCCCGCATAATAAAAAACCGTCGTGGATATGGCACTAACAGTAGGTTAACCTGATGATATGTGGTGATGGTTTGTCTGAACACCATTTAGCATTTGAACCTTAACCATTTTTGGTTTGTCCACCATTTGCAACATCAATTCCGTCATTTTGGTAATTGTTAACGTTTGCCTTATTGTTAGTTTAATGTTCATTACTGTAAAAAATAGTTATGTCAACAATAGAAAATTATATTATAGCAATTTGTAAAAAAGTTACAATTTGGAATAATGGCAAGTAAAAGTTTTTATCGTCGTTTAGTAATGTTGCATCAAATAATATAACACACACATTCAGGAAGAGTATATAATTCAATCGTTAATTTACTACATATATCCTTTAATGTTAAGCTCAAACTGTGTGTGTGGAGCATCAGACTAATTTTCAACTCCAGTTCGATCGCCGTGTTTTGTTTAGCAGTTTGAGATGTTTTTCTTTCTTCTCAAAATCTTGTGATTAGAATTAAAAAGCAGAAAAAGCGTAAGTATTATTGAATTGAATTGTTTCTTCCAGATAATGAATTCGCATTTTACAGAATAGTTCGAGATTTGATGATGGAAGGGATCCGGGTTATCTTTTGTGAGCCACCGACGGACGCACCGACTAGTTCAGCTGAAAAATATTACAATCTAAATAAAGAAGGTAAGAGAACTTTTCCAAATCGGATTGCTTTGGTCTTATAGGTATATAACTTCTGCATTGACTAGTATACAACAACAATGAATGATACCGAAAAGTGTCACCCTTTGACCGCTGCTTACAATTCGGAATTCAGTGCTTGTCGGCGGGCTGCTCAAAATGGGTTCAGTCTAGGCAACGGAGCGATCATGTGCAGTGAGGAATGTTGACATTCTGCATGTGGCACGAGCAGTGACATGAGGATCTGGACGAAGCATCTATCCCATTTGCATTTTAGAGGTTTTGAGGAATATTGAACGTATGTTTGAAACACTGGAATTAGCACTTGCCGAAGGGGCCTAAGACTTTGAAGGAAACTTTGTTCAATCATGACTGTGGAAAGGATCTCAACGAAGTGCAGGAATGGTGCAGTACTAGAAGAGCTTCGGTATTATACACGACTTGAATCAAGCCTGGAATTTATACATCGGCACCAACATTTCAAAAGGGCGAAACTGCTTTTGTAAACAAAAGCTTCTTACGTCGCTGGTGGCCTAATTTGAGCCCACCCACAACGTTCAGCACCATTGATTGAAAGAAGAGGATTCGCTGCTTCCATCAGTGGCGTTGGATTGGGTGGGTGAGCTCAAATTAGCCCACCAGCGACGTGAGAAGCTGTTGTTTACCAAAGCAGTTTCGCCCTTTTGAAATGTTGATGCCGATTTGTCAGATGTTCCGTTGAATTTCACGACAATGCTTACTTCGTTGGTACTCCAAAATTGTTAGCCTATCATGATCAGTAACGCACCGAAGCTATGCTCCCGGTGAGGAGCGAATCCGCATCGCTAGCATCCAATCGAACCACCAGGTGATCACTTTGAAACAGAGGCCTTTGCAACTTTGCATACGTGGCTCCACTGGAAAAGAGTAATGTTCAGATTCAAGGGTCACGAAGATGTGTGTTAACCGATCCGGATACGTTCAGGAGAAATTTACCGATCCAACGTTACGCAGTCATTAAGCATTAACTCCGGTTTGATTGGGTGGGTGCGGCACTGTAAACCGCTAATACGTGGTACGCACACGCTGACTCGATTCTATGATGTTGGATCACTTGAGTGGTAATATTCATCATATAAATTTTGGCGATTGTTTCGAGGTTGCAAATCGCTCGGGAAAAATGCCCCCGTTTGATACGAATGTTAATCAACGGGGTGGAAGTAATCGGCTTATAAGAAACATACCGCCGAATATGTGAAAGCGTCATGAACGTGCTTCGACGGACGCAAGAATGATCCATTGCTGAACGGGCGCCTGTTAGATGCGGATAAAAAACGGTGATCTAAGAATGCCACTGACGTTGATAGCGGAGAGCGTTGATGAGCCATAAGATCTTCAGGCGATCAATGCTCAACATTGGATAATGAATGCGGCTAACTGCCACTGACGTTGATAGCGGAGAGCGTTGATGAGCCATTCGATCTTCAGGCGATCAATGCTCAACATTGGATAATGAATGCGGCTAACTCAACCGCCGACGATGTGATATACTAGGAAATCAACTACATAACATACCCAGCGGACGGCACCAACAACAATGACGGGAAATTATTGATGAAGTGAACCAGATCGATTTGGTGATTCGGCAGGGAACGAATAATGAGAACCTATGTCAGTGCTACATCGGGTGGAGCACTTTCTGGTGAATGCAAAGAATCGTATTCGTCAAATACGATCAGCTTGTAATACTTGTGATTATGTGATTATGTGATTATGAATTGATAACATGTGATACCATTTTTGCTTGTCATATATCCCTCTATGGGGAATGTTTATTTTTATGTGAGGTATTCGATTTGTTTGGTAATTTCCCGTATTGAATTGATGAAAATTATTATTTAAACCTTCCAAGGGAAAGTCTTCACTTGTCATAAACCGAGTTAGTAATATTTCATTTAATTCCACCTCATGATAATACAAATAAGCCAAATGTAATAAATATCACCGTAGGTAGTAACATCTTGATAGTCAAACCCACAGTCTACTATTTTCTCGCATATAGCACGTAAGAACATAAATTTCAAACAATTGGTCAAATCGTTTTTAGAAGCTTTTAAGAAGCATAACGGTTTATTAGATTAGTTCAACAAAAATAGAAATAAATATAAAATAGTTTAACTTCATGTGTGTTTTAAATCAAAATTGAAAGATTTGCAAATATTCATATCAAGATTCAAATACTAATAAATAAAAGGGTACATTTCGCTTTTTTATATAAGGTTAAATTATTATCACACAATAAGCAATATTGTTATCTTTGAGAAACGTGGATTATACCCGAACATTATCCTTTATAATTCTTGAAAATTTTTGTTCTGGAAAACGACCAATTTTTTATTGTAACATAACTTAACCGCCCTTCCCACATAATGTATTTTGTCCAATTACCATAAGTCATACTGTTCAAACAATTCATGGTAGAGTTGGATTATTGTTACGATGCATGTTTTATAGCATGGTACAGGCATGGTAGCAAATGGTGAAGGATAATATAGGACATAGTAAGGATATTGTTCACAGCTATGCGGGTGGTGCTGCCCAGCAATTCCAATAAGACATCGATGCAAAATGATTCGATATCTGTCAAAAGTAATCTTGCACTGCGAGCAGGCATAATTAATGTAATGTCACTTTTAAGTTTAATTTCAGTTTAATTCTCCAAATGAGACAGACCCTTAGGGGTCCAAAATATATTGCACTGTCCAAAACGAAGAATATTTTCATTTCAGAAAATGGAAAATTTCACTGATTTATCAATAACTGAAGCTCATTTCGAATTTCCATTTCATAAATAAGACTTTCATCTATGAAATAGTGTCACTTCCTCCCATATCGAATCTGTATTTCAATAGATATAAGCATATATTGGGATGCTCTTCCTCTAGGGGTTCAAAATAGGACAGTTACCCTACTATCCATGTGGGTCATAGAATCCATGTGTGAATTTGTATGCAATTAAGTATGTGCCGACGCATGATATGCATAGGGATCGTTCAAAAATTACGTCCATCGTTTTTTGGCATTTTCAACCCCCCTCACCCCCTCCTGTCACAAACTGTCACAAATCATTGACTCCCCCCTCCCCCTGTACGTACATGTGTCATTTTTCTAATGGCAATTATTTTGGTTTTTCTTTTTCGTTGACTATTTTTACAATAACATAGTGAGTTTATGTCCCTTATTAACAGTTTGAATATGTTTTTAAAATGCAAGTTGTTCCTAAAATGCTTTCAGGATTTTTTCTTGTGGATGGATGTCACATAAGACGAACCCCCCTCCCTCCCCCTGTCACAAACTGTCACAAAACTCTGACCCCCCTCCCCCCCTCAAACCTTGGACGTAATTTTTGAACGGCCCCATATTTCAAAATACATGGATTTTTGCCATAAAGTATGTGTCGATTTTCCTGAGTGTTGGTTGCTGTATAGGCCTTTTCATGTGACACTGCCGGGACTGCACTTGTTTACAACCGCTGAACAGGCCTGCAAGTCCGAAGCTGTCACTTTCATAGAAGAACTGTCAATTGACGATGAAATCAGCTGTTTTTAAACGTCTCGTGAAAAGGCCCATTCCGTACCGGTGACGTTTGACAGTTGACAGTTTATCAACTAGCAGCGCTACCGCGCTACCAAATTTGGTGGCCTGTCAGTCGAGTTATTGTTATAGCAGCGCGTTTAGTAGCGACCGGTAAAGTGTCAAGTAATGATACTGCGCTGCCAAACGGCTAACACTCGCGCCCGGTATTGCGAGAAAAGAGAAAAATTCTAATTTTGCTGAGCAAAGAAGAAGAAGCAGACTGAGTGTCGGAAACTTCAAAATGGCATGCACTGTACGAAAAGTGTTGATATTTCTTGATATCAAGAATATTCGAGAAATCTAAAATGCTTCAAAATCACATAAATATATGACAAAATGCCTTCAAAGTATCATGAAACTTGTTTAAAAAATATAGCGGCATGTAACACTCGTTTAAAGTTGCATATTCCCGTTGATTTTATTAATCAACATTCACACCGAAAAAATAAACCAAAAATTTTTACCGTGCAACAAGTGATTTGACGTTTGCGGAACAGCTTTCCGACAGTCGACCGTCGGACCCCGGTTCGAATTTTTCAATCTTCTCGCAAAAATCTTGCTCTAATACGACCGTTTTTCAAAATTTGGTTGTTTGCCATATTTTCTTCTCCGTGTCCCAAATCTAGATTTCAATATAACCCAGCAAGGAATGTTACTCTAATAGCCTATTCAGATTACGCCATTAATGACATAATAATTGGCGTTTCATAGCCTATTCAGATTGGGCTATTTATGACTTTGTTAAGTGAGAGGGTATCCAATTATTACGAGGTGTTCAGACTGCAGCAAGATAATATATCTTGACGTTTCCATGTTTCCTCATTTGCACGCTAATACAGGGTTGAATTCAAGGAGAGTTTTAAAATTTAATTTGCGAAATCAAGCATTTGTGTGGCGACAATCGAACATTTTTTTCTGAACAAAGTTTCTACGAAAAAAAAAATATAAAAAAAATATGAAAAGGGATTTTCGAATAATATTTGAAGCTCTCATTAAGGATAATGAGCGAAGCTACATTCATTAGTTGGGTGCGCCGTTCTTCGGGGAATCAGCCTATTCATCAATTTATTTTTAAGTTTAAAAAGTATTTTGATTCTGTACTATGATCGAACGGAGATTTGATAGAAAAATTTAGATACTTTTTGGAATTCTCACAAATAAATAAAAAAAGGACGATTGGACCAATTTTCAAGAAATATTATCGAACTAAAATGTATTTCCACCAGTATCTCCATGTTTGAAGGGCAACTCAGCAATTTAATTTTTTTTTTCAAAAATGGAAACTGAACCATTGCGTTCTACTCGACAATCAATGATACAGCTTCTAACAAAATCGAATCGTGTGAATGTGATATAATTTAAACTGGATTTTGGATGAATTAATAATAGAGGTAATAAACTATAGAGGAAGATTGTCGCTGTCGTCACTAGCGAAACATCTTTTGCTGGCGAGGATAGGGCACTAAATGTCAACGAAGGAGAAATCAGTACGTTTTGACAGATAGGTACCCAACATGTTTGGGGACGATAACAAAGGGAACCGCAGCGACAATCGTCCTCTATAGTTTATTACCTCTATTATTAATTCATCCAAAATCCAGTTTAAATTATATCACATTCACACGATTCGATTTTGTTAGAAGCTGTATCATTGATTGTCGAGTAGAACGCAATGGTTCAGTTTCCATTTTTGAAAAAAAAAAAAATAAATTGCTGCATTAATTGCTGCATGCATTAATTACCAATCCATGTTTTATTTAAGGTACTTTATATATACATCCCATCAAATCGTACAGTTGTCCCACGTGAAAAATGTTGAAATCCAAAGTATATTAAGCCATTCAAGGAGCAGAATTGAAACAATTTATGAAATCATGTTTATTTATTAAATATATTCGTTTTACAACCATTCCTACGTTTTAAATTGTCTTCCGCATTGGCCCTTGAACTTTGAAAATTTATTCGATTTGTTCTATTAAATCTAGGTTTAAGTTAAATACTTCATGTTAATTCTAGAGAGCATCTGTTTTTTTTAAACAATTCATGTTGAATAAGTGGAGACTAAATAATTATCAACATTATTTTTCATCATATAAAATGCTTTCCACAAAACCATCACAATCCGAGTTATTCTTCAGCGCTCAGAAGATTTCCATCTAACATGCATTCGACCCTGCTGCGACAGAAAGAGCATGACTGTCAACTACGAAACGAAATGAAAACAGAGAGAATTTTCTCTCTGGCAAAAAAAAAGACGTGACGCTTGTCAGTTTTGTTTTGTTGAATTTCTCCCTGCATTCCAGTTAGAACGAAAGCTCTCTCGTAATAATTGTTCGTAATAAATTCTTCATGACTCTTTTTAGCGGGTATCTTTTGACAGCGCAAAATGTATGGAATATTACGTAAATAATGACATCATAAAGCGTATTTACCCTGAAACGCCAATTATTATGTCATTAATGGCGTAATCTGAATAGGCTATCAGGGTAAATACGCTTTATGATGTCATTATTTACGTAATATTCCATACATTTTGCGCTGTCAAAAGATACCCTCTAAAAAGAATTTATTACGAACAATTATTACGAGAGAGCTTCCGTTCTAACTGGAATGCAGGGAGAAATTCAACAAAACAAAACTGACAAGCGTCACGCTCTCTTTACCAGAGAGAAAATTCTCTCTGTTTTCATTTCTGTTTCAGTAGTTGACAGTCATGCTCTTTCTGTCGCACCAGGGTCGAATCCATGGTAGATGGAAATCTTCTGAGCGCTGAAGAATAACTCGGATTGTGATGGTTTTGTGGAAAGCATTTTATATGATGAAAAATAATGATGATAATTATTTATTCTCCACTTATTCAACATGAATTGTTTAAAAACAGATGCTCTCTAGAATTAACATGAAGTATTTAACTTAAACCTAGATTTAATAGAACAAATCGAATAAATTTTCAAAGTTCAAGGGCCAATGTGGAAGACAATTTAAAACGTAGGAAAGGTTGTAAAACGAATATGTTTCATGAATAAACATGATTTCATAAATTGTTTCAATTCTGCTCCTTGAATGGCTTAATATACCTTTGGATTTCAACATTTTTCACGTGGAACAACTGTACGATTTGAATGGGTTTATACATATAATTTATACATATTCATCCAACATCCAGTTTAAATTATATCACATTGACACGATTCGATTTTGTTAGAAGCTGTATCATTGATTGTCGAGTAGAACGCAATGGTTCAGTTTCCATTTTGAAAAAAAAAAAAATTGCTGAGTTGCCCTTCATACATGGAGATACTGGTGGAAATACATTTTAGTTCGATAATATTTCTTGAAAATTGGTCCAATCGTCCTTTTTAATTTATTTGTGAGAATTCCCAAAAGTATCTAAATTTTTCTATCAAATCTCCGTTCGATCATAGTACAGAATCAAAATATTTTTTAAACTTAAACATAAATTGAGGAATAGTCTGATTCCCCGAAGAACGGCACACCCAACTAATGAATGTAGCTTCGCTCATTATCCTTAATGAGAGCTTCAAATATTCTTCGAAAATCCCTTTTCATATTTTTTTTATATTTTTTTTCGTAGAAACTTTGTTCAGAGAAAAATGTTCGATTGTCGCCACACAAATGCTTGATTTCGCAAATTAAATTTTGAAACTCTCCTTGAATTCAACCCTGTATTAGCGTGCAAATGAGGAAGCATGGAAACGTCAAGATATATTATCTTGCTGCAGTCTGAACACCTCGTAATAATTGGATACCCTCTCACTTAACAAAGTCATAAATAGCCCAATCTGAATAGGCTATAACTTGAGCATAATGTGCATCTATCCTGTTAGATAGTTACACTAACATTCTCACTAACAGTTAGGGTAAAGTGAGGCTAAAGTTACGCTAGAATGACACACTTTTGTTAGGTATGTTCATGTTTGGTGCATATTTTCATCTAACCTGTTATTCTCACGTTACACTGCCAAAAATATCTATTTAAGATATATGTGTCGCCGTTATAAATTTTTGCAATAGCTCCACCCTAATATAATCGATATAGAACCACACATAAATTAAATAATTGCTAATTCGAGACCACACATAAAGTTTATTTGGATATATATTTTATAAGTAGTTTGCGTGGAGAATGGTTATGTGTGCGCTGATATACATCATAAGTTAAATCTATGGATTTTTGCCAATAAATATGTGTGGATTTTTAGTAGTGTAGGGAAACGTTAGATATGTTTCGCTTTGGGCTGTTAGGTAGCGGTTAGGTTCGTTCCAAAAGGGATTTTCATGCTGGGTTATTTACATCCAGCTGTCATTCAAGGCAGAATTATGTAAAGTATATACATATTTACTAGAGAAAGTATATAATTACATAACTGCCTCAAATGACAGTTAGATGTAAATACTTTATTAATAAAGATAGATCGTGGGAAATTATTTATTGTGCCAAATAAGTAATACGGAACGCCTGCATCTTTAGGAATTTTCGCCAGAACAGCCGTGCCGAAGCCAAGATCCGTTCCGGGTGCAGCTTATGGGCAGCGAGGCGGGCAGTAAGCAGGCTCTCCACGGATTGCCGCTGGAAAGTAGTGAGCAGTACATCTCGGATCATAGACCGTGCCGGCAGATCGGACATAGACCGTGCCGGCAGTGAAGACATGCGGCATAATCTGGTCCAATGAGCAACCGGCTGCTGTAGATGTTTTCGGCGGAACAAGAGAACCAATGGTCCGCTGCTGATTTGGGATGCCAAGATGCTCGCTTTTGTTCGTAGCAGAAATGCTGGGTGCTCGTCGCAACCAAGCTCGATATTCAGCCGAGGCAAAGATTAATGCACTGCCGATTAAACGATGGCGAAAATCCCGAGGATCCATACTTGAGAGCTGAAAAGATTTCCGTCGTTTTCGTACTGCAGTCTGAACTAATCTAACACCGGACGGGAGGGTTTTGGAGGGATCCAGTGGCGATGAACCGTACTTCGGACTGCATGAATGCGGTGGAGGTTCCTAATGTCCGCAACGGTCAAGTGTGTCGCCGGCGATTGGAGCTGCTTGCATAAGGTCGGATGTTAGGCGTGTCTCCCGAGTGATTGGTAGTCTGCGTATCCGAGTAGAAGCAGGTGTTGATCGAAACCGCTTCGTGAAAACCTTTGATATGATTGCGACATGGTAACACCGGTTCCGGCTGACATGCGTCGGTTGGCGCTTGGGTAGAACGCACCTTTTCGGCAAGACTATCTAGCGTGCCAGCTTTCTGATAGTACGAGTGCGAAGATTGGAAGCCCTGCGCTCTCTTCGGTTGTTCGGTGATGACTTACGGTGGTGGTGGAGGTTTATGGCTCCAGCTGAGTGTTTCCACTGACTGGCCCAGCCGGGGACCGCAATATAGATCCAGCTGTTTGCTCTGGGGACTGTAACTAGTGATGCCCAGTTTAATACGGGAGTGAGACTACTAAGAAATCCTTCTGAGTTACATACAAGAAATCCTTCTGAGGTTCCTTTAGGAAATCCTTCATAGATTTCTCCAAGAATTCTGTCGGAGATGCTTCCAGGAACTCCTTCGAAGATTCCTGCAGGAGTTCTTTCGGAGATAAATGCAGGATATTCCTCGGAGATTTTTCAAGGAATTCCTTCTACGATTTCTTTTGGAATTCTTTCTGTGATTCCAAGAGTTGCTTCAAATATTTCTCCGGAAGTACTTTTCGAGATCCCTACAAGAATTCGTTCAGTGATTTTTCCAGAAGTTTGTTCGGAGATTCATTCAGAATTCCTTCGAAGATTCCTCGATGAGTTCTGCCTACTGGAGTTCCTTCGGAAATTCCTCCGTAAGTTCGGGTGTTTCTTCGGAGATTTCTCCAGGAGTTCTTCCGGAGATTCCTCCAGAAGTTTCATTGGAGATTTCTCCAGGAGTTCCTTCGGAAATTCTAACACGATTTCCTTCCGAGATTCCTGTAAGAGTTCCTTTGGAGATTTCTCCAGGAATTCCTGGAAGATTTTTCTAGGAAATACTTCTGAGATTTCTGAGATTTTCTTCTGAGGAAGAAAATCCTTCAGGAGTCTTTTCGGCGATTCCTCCAAGATTTTTTTCGGAGCTGCATCCTGGCAATCTTGGGAGATTCCTTCTGAGGAAGAAAATCTTTTAGGAATTCCATCGAAGATTCGTCCAAGAATTGAGATATTCTTCTAGGAATCCCTTAATAGATCCCTCTAGGAGTTCCCTCGGAGATTCCCGCAGGAGTTTCTTCGGAGATTTCTCCATGAATTCCAGGAAATCCTTCTGAGGAAAAAATCCTTCAGGAGTTCCTTCTCAGATTCCTTCAAGGATTCTTTCGGAGCTGCATTAGGGAATTCCTTCGAAGATTCCCACAGAAATCCCTATTGAGATTTCTTAAAGAGTTCCTTGGTATATTTCTCTAGGAGTTCCTTCGGTGATTCCTCCAGGAATTCCTGGAAGATTTTCCCAGGAAATTCTTCTGAGATACCTCGACGGAACCCTTCTGAGAGCTCTCCAGCGAATCCTTCAGGAGTTCCTTTGGAGATTTCTCCGAGAATTCTTTCGTAGATGCATCCAGGAGTTCCTTGGGAGATTCCTGCATAACTTTCTTCGGAGGTTCCTCCAGGAGTTACTTTGGAAGATTCCTGCAGGAGTTCTTTCGGAGATTCAGCAGGAGTTTCTTCGGAGATTTCTCCGAGAGTTCCTTCGAAAGTCTCTCCAGGTGTTACTTTTGGAGTTGCACAAGTTCTTCTACTTCTATGGCTCAGTTATTAATTGAAAGCTTTCATTGCCCACCATTGCATGAGTATGTATCTTATGTGGAAGTCGAGAATGTTTCCCAACCGGAAACATAATAGACAGAATCAAGAATCGAACTTGCCATCTCCGGATTAGAAAATCTAACACTTTTGCACGCAAGGCATAGGTTTTCCAAGTTGGCACCAGTTATTACTTCAGGGATTCCTACAGGAGTTCCTTCGAAGATTAATCCAGAAGTTTTTCCGGAGATTCCTCTTGAAGTTCATTCGAAAATTCCTCCAGGAGCTCATTCGGAGATCCCACCAGAAGTTATTTTGGATATTTCTAGGAATCTCCTAAGGAACTTTTGGAGGAATCACCCAAGAAAATTTCTGGAGGAATATCAGGAAAACTTCTAGAAAATCTACTAAGTAACTCCTGGAGTATGTAAATCTATAGGAATGCCTGGAGGAATCTCCGAAGAAACTCGTGCAAGAATCTTCGCAGGAACTCCGAATGAATACCAGTTAAATCTCCAAAGAAACTCCTGCAGGAATCTCTAAAGGAACTCTTGCATAAATCTTCGAAGGAACTCCTGAAGGAATCTCCGAAAGGGACTATTGGAGAAATCTGTGAAGAAACTCCTGGAGGAATCACCGAACGAACTCCTGAAGGAATCTCCGAAGGTAACTCTAGGAGAATTCTTTGAAGCAACTCCTGGAGGAGTCTCCGAAGGAACTGCTGAAGGAATCTTCAAAGGAACTTTTGGATGAATCTTCGAAGCAACTATTAGAGAAATCTCAGTAGCAATTCCTTGAGGAATCTCCGAAGTAACTCCTAATTGCATCTCTGAAAAAAATCCTGTAGGAATTTCCAGAGAAAATCCTGGGGGAATCTTCGAGACTACTGTAGAAATCTCCTAAGGATTTTTTGGTGGAAGGAAGGATTTTTTGGTGGCTCTCAAGGAACTTCTGGAGGAATCTCCGAAAGAACTTCTAGAAAATTAAATTAAAATTAAATTAAAATTAAATTAAAATTAAATTAAAATTAAATTAAAATTAAATTAAAATTAAATTAAAATTAAATTAAAATTAAATTAAAATTAAATTAAAATTAAATTAAAATTAAATTAAAATTAAATTAAAATTAAATTAAAATTAAATTAAAATTAAATTAAAATTAAATTAAAATTAAATTAAAATTAAATTAAAATTAAATTAAAATTAAATTAAAATTAAATTAAAATTAAATTAAAATTAAATTAAAATTAAATTAAAATTAAATTAAAATTAAATTAAAATTAAATTAAAATTAAATTAAAATTAAATTAAAATTAAATTAAAATTAAATTAAAATTAAATTAAAATTAAATTAAAATTAAATTAAAATTAAATTAAAATTAAATTAAAATTAAATTAAAATTAAATTAAAATTAAATTAAAATTAAATTTAAAATTAAATTAAAATTAAATTAAAATTAAATTAAAATTAAATTAAAATTAAATTAAAATTAAATTAAAATTAAATTAAAATTAAATTAAAATTAAATTAAAATTAAATTAAAATTAAATTAAAATTAAATTAAAATTAAATTAAAATTAAATTAAAATTAAATTAAAAATTAAATTAAAATTAAATTAAAATTAAATTAAAATTAAATTAAAATTAAATTAAAATTAAATTAAAATTAAATTAAAATTAAATTAAAATTAAATTAAAATTAAATTAAAATTAAATTAAAATTAAATTAAATTAAAATTAAAATTAAATTAAAATTAAATTAAAATTAAATTAAAATTAAATTAAAATTAAATTAAAATTAAATTAAAATTAAATTAAAATTAAATTAAAATTAAATTAAAATTAAATTAAATTAAATTAAATTAAAATTAAATTAAAATTAAATTAAAATTAAATTAAAATTAAATTAAAATTAAATTAAAAATTAAATTAAAATTAAATTAAAATTAAATTAAAATTAAATTAAATTAAATTAAAATTAAATTAAAAATTAAATTAAAATTGAAATTAAAATTAAATTAAAATTAAATTAAAATTAAATTAAAATTAAATTAAAATTAAATTAAAATTAAATTAAAATTAAATTAAAATTAAATTAAATTAAATTAAAATTAAATTAAAATTAAATTAAAATTAAATTAAAATTAAATTAAAATTAAATTAAAATTAAATTAAAATTAAATTAAAATTAAATTAAAATTAAATTAAAATTAAATTAAAATTAAATTAAAATTAAATTAAAATTAAATTAAAATTAAATTAAAATTAAATTAAAATTAAATTAAAATTAAATTAAAATAAATTAAAATTAAATTAAAATTAAATTAAAATTAAATTAAAATTAAATTAAAATTAAATTAAAATTAAATTAAAATTAAATTAAAATTAAATTAAAATTAAATTAAAATTAAATTAAAATTAAATTAAAATTAAATTAAAATTAAATTAAAATTAAATTAAAATTAAATTAAATTAAATTAAATTAAAATTAAATTAAATTAAAATTAAATTAAAATTAAATTAAAATTAAATTAAAATTAAATTAAAATTAAATTAAAATTGAAATTAAAATTAAATTAAAATTAAATTAAAATTAAATTAAAATTAAATTAAAATTAAATTAAAATTAAATTAAAATTAAATTAAAATTAAATTAAAATTAAATTAAAATTAAATTAAAATTAAATTAAAATTAAATTAAAATTAAATTAAATTAAATTAAAATTAAATTAAAATTAAATTAAAATTAAATTAAAATTAAATTAAAATTAAATTAAAATTAAATTAAAATTAAATTAAAATTAAATTAAAATTAAATTAAAAATTAAATTAAAATTAAATTAAAATTAAATTAAAATTAAATTAAAATTAAATTAAAATTAAATTAAAATTAAATTAAAATTAAATTAAAATTAAATTAAAATTAAATTAAAATTAAATTAAATTAAAATTAAATTAAAATTAAATTAAAATTAAATTAAAATTAAATTAAAATTAAATTAAAATTAAATTAAAATTAAATTAAAATTAAATTAAAATTAAATTAAAATTAAATTAAAATTAAATTAAAATTAAATTAAAATTAAATTAAAATTAAATTAAAATTAAATTAAAATTAAATTAAAATTAAATTAAAATTAAATTAAAATTAAATTAAAATTAAATTAAAATTAAATTAAAATTAAATTAAAATTAAATTAAAATTAAATTAAAATTAAATTAAAATTAAATTAAAATTAAATTAAAATTAAATTAAAATTAAATTAAAATTAAATTAAAATTAAATTAAAATTAAATTAAAATTAAAATTAAATTAAAATTAAATTAAAATTAAATTAAAATTAAATTAAAATTAAATTAAAATTAAATTAAAATTAAATTAAATTAAAATTAAATTAAAATTAAATTAAAATTAAATTAAAATTAAATTAAAATTAAATTTAAATTAAAATTAAATTAAAATTAAATTAAAATTAAATTAAAATTAAATTAAAATTAAATTAAAATTAAATTAAAATTAAATTAAAATTAAATTAAAATTAAATTAAAATTAAATTAAAATTAAATTAAAATTAAATTAAAATTAAATTAAAATTAAATTAAAATTAAATTAAAATTAAATTAAAATTAAATTAAAATTAAATTAAAATTAAATTAAAATTAAATTAAAATTAAATTAAAATTAAATTAAAATTAAATTAAAATTAAATTAAAATTAAATTAAAATTAAATTAAAATTAAATTAAAATTAAATTAAAATTAAATTAAAATTAAATTAAAATTAAATTAAAATTAAATTAAAATTAAAATTAAAATTAAATTAAAATTAAATTAAAATTAAATTAAAATTAAATTAAAATTAAATTAAAATTAAATTAAAATTAAATTAAAATTAAATTAAAATTAAATTAAAATTAAATTAAAATTAAATTAAAATTAAATTAAAATTAAATTAAAATTAAATTAAAATTAAATTAAAATTAAATTAAAATTAAATTAAAATTAAATTAAAATTAAATTAAAATTAAATTAAAATTAAATTAAAATTAAATTAAAATTAAATTAAAATTAAATTAAAATTAAATTAAAATTAAATTAAAATTAAATTAAAATTAAATTAAAATTAAATTAAAATTAAATTAAAATTAAATTAAAATTAAATTAAAATTAAATTAAAATTAAATTAAAATTAAATTAAAATTAAATTAAAATTAAATGAAAATTAAAATTAAATTAAATTAAAATTAAATTAAAATTAAATTAAAATTAAAATTAAAATTAAATTAAAATTAAATTAAAATTAAATTAAAATTAAATTAAATTAAATTAAAATTAAATTAAAATTAAATTAAAATTAAATTAAAATTAAATTAAAATTAAATTAAAATTAAATTAAAATTAAATTAAAATTAAATTAAAATTAAATTAAAATTAAATTAAAATTAAATTAAAATTAAATTAAAATTAAATTAAAATTAAATTAAAATTAAATTAAAATTAAATTAAAATTAAATTAAAATTAAATTAAAATTAAATTAAAATTAAATTAAAATTAAATTAAAATTAAATTAAAATTAAATTAAAATTAAATTAAAATTAAATTAAAATTAAATTAAAATTAAATTAAAATTAAATTAAAATTAAATTAAAATTAAATTAAAATTAAATTAAAATTAAATTAAAATTAAATTAAAATTAAATTAAAATTAAATTAAAATTAAATTAAAATTAAATTAAAATTAAATTAAAATTAAATTAAAATTAAATTAAAATTAAATTAAAATTAAATTAAAATTAAATTAAAATTAAATTAAAATTAAATTAAAATTAAATTAAAATTAAATTAAAATTAAATTAAAATTAAAATTAAAATTAAATTAAAATTAAATTAAAATTAAATTAAAATTAAATTAAAATTAAATTAAAATTAAATTAAAATTAAATTAAAATTAAATTAAAATTAAATTAAAATTAAATTAAAATTAAATTAAAATTAAATTAAAATTAAATTAAAATTAAATTAAAATTAAATTAAAATTAAATTAAAATTAAATTAAAATTAAATTAAAATTAAATTAAAATTAAATTAAAATTAAATTAAAATTAAATTAAAATTAAATTAAAATTAAATTAAAATTAAATTAAAATTAAATTAAAATTAAATTAAAATAAAATAAAATTAAATTAAAATTAAATTAAAATTAAATTAAAATTAAATTAAAATTAAATTAAAATTAAATTAAAATTAAAATTAAATTAAAATTAAATTAAAATTAAATTAAAATTAAATTAAAATTAAATTAAAATTAAATTAAAATTAAATTAAAATTAAATTAAAATTAAATTAAAATTAAATTAAAATTAAATTAAAATTAAATTAAAATTAAATTAAAATTAAATTAAAAATTAAATTAAAATTAAATTAAAATTAAATTAAAATTAAATTAAAATTAAATTAAAATTAAATTAAAATTAAATTAAAATTAGATTTAAAGTAAATTTAAATTAAATTAAAATTAAAATTAAATTAACATTAAATTACAATTAAATTAAAATTAAATTAAAATTAAATTAAAATTAAATTAAAATTAAATTAAAATTAAATTAAAATTAAATTAAAATTAAATTAAAATTAAATTAAAATTAAATTAAAATTAAATTAAAATTAAATTAAAATTAAATTAAAATTAAATTAAAATTAAATTAAAATTAAATTAAAATTAAATTAAAATTAAATTAAAATTAAATTAAAATTAAATTAAAATTAAATTAAAATTAAATTAAAATTAAATTAAAATTAAATTAAAATTAAATTAAAATTAAATTAAAATTAAATTAAAATTAAATTAAAATTAAATTAAAATTAAATTAAAATTAAATTAAAATTAAATTAAAATTAAATTAAAATTAAATTAAAATTAAATTAAAATTAAATTAAAATTAAATTAAAATTAAATTAAAATTAAATTAAAATTAAATTAAAATTAAATTAAAATTAAATTAAAATTAAATTAAAATTAAATTAAAATTAAAATTAAATTAAAATTAAATTAAAATTAAATTAAAATTAAATTAAAATTAAATTAAAATTAAATTAAAATTAAATTAAAATTAAATTAAAATTAAATTAAAATTAAATTAAATTAAAATTAAATTAAAATTAAATTAAAATTAAATTAAAATTAAATTAAAATTAAATTAAAATTAAATTAAAATTAAATTAAAATTAAATTAAAATTAAATTAAAATTAAATTAAAATTAAATTAAAATTAAATTAAAATTAAATTAAAATTAAATTTAAATTAAATGAAATTTATACCTATTGAATTGAATTAAAACTAAATAAACATCTAGGGAACGAGATGCTACAAGTCATCTTAAGCCAGTGCAAAATCCTTGCGTTGACGCCGTTAAGAACTGTTTTGTGCAACTGAAACTGTGCCAATGTGTGGTTGCATCATACATTGCATTTTAAGACGTGTAGGAAGGCCTCTGTCCAACGACCTGAGATCCTTCCCATCCAACAACAAAACTCCAAACTAAACTGAAACTTTCCTGTGTATCTAGGGTGTATCCAACTTCCGGTACTGTTTTTTCGTCAGTCAGCTCGTTGCCAGAATCGTGGTTTCTCAGGTTCCAAACAGCGTAACCTAGAAAATATAAAAGAATTCCAGCTTGTGACAACATACCATGTAATTAAAACACATCAAAAACTACTGTCAACCCGGATACAATTTACGGAAGATTCCTAGGATTAAATATTAGACGAAATCATGGAAAATCACAGAAAATTGCTAAGTGTGCCTGTAATTGCATATCTGTCCCATATGAATAGGAAACCCAGCAAATATGGGACAGATATGCGATTACAGGCAGTGTGGATAAGATTAAAGCCTGATTTCAACCCACTTCAATCAATTCACACAAAGCCACCACTTACCGGAATGGATGTGTATTCTTTCTGTTTGCCCAGCAGTTTTATTCTCCTTCCTCAGCTAGCCAGGGATTTCGATTTCCCGTCAACAAATATGTATACTTAGGTATAATTAATCGGCTTTTCAGTGCCTTCTCGACACTCTCTAAACTTACGCTGATATCTTCGCACAATTTGGAGAAGTCCGCCGGTAGCCAGCAAGGTTCCATTACAGCTGAAGCAGAGTGTGACGTCGAGTGACCACAGTCGGGCGGTTTTGCCATGCGAGCAACTGAGAAAATAATGTCCGTAAGGCGAGAGGCGACCGTCCCAAATAGGGAACTGATGACCTTCACCACCACGCAAGTCCAGGTATGCAGCAACCACAGGCGAACGGTACAGTCCTCCGAACATGACATAAGCACGGTGCGGTCCGGCAAGAATGCAGTGCGATACACGGGACCACTGTGGCCGTGTAACATCCGACTCGTTTCCGCCTTGCGATCATCCAGTATCCGTATCAGCACATCGTCGGCATCGAGATCAACTTCCCTCAAGAGGTCCGCTGTTTTCATCTCTCGCAACTTGATAGGCACAGAGACCACACTTCGATGGCTGAATTGAAAAAGCCAATGGCAATAAGACAAATTAAATTGTTCCGAGGAACGCACGGGAACCGCGAGAAACAAACACTCGAAAACTAACTCCATTTTGTTTTTAGCGCTCAAATAGTCAGATGCCGGCCGGCAAAGAAAAATGAAAGAACTGTCAAAATTGAAAAAAAATGAGAATCAGCATAAAATCATAAAAATGGTTATGTTTTTGAACCGTAGCATAACTAACATACCCTAACCAGTGTCTAACATCTCACATATTGGTTGCTGGGAATCGCAAGAGAATTTCGTATTGAAGAACCATTTTATGTACACACAAAGAAATTTCATTGGTGTTTTTAAAAAATCCATTGGTAAAAATAAAAAATTGCATTGGTTCTTTTTCGTAGAGAGTTGTGTATTGTCGGCGTAGCACCAACTTAGAATTCGGAAGTCCGGACTTCCGAACCGAACTTTCTTCCGAAGTTTTATCTGTCAAACTAATGGATGCGTTGTTTAGCGCATCTTTAGGGGAATCCAGCGCACTACTTCCGAAGTTGGGAAAGTTGCCTGTATCTGGAGAAAAATCCAACTTCGGTATAAAAAGCGGTATAAATTTATTCCGGATACAGTGAACGTTCGCTAATTGGGGTTTTTCTAGTTGGGGCGCTTTTTAGTTGGGGGTTCGCTAATTGGGGCGAAACCCAATTAAAAAGCAGCTAAACGTCAGAATTCGATGTCAAAAACGCGTTGACGTTTTGTTTCCGTGTTTGGCGGGATCGATATTTTCTGGCGCGTAAAATTTTCTTTTGTCCGATGCAAAAAGTAAACAACATTGACGCTTGTCAAACCGCCCCAATTAGCGAACGGCATTCGCTAGTTGGGGTGAGGTCGTGCCCCAATTAGCGAACGATCACTGTACACAATATGTTTGAAGCAAAAGTCAGCAAACTGTTAAAAAAAAGTTGATAGTCATCTGCTACCCACCCCTGAAATAAAAGTTTATATACTTTCGAAATAAATTGTAAAAATGTGAAACCCATATAATGGCACTGTTAAAATAAAAAATGTTTTTTTTTTCAGGAAAATTCCCACACCCCTTTTCCCACAAGTTTCTCCCTCCCTTCTTCCCTTTCTTGTTTTCCACATAATAAACTTTTTACACAGAGAAACAGACGTCTCACTTAGAACAAATACAATCAAAATCATCGTCACGAAAACATTATCGCTCAATGCTAAATGCACTGTAGGTGGACAAGCGGCAACCAGGTGGCGGTAGTGAGCAAACGTCAAACACAAGCAAAACCGATGGAAGCGCCATCGGTGGCCGATCGACCACCTACAAAAAATGAATCCACCGTTAAAAAGATGAACGATGGAAGATGTGTAGAGTGAGACGTCTGTTTCTCTGTGCTTTTTACATAAAGATTGTTTTTCGAAAATATTTATTATTATTACTGATATTGCTTGTTCTGATATCTGCCGGAATCAATGCCGATGAGGATTTGATATGCGGTGTCTTCTGAGCATGTTGGCAGTTATTCCCATTTTTTCACAGCATAGACAGAGTGCAAATAATCCCGGATTAGTTTTGGAAATATTAAGCAAAGATGCTCCATCAACGGTATTCTGGTGGTACTTGCGATACAAACATGACGAAATGTGAAGGCACTGAAAAACGAGATTACACAAACCTCAGAAGCTGCTAATTTAATCAAAAAAATTGTGCGATACTAACCTGAATGAACAGTGATCTCGAGATCGTCTTCTTCCCATTTTGTATGCTGTACAGTAAACGTTCGCTAATTGGGTTTTTTCTAGTTGGGGCGCTTTTTATTTGGGGGTTCGCTAATTGGGGCGAAACCCAATTAAAAAGCAGTTAAACGTCAAAATATGATGTCAAAAACGCGTTGACGTTTTGTTTCCGTGTTTGGCGGGATCGATTTTTTCTGGCGCGTAAAATTTTCTTTTGTTCAATGCAAAAAGTAAACAACATTGACGCTTGTCAAAACGCTCAAATTTGCGAACGGCATTCGCTAGTTGGGGTGAGGTCGTGCCCCAATTAGCGAACGATCACTGTATTTGTATCTGAACGATTACTTGGTGTTTGAAGCCAGAAATACAAAATTCAGAAATATCTACAACTATATTTCTTAAGCGTGCGAGCAAGTGTGAAAATATGTCAACAAAACAAAAATATTGCTGTTTCTTTCGTATCAGTTGTCACCTTGAGTGATATTTTTTTCATATTGAGCGTTTTGAAAATAAAAGTTCAAAAACTTTTGAGTTCACAAAGTGAATTTCAAAATTGACATTTAGACCCGACGAAAAATATGTTCGAATTAAATATATAACTTTCGATTCCAAAGTTTTCACTTTTATTTTAAAGAAAAACTATCACTTCTTAGATATAAAGTATGATATACATATTTGATAAAACTATGATTGTTCTTTCTGTGTAGAAATGTCCAAAATGTATCGCATGGAAGTAAAGTAAAATGAAAAGGAAAATGTTATAAGGTGAAAAATAATGTCCCTACATAGAAGTAATATTTTAAATAAATTACATGGAGAAGAATGTTATTGCAAATCAACTACAGTGAACGTTCGCTAATTGGGGTTTTTCTAGTTGGGGCGCTTTTTAGATGGGGGTTCGCTAATTGGGGCGAAACCCAATTAAAAAGCAGCTAAACGTCAGAATATGATGTCAAAAACGCGTTGACGTTTTGTTTCCGTGTTTGGCGGGATCGATATTTTCTGGCGCGTAAAATTTTCCTTTGTTCGATGAGGTTCGATGCAAAAAGTAAACAACATTGACGCTTGTCAAAACGCCCCAATTAGCGAACGGCATTCGCTAGTTGGGGTGAGGTCGTTGGGTGAGATAGTTGGGTGAGATCACTGTACTCGCATTAAAAATATAGTCTGGTTTAGTAATGAAGTTCTCTGTGCAAATCAACACCATTCACCCTTAAATCAGTTCACAGATTTCGGTGAATTTTGCTTCAATTGACTGGAATCTCAACAGCAGATTTGTAATTATTTCGGCATCAATTGGTATAAAAGATATTTTAGTTACCAGATAAATATTGTCGCTTCGCTACCTTTGTTCTGCTGTCCGAAACATGTGTGGTACCTAGCTGTCAAATCGTTTGTATTTTTCTTTCATTGACATTTAGATGTTCAGGACAGGGACGACAGCGACAATCTTTATCTGGTAACTCAAATATCTTTTATTGGTATCAAATATTTTGAAAAAGATCGTTATAAATTTGTCGTGTTTTAACTTCTGTTTAATTTGAAATTCTTCAGGAAATGGCATCGATGCAATGTAAATAAATACTAAGGTATGGAAATCCATATATTGTGTGCGTGCCTTTTGTGTATGGCGAAAAAGCTTTCACTACTACACTCGAACGAGCTCCCATAGGCATCGATGTTTAGAACAGTAAAATTGAGCGTGCTTATTTTTCACCGTGTATAACCCATGTGGCAAATTTTGAAGTAACGTGGCTAACGCTCAGTTTTGTTCTTCATCGATCGCGCCGCGATTAATCGACGATCGAAGCGTCATTCAGAAAAAAATCGCTGAACTCGATGAAACTTTCCATTTTGGCGTTTTTGGCAACTTCCCCGCATTGCTGCCTCCGCGTCTTCATCCCACCCCTCTCCTATATGCACAAACAACAACCACTGGCTTGACTCGTGCGGCAGCGGAGCAACAAACAAGAAACAAGGCAACCTGTTGCGTGTGTGACGCCGTTTCGGACGGAATCATTTTCTTTTTGTGCTTCAGCTTTTTTTTGGTTGCGCATTCCGTGTTGCGTGCGTTGTTTTTTGATTTTATCCACGGGAAAAGCATCCGATCGGTCGAAATTTACGTTCAATTTGTGATGTTTGTCGCCGTGATCTTTTTTGGTGTGATTTTAAGTTATAACCTGCATGATTTTCGGTGAAAAGTGGAAAAAATCTCCGCGCGAGTGCTGGGTTCGGAGACACAGAAGATGAGCATAATGGCGACGACGGTGACAGGCAAGATGAAACCATCATCGAAGCCAGCGAATGAGTTTCTGACCGGAGACGGAGTGGATTTGGCAAACGAGCAGAAACAACTGACCGCCAACGGGGGTGGTGCTGAGGGTGCCACTGATCAGGATGATCTGGATTTGTTCTTGAGTGAAATTACTGTGCAGTTCGATGATGAAGTGCAAACATTGTATGTTGGTCCCGTGGAGATTGTTGATGATGATGACGACGATGATGGCGATGACGGCGAAGGTGATAAAAGTTCAGGTAACGGATAATATGAGGGAGGGGTGGTGGATACAGGGCTGGCAGCGGGATATTTTCTTTGAATTGGTTTTCTAATGGATCAATCAAGGTAACTCATTTTGCGCTCACCGCATCAAAACAACTCGATCTGTTCGTTCCATAGCGGCAGTTTTTGCTTATTGATTGATCCATTGGTCGGGGTTCAGCCAAATCTCACTAAGCGCCAAAGAAAAATTACATATTTTCTTGAACAAATTGTTGCGTAGCTCATCCAATTGATCATCCAATTCTCGCTTAACTTTTCAAAAGGACCTAAGTAACATTTTTTCGTGAATCAATTTGAATAGCGCAATCAACATAACAACATCAAAGCTTTTGATTGCAGTACTCAAATTAATTTATGAAAAAAATGTTACTTAGGAGCTTTTGAAAAGTTGAGCGAGAATTGATTCTACCCTATAATTGAAGATATCCAACAACAATGCGTTTTTGATGAACCCCGACTAATTATTTCTATGTTAAACTAGAGCCAAACTCAAGCTTGTAATTATTTATTACTAATAAATGTTCGATTGCTTCTTCTGCCTTGTAAGCTATTTCGTTGTAACATTCACTTTATCAATTTTTTTTTCTGAAAAATATATATTTTTTTATATGTACAGCATTGGCCGATACCATCCCTGCAGTGGAACAGACGAATATACAAATTGCAAATGCTCCAATGGAGCAAACAACATTAGCATCCGGTCATGCAATGACTCAAGAAAGTGTCCATTCAGTTAAGCACGACGATGACGTCACGGTTGATATTCCACCGGTAGAGTCCCACACAGCAGCAGTATCATCATCATCATCATCATCGTCGATCGCGGCTGACGCGGCGTCATCGAATCAGCCAGAAGAAGAAAGCAATAGTCAACAGGAACAGCTTCCCTTGCCGATGTCGCCGACGATAGAAATGCCAACTCCTGCAGTGCCGCCACCCACCCAATCGGTAGAACAGTGTGATGATATCAAGGAATCAGCAGGGGGTGGTGATGGTGAGGCGTCACCCAATGAAGAGGAAGAGGTCGGCAACGACGATTCAGCAAACGACGGCCGTCTCCACCATTTGACAGCAGCTGGTGTTGTTATTGATCCGAAAAATGGAGAAGCAGAGCAGCCAGTCTCGGATGGAGGTGAGTTTTCGTAGTTTGAATTATTGTTGGTGAAATAGTGAACATGATTCTAAAGGTAATTGATTTATGAATTTGTGACTACGTGTAACCTAATCGAAGTGTTTGAAATTGTGTACAGAGGCATTGGAAAAATTACTTTACAAATTACATAAACTTCCCCTTTGGTGTGGAAGTTGTTGTCAATTTTATGTTCAGTCGATGCTTTTTGAAACAATTATTTTCATTAGAATTTGATTTACTTTTGAAATATATCGAAAACAACGCGAATCAATTATCGAATTATCTATTTCGTGAAAGACGGAATGCTTTGCTGTAGTGAGACATCACTCTTTTCAAGATGGAGTCGCATGGTGTTTTCTCGTGTGCTCTCATTATTATTCATCGTGAAATTTGTTCACTTTGTTGCATCTTGTTGCGGGTCTTTCATGAATATGGTTTGCTATGAATCGTTTGTTTATGAAACAACATACATAATTCAATTTCTTAGAATTTCGAGAAAACATGAAAAATCTATTTTCAAACAAATTTGGAACCGATTTTTTTTGTTTATTAGTTGGGCTTTGGGCTAAATAAAAAATCAATTTGTTCATTAGCTCTGTTGGTCTTTGAATAATAAAGAGCGCGATGAAAAAAAGCGAAAACATATGCAATTTTGAAAAATCATGTTTTTTTAATTTTTTTTTAAACCTCGAGTGATTTTTCTCGATTGTTAGAGTTTATTCCGTGTTTACCTTTAATAAAAAAATCTCAAACTCGAGTCAAATTCTCCCACTGAAAAAAGGAAGTTGTCGTTTGATGATAATGAAGACTGAAAAACGTTTACAAATGTAGTAATCTGTATTACGTTCTGTAAAAGTGTTTCCTATATTTGTAAAATTTTCAAATCCAATCGATTCTAAAATTAGTGGGACTTAGCTTCTCCGGTATTGATTTACCTGAGGCTATTTGTTATGGCCAGTCGGACTAAGAAATATCGTGTTATTGAACCACCTGCTGCCTTATGATAGATCTGGCCGCGTCTGCCACTTTGTGGCGTCATCCGTAGCGTAGTTTTACTATGTTGGAATCCAGCGCCGTTGGCAAGTTCAGTGGAGTCAAGAAGCTTGCTGAGTCGGTGTGAATGAGTTCATCCAACACAACACATTTCAAGAGCCATTCCAAAATAGACATTTCGTAATTCAAATGGACAAGGAGTAGATTATAGTTTGCGCTAATCGCCGCCGCGGAAAGCGCAGGAACAGTATGGTTGTGAAGCCGTTTTTACTGGCGTCGATAAAAGTATGAAGCTTTATTCGTTCTCCAGGGATTATCCGACTACAGTAGTATTGTGGTATTTTCAACTTCAGGTAAAAGGCGTAACCAAGTTTGCCATTTCACAAACATTAGATAATCGATTTCGTCATACCTTTGAACTCCAGAACGTCGCACCTCTTGTAGATGTATCTTCAAGTAAATGAGAAAGTTTGCAATTAATCCGAGGGTATTGAAGATTAACATCAGCACACGCAGTCCCTATCTCTCGTTTTGTCGATCCATGTTCTCCAGCTAGCAGTGTTTCGTCCTTGCGCGACGTGCCTACTTTATAGGTGAACTTATAGGTTTTCGTGCAACACTTTTCAAGTTTCTCTCTCAATAATTCTGAATTAAAAGGATTTATTCATTCTACTAGTACATGATACTTTCAATGTGTCCTAATATAAAATATGAAAATAATATCAAAATGGTGGGTGTTGCAAGTCACCCCTACCGCGGGGTGACTTGCAACACTTCATCGAATTCAATCCTAACATGTTTTAGGGGGCAGGGGGCAGCAGGGACTATGTCCAAGGGCTTGACGATCCCTCCCCAGGCCATCTGCGAGTTGTGGCGCCTGCCTAGGATGTGGTGGGGTTTGACAGTGGGCCCTGTTAAACCTCTATAAAAAGCTGCATGTATCCGCAAGTAGGCTCCGCCAAAGCGACCGTGTGCCGCTCAAAGCGCACAAGCCCAAGTCCTGGTGTTAGGTGGGACACTAAACAGACCTGGCACGACGGCCCTCCGACGAGACATGAGGTTTGTGCAGGCCCAATAAGTCGCTTTTAAATACAACCATTACGAACGACATAGAAGATAATGCGATTCGATATAATCGGCAACGACCTACGCGATGAATAAAGGATCACGATTGGAAGCTTGAAACATGGAGCTGTAAGTCGCTAGGCTTCGCAGGCTGCGACAGGAAAATCTACGATGAATTACATCCCCGCAACTTCGATGTCGTAGCGCTGCAGGAAATCTGCTGGACAGGACAGAAAGTGTGGAAAAGCGGGCATCGAGCGGCTGCCTTCTACCAAAGCTGTGGCACCACCAACGAGCTGGGAACCGGCTTCATAGTTTTGGGCAAGATGCGCCAACGCGTGATTGGGTGGCAGCCAATCAACGCAAGGATGTGCAAGCTGAGGATAAAAGGCCGTTTCTTCAACTATAGCATCATCAACGTGCACTGCCCACACGAAGGGAGATCCGACGACGAGAAAGAAGCGTTCTATGCGCAGCTGGAGCAGACATACGATGGATGCCCACTGCGGGACGTCAAAATCGTCATCGGTGACATGAACGCTCAGGTAGGAAGGGAGGGAATGTATAGACCGGTCATCGGACCGGATAGTCTGCATACCGTATCGAACGACAGCGGCCAACGATGCATAAACTTTGCAGCCTCCCGCGGAATGGTAGTCCGAAGCACTTTCTTCCCCCGCAAGAATATCTACGAGGCCACATGGAAATCACCTAATCAAGTAACGGAAAACCAAATCGACCACGTTCTAATCGACGGTAAATTCTTCTCCGACATCACGAACGTACGCACTTACCGCAGTGCGAA
Organism: Armigeres subalbatus; assembly: GCF_024139115.2. Lineage (NCBI taxonomy): Eukaryota > Metazoa > Arthropoda > Insecta > Diptera > Culicidae > Armigeres > Armigeres subalbatus. Next base: position 308,596,306 of record NC_085141.1, read on the forward strand.
TATTGAATCCGACCACTACCTCGTCGCAGTATGTCTGCGCTCAAAACTCTCGACGGTGATCAACACGCGTCGGAGTCGTCCGCCGCGGCTTAACATTGGGCGGCTACAAGACGGTAGACTAGCCCAAGACTACGCACAGCAGCTGGAAGTGGCACTCCGGAAGAGCAGCTAGGCGCAGCATCTCTTGAAGATGGCTGGAGAGATATTCGATCCGCCATTGGAAGCACCGCAACCGCTGCACTAGGCACGGTGGCTCCGGATCAGAGAAACGACTGGTATGACGGCGAATGTGAGCAGTTAGTTGAGGAGAAGAATGCAGCATGGGCGAGATTGCTGCAACACCGCACGAGGGCGAACGAGGCACGATACAAACGGGCGCGGAACAGACAAAACTCGATTTTCCGGAGGAAAAAGCGCCAGCAGGAAGATCGAGACCGTGAAGAGACGGAGGAACTGTACCGCGCTAATAACGCACGAAAGTTCTATGAGAAGTTGAACCGTTCACGTAAGGGCCACGTGCCACAACCCGATATGTGCAAGGACATAAACGGGAACCTTCTTACAAACGAGCGTGAGGTGATCCAAATGTGGCGGCAGCACTACGAAGAGCACCTGAATGGCGATATGGCAGACAACGGTGGCGGTATGGTAATGAACCTAGGAGCACGCGCGCAGGACATGCGACTTCCGGCTCCGAATCTCCAGGAAATCCAGGAGGAGATCGGCCGGCTGAAAAACAACAAAGCCCCTGGAGTTGACCAACTACCAGGAGAGCTGTTTAAACACGGTGGTGAAGCACTGGCTAGAGCGCTGCACTGGGTGATTACCAAGGTTTGGGAAGATGAGGTTCTGCCGCAGGAGTGGATGGAAGGTGTCGTGTGTCCCATCTACAAAAAGGGCGATAAGCTGGATTGTAGCAACTACCGCGCAATCACATTGCTGAACGCCGCCTACAATGTACTCTCCCAAATTTTATGCCGTCGACTAACACCAATTGCAAGAGAGTTCGTGGGGCAGTACCAGGCGGGATTTATGGGTGAACGCTCTACCACAGACCAGGTGTTCGCCATACGTCAGGTATTGCAGAAATGCCGCGAATACAACGTGCCCACACATCATCTATTTATCGACTTCAAAGCCGCATATGATACAATCGATCGGGACCAGCTATGGCAGCTAATGCACGAAAACGGATTTCCGGATAAACTGACACGGTTGATCAGTGCGACGATGGATCGGGTGATGTGCGTAGTTCGAGTTTCAGGGGCATTCTCGAGTCCCTTCGAAACGCGTAGAGGGTTACGGCAAGGTGATGGTCTTTCGTGTCTGCCATTCAACATCGTTTTGGAAGGAGTAATACGAAGGACAGGGATTGACACGAGTGGTATGATTTTCACGAAGTTCGTCCAGTTATTTGGTTTCGCCGACGACATTGATATCATGGCACGTAACTTTGATAGGATGGAGGAAGCCTACATCAGACTGAAAAGCGAAGCTAAACGGATTGGACTAGTCATCAACACGTCGAAGACGAAGTACATGATAGGAAGAGGCTCAAGAGAGGTCAATGTAAGCCACCCACCACGAGTTTCTATCGGTGGTGACGAAATCGAGGTGGTTGAAGAATTCGTGTACTTGGGCTCACTGGTGACCGCCGATAACGATACCAGCAGGGAAATTCGGAGACGCATCATAGCAGGAAATCGTACGTACTTTGGACTCCACAAAACGCTCCGATCGAATAGAGTTCGCCGCCGTACCAAACTGATAATCTACAAAACGCTTATTAGACCGGTAGTTCTCTACGGGCACGAGACCTGGACGATGCTCGTGGAGGATCAACGCGCACTGGGAGTTTTCGAAAGGAAAGTGCTGCGTACCATCTATGGTGGGGTGCAGATGGCGGAAGGTACGTAGAGGAGGCGAATGAACCACGAGCTGCATCAGCATTTGGGAGAACCATCCATCGTTCACACCGCAAAAATCAGAAGACTGCGGTGGGCCGGGCACGTTACCAGAATGTCGGACATCCGGTGAAAATGGTTCTCGACAACGATTCGACGGGAACAAGACGCCTTCAGGTGCACAGCGGGCAAGGTGATTCGATCAGGTGGAGGACAATTTGCGGACCCTCTGCAGACTGCGTGGTTGGCAAAGTGCAGTCATGGACCGAGAAGACTTTTATGTATTGCACAGGCCACTCCGGCCTTAGTCTGGTAATAAATAAATAAAGAGTACCAATGAAATAGGTCTTTTGCGTGGTAGGGGGCATCCGTAAATTACGTAACGCTCAGAGTTGAGGGGGGGTTGACTAAAGTGTGACAATCCATTAAAAAAAATGATTCATATAAAAAATGTGACAGGTGGGAGGGGGGTCTGAAAATGGCCATTTTTTACGTTACGTAATTAATGGATCTTCCCTAAGTAAATTCTGGTCTCAACCTGCTTTTGGGATTGCCACTATTTTTATTTTTTTCAGTGAGTCATCGAAAAGCTACGGCGCCACATGCCGTTCAATTGCTCAATTACTTTGTTCACAACCTCTGGATTGAGAGCACGATTGTTTACGTACGACAATGCATCCTCACCTGGCGCAAATGTCTTCTTCGAGTGAAGTATCTTTGTCCTATCCTCCAGCAGATTATCATTCGCACATGATAATAACCTGACCGTTTAATATTGGATCGTGATTTCCGAAATGTGTATCCAAGAGTGCCTGGGCCTGTGTCTCATCTTCTAGAAGAGGATTGTTTATTTTCCTATTGATACACCAACTTTATACCATAACTCCCTAGAATCCGTGAATCCGTGTTGTTTTCTCTGGAAGCTGGCGATTCGATTGGATTCTCTCCTCGCTTCTGTTTTTTCTTGCCATGCTTTATCAACTTCCGGAGACCACCAAAATTTTGGTTACTTGTTATCTTTCTTTCTGTTTTTCTTCTGGATTCTATTGATGCGTCTTCCTAAGTCTCAATATTGATGATTTCTAGTTTAGTTTTTTCACTTGTTCTGTGATTTTTTTTTTCTAATCGATGAAAAATTTGCCGCTTTGTACATTGATGCGATTCAGTTCAATATTGATTCCTAGATGATCGCTTCCAACGCCAAAGTCAAGAATGCTCCAATCCACATATCCGATCTGTTGAGCACAGTGTTATATCTATTGCAGTCGATCGTCGATTCAGTTGTAGGGGAATGTACGTGAAAGAACCGTCATTCAGTATGAGAAAATTGCTACTGTTAACAGCGACTAGAAGAATCGGGATTAGTATAAAAGGCCGATCCACAATCACAAAAGGCCGAAAATGTTCTAGCATACCACAAAAGTCCGAAAACCCAGCATGCCAAACCACGAAAGGCCGAATGGTATAAAATGCCGAAACTCAAAAGGCCGAATCATTACAATTTTTTTAATCTTTCAACCAAGAGAACTTGTAATACTAAAAAAATAACGTTTATTTTTATTATGCTGTACCATAAAAAAAAACTTGTCGACGTGTTTTGCAACTACTAGCGATCTAATCAATCTTATTTTCATTAATATCTTATTTATTGAAAGAAGATGTATGATAGTGTTTACAGGCTCAATTTGAATTCATATGTGTTGCATAATAAATCAATTTTCATTGTAGTTATGATAGGTTGAACATAACTGAACACTGTATACATATAAATATTAGGTTAGCACTTTTAAGTAACAGAGTAATCCACTAATCCAAATAATCATCATCATCACTAGTATTAGAAAAAGCCAAATTCTGAAATCTGATGCAAGAATCCGAGTTGAATTTCACCGGATTCATGGCTCATAGAACCGATTAGCCGATTTACATCAATGCACGGGTGGTGCGCTTCATGACGCATGGCTGCGACATCAAAAGTTATACAAAATCGACTTTTCCTATTATTACGTTATTAGCTTAAAACTTTATAACTCACGGTAACGAAATGTTCCCAAATGTATTTCATTTCTCCTAAATTATAATTTAAGAGAAACTGACTTTCGGCAAGAAGCCACAAAATAATCCGAATATTCTAAATTATATTAAGTATTTAAATCAAAAAAGGCCGAATTAACTCGGCAGAGCAACAAAGTGGACCGGAGCGAGCGCTCGCTTTTATTGTAGAGCTCCTCCATAATCGTCGGTCTTAGGCGATGTTCCTCCAGTTTCCCCAAACGTTCAGGGTCCCCAGGTCCGATTCCATCGCGTGCAGTCAGCGTGTTCGTGGCCACTGAAGTCCAGCCCAGCCCAGCCCAGCCCAGCCCACTGAAGTCTGCCGTATTTTATACGATTCACAATATTTTCTTTGTATACTTGATACAGCTCAGCAATACGTCTTTTCACTTCAAAGGAAACGCCATTGTCATATGTCACAAGCGTTCCAAGGTAAACATTTTTTTTTATTCTTTATTATCGAGACTTACAGCCCGAGGCTGGCTAAACAAATTCTTTAACAACTTCAAACACATCCCCATCAAGCACTACCTCAGCTTAAACATCAGTCAGTAGGTCTTCTTCTAACTCTACCTGCCTTAATGTACTTTGTCTTGGCAGAGTTAATGGTTAAGTCTATCCTCGCCGTCTCCCTCTTTAGTGGGACAAAAGCGCCCCCGAGTGCAATGTTGAACAATAAATTCGAAAGTGATTCAATCCGTGTAAGGTCACAAACGAGGTTGATACTTCGTCTGCAATCCGAATACTTGATTTCGAGACATCCAGCGTTGCACGTATCAGTCTAATCACGTTCCAAAGAGAGTTCAGAATAACATTTTGCGACCTCCCTGGCAAACAAGCGGATTACGAAAATTAAAGACAGTTAAGAGAGCTGCTCTGAGGCAATTTAACAAGTATCGGACACTACCATTGCGAGATCAGTACGTGAGGCTCAACCATGAATACCAGTGTGTCAGTCGTCAGAACTTTTTGCGTTACCAGTACAGTATTGAGCTTAAGTGCAAGCAGCGGCCGAAATATTTTTGGAACTGCATCAACAAACAGCGCAAAGAGTCTGGTCTGCCATCTTCAATGCAGTTCAACGATGAAACTGCGTCTACCTCATCGGAGCTCTGTGGGCTATTTGCTGAAAAGTTTGCCAGTGTCTTCAACGATGAGCGTATTAGTGCTAACCAAGTTAGACTCGCAGCTAGCAACATTCCATTAAGCAGCCATTAGGCGTGTTAGATGTCGACGGTAACTCTATATCTAAAGCCGCGACAAAATTCAAGTCGTCCTATAATCCAGGACTAGACGGTATTCCGTCTGCTTTCGTCAAAAGACAAATTTCTGGTTTGCTTGACCCTCTTCATCGTATTTTTAATTTGTCACTGTCTAGTGGAATATTTCCTCCTTGTTGGAAAATCGCTCACATGTTCCCGGTGCACAAGACTGACGGGCTTGGTAGTCATATGGCTACTGCCTCTGCCTCATACGCAGGAGGTCGTGGGTTCAATCCCAGGACCGTTGTATCTTTCTCTATATTTCTCATGTTCTAGCAATCGCTAGAGCTGGAAATGGACTTCCATGCCGTTTCCATTTTTATCCTATAACTTCATCTGGAGTATTCTAGCAGTGACTGCTAGAACTGGGAATGAACCAAAAAAAAAAATCGTTTCCTCTATATTCAATTAGAAATTCCATCAGTTCAATGTATTTCCTGCTTCCGTATCATTCAACTTTCAGAAGGCCGATCATCAAAGCATTGTCGACGTACTATCTGGTATGCGTTGGGACGCTATACTTGCCGATAATGTCGAAAATGCTGCGTTGACTTTCTCGCATATCTTGGCATACGTTATTAACCGACATGTTCCCAAAAAAGTACACAAGAATAGCTCTCATCCGTCCTTGGTACACTCGGGAATTAAGAGAACTTAAAACTGCCAAGAGAGCCGCATTTAGCACGTTTTCCTTAAAGGATCACTAAGTCAGACTCAACAACGCCTATAAACGGATCAGTCGTATATGCTATGTACATATTCCCGATATCAAAGTAAGATCTAAACCAATCTCAAAACGCATCCTAAACTGTTTTGGAACCATACCAACAAGCAACGCGGGGAATCTGGCCTCCCTTCCTCTATGACATTTCAGGGCAAAACTGTATCATCACTGCAGGAGATCTGCAGACTGTTTTTGCTAAAGTTTGCTGACGTTTTTACCGATAAACAGCTTACCGACAACGAAGTACATAACGCAGCAGACAATGTTCCCCTATATGGCCATGTACTAGGTGTTATCGATATCAGCGAAGAGATGATCTCCTCTGCTGCATCAAAACTAAAGTCATCGATCAAACCTGGTTCCGATGGTATTCCGTCCAATTTCCTGAAAAGACACATTTCCAGTTTGCAATATCTGTTGCTAATCCTGTTTCGGCTTTCCTTATCCAGTGGCATTTTTCCTTCATGTTGGAAGATTGCACAAATGTTTCCTGTGCACAAGAAAGGGAACAAACGAGACGTGGTGGACAATTATCGAGGAATAACTTCGCTGAGTGCAATATCAAAACTGTTCGAACTCGTTGTAATGGAACCTCTGCTTTCTCACAGCAAGCTGCCAACTAACGGTTGCTATCGGCGACTGCAGATCTGGTTCCTTCGTCGCTACATCGGGAACACCCCAAGGAAGTCATTTGGGTCCGTTAGTCTTCCTACTATATTTCAATGACGTGAATTTTGTACTCGAAGTTCCCAGCCTATCGTATGCTAATTACCTGAAAATGTTCTTGCAAATCCAATCCATCGACGATTGCTTTTTCCTTCAACGTCAGTTAGAATCCTTTGCCAATTGGTGCAACGTCAACCGTAGTAAATCCGACAAAATGTTCGATGATCACTTTTTCTCGGATTAAAAATCCCGTTACATTCGACTACACGCTTTTGAATACTAGCATAGAACGTCTGAGTCATGTCAAAGACTTGGGCGTAATTTTGGATTCCCAGCTGACGTACAAAATGCATATTTCATACGTTGTTGTAGGTAAGGCTTCCAAAACCCTGGGCTTTATCTTTCGGATGGCTAAAGAATTTTCTCACATTCACTGTTTAAAATCTCTGTATTGCTCACTGGTGCGGTCGATACTGGAGTATTGCTCCGCCGTGTGGAATCCCTATTATACGAACGGTGCAGAACGAATTGAGTCCGTGCAACGACGCTTCCTACGATTTGCTCTGCGTAGACTACCGTGGAGAGATCCATTACACCTGCCAAATTATGAAAGCCGCTGTCGGCTTATCGATCTGGAGCCGCTAAGAGAATGCTGTAACACCGCTCGAGCTGTATTTGTTGCAGACATTTTGCAAGGCCGAATAGATTGTAGGACATTTTGGAACAGATTAATATTAATGTACAGCCGAGAACACTTCGCCAGTGGCGATTCCTTAACCTCAATCTACCTGTTCAACGAATTCAAATCAGCAACATTTTTGCGCGTAAATGCATGGAATAAGTAGATTCTCATTAGCCTTATGGAATCTGGTAATTTTATTTCCTTTTTCGACTGTCGAAATATCTTAATTTTACATTTTTGTATCGTTGAACAGGTAAAAAGTGAGGTTACGAGACGCCACTGCACTTCGCAGTAACGCTATGTTAAGAATGCCATTTCGTCGGACTAAATACAGTATGAACGGTAGTATTGAAGGATTACAGCGTATTCAACAGGGTTTCTACAATATTTGACTTCAACCTGCCTCATCAGACGCTGCGTCGAAGATTCAAAGAATTTTTCACATCGCAATAGATAGCTGTTTTAGTGTTTGTGTCCATTTTTGAAAAGTTTTTGACGACATGTATACTTATATTTTTTTATTACTATCATTAGGACATAAGTAGTCTGTGGACGAAGACCTTAAATAAATAAATCTATATAATAATAATGAGTTGAGTTTTCCTTCCTGACGATTTAACTCGCGAACGGGTTGACCGATTTGTAAGATTTTTTTACTGATCGATTCATTTTGGGATCCGGAATGTTTGTATATACAAAAAGTTGGTGAATTTAACGAGGAAATGTATAAAATTCATTACAATACAATTTTGGGTCAGCTGTTGAGGAAAACAAAACAAACCCACGGAAATTGATCTACTAGAGTGCGGTGCTGGAAATAGTTCATTGTGACATTTCCAACACCCGGGCTAAGCTGGGTATTTTCCGCTAGTATTTAAATAAATAAATCTCCTACATTGGCAGCTCGTTAACCAAGTCGTACATCTGCCTCTCGAACCTAATCCAAAAATTCCAATAAATTCCGTATGAACTCGTGGCAAGTGCAGAGTAGACTGGCCCATGAAACAAAAAGTTGCCTAATTCCACGGGGCACCCCCAGGATTGTGTCTTTGGGTGAGAAAATGAATCTCTAAAAATTTCAGCTCAATCGCTTGTTGCATAAGCTGGCGCATTTGTTTCGAAGTTTGAATGGGGGCGATAAAAAGTGCGCGGGCGATAAAATATTGCCACAGCTTTTATCGAAAGCGTAGGTGCGAAAGCAACAAAGATTTTCACAGAAATATTTCAATAGAACAGTGGAGTGCACAAAAATTGAAACACATGCATCGTAGTTGCACGCCTTTAGCAAAACTCTCAGACAGCAACATGTCGGACATGACACACATAAGTACAACAAAGCGCAGCATCTAAATCCCTGAAGAAGGTGTAATAAACACCGAAACGTTGGATAGTTGACGCAAAACCCGTTTTAGCTTATCATAAAGACTGAAAGAGCCGAAAAAATACCGTCGTCAATAATCAATCACAGTCGAAAGCAACAATTAATGTTTCAAAATTTATAGTTACTGGTCTTGTTATATCCTAACTTCCAAGAAAAGCCAAAAATGAAAAGATTCAAGGCATAGTGCCCTATACACACTTCCACACTCGCCGTAATGAAAACTTCAACATAGAAACAGTTCAATATTTTGGAATTCTTATTTAAATTTTTGAGCTGTAGCGCTGGCGGTGCCATTAGCCATAATTGTGGTAATGCTGGTTCACCAACAATTTTGTCGTAACTAGTTCGTTCATATTTGGCGTCAGCAGTAAGAACTATAAGGTCAGAACTAGTCCAGTACAGAAGTAAAACAAAACCCTATTTTGACACTGAAACTAAGATTGCAAACCAAAAAAACACTCAAAATATCGAGATTACAATCCATCCATTACCAAAATTCTATTTGATCCAGGATCCGAACGAATTACAAAAGGAATTTCTGAAAAAAAAAATGTTAAATAATTTTTGACATTCATAAGTCTTAAGAAGAATTTTCAGAGGATTTCCCGTAGAAACTTTCGAAGAAACTTCTGAAGAAATTTACAACGGCTTTTCTGAAGGTATCCCTGGAAGAATGTCCAATGGAATGACTGGTGGATTTTTTGAAAATTATTTGGAACTCCTGGAGGAGCTACCGAAAGTATTTTTTGAAGAATTTATAAATGAATAATTTAAGGATTTTTCGAAGGAGAACCTGAGTAGATTTTCGAAAAGTATTCCTAAAGGAATTTCTGAGAGATTTGCTAGAAATTCATGAACGAGTTTCTAAAAGAATTCCTTACGAAACTTCCGGATGAATCCCTGAAGGAATTTACATTGGAATGTCAAATAGAATTTCCTAAGAAACTGCTTAGATTTCTCTTGGAATTTCTTCGGGATTGTCTATAGGATTTATAAAAATTGACGAAAAATCATTTTTAAGAACAATTTTGCCATAAACAAACAAATTTGAGGGAAAAATTTCAGATTGGTGGGTCGCGTGCACCATTGTGCCGTACCCCAGTTGAACTCCTCCAGTACAAATTAGTTAACTCATGGTGGAAAATTGAAGTATAGCTAAGACGAATTTATTGTTCTTCATTTTTGTTTGAGCTGTGTTATGAATTGAGCAGTCAAGAATCCAGACGACTGGGTTTGCTCGAGCCTTGAAATTAATTACGTTTATGGCAGTGCACTTTAATTATCTCTATCTATGTTAAAGAAGGTCCGTTAATTCAATATAATGGTCCTTCGAGCCGGATGATTGGGAAACTAGGCTGTTCGAAGGACCAAATATTGGATATCCGGTTTTCGTCCTTCGTTTTCTATCAGTGGTACCTTCCTTTACTGACTTCCAATTGGTTGAGGGTGAATCCCAAATTCCACAAAGATTGCACACACGGCTGTTCAAACTTAGCTTCAGAATTAGAACACAAAAGCAAGAGTGATATTCAAGAATTTAAATAAGATATTCGGCTTCAGTAAATAAATTGGTTGTTTGCAACAAGCTTCATAGATCATATAGGGGGAATGACGGCTTTGGCAAGTTTTGTTCTATTATTGGCAGGGGTTTTTTATGTCTGACTATGCTCAAATTTGGCCTAAACATTCTTTGCATATCAAAGAACATTGTGGCCAAATTTCATAAAATTTGGTCGACAAAAACTCCCTGCCAATAATAGAACAAAACCTGCCAAAGCCGTCTTTCCCCCTACCAGAATCATTTTCAATGAGACTCTTTACTGGATTTTAGGTCATGGTAATCTCGGTCAATGACCGCACCAGAAAAAAAAAAATCAAGATTGCTTCCATAATGTAAAGCGGAAGAGTATCAGCGTGATTTTTTTTTACCACGCTGATACTCTTCCCTTTCTCTTCAAATGGAAACTTGACAGAAATTCGTTCGATTCAAATCGTAACTAAAATTTCCCAACGCTCTCTTTTTAAAATCCATTTCTTTTTCTTCTTCTTATAATTATTGGCATTACATCCCCACACTGGGACAGAGCCGCCTCGCAGCTTAGTGTTCATTAAGCACTTCCACAGTTATTAACTGCGAGGTTTCTAAGCCAGATTACCATTTTTGCATTCGAATATCATGAGGCTAACACGATGATACTTTTATGCCCAGGGAAGTCGAGACAATTTCCAATCCGAAAATTGCCTAGACCGACACCGGGAATCGAACCCAGCCACCCTCAGCATGGTCTTGCTTTGTAGCCGCGCGTCTTACCGCACGGCTAAGGAGGGCCCACATGAGCCCATGAGTGATAACTAGAGGCCTGAATTCAGAATTCCAGAATTCAGGCCTCTAGTGATAACCATATTTCGCTCACTTCCAGTGGCGTAAAACTTTGATTTGCTTGCAAGAGTACTCATAGTTTTGAGTAGTCCTGCTTTTGACTGATATTGAGTAAAATGTTCGTGGGGTTAAAAGAGAGGGCAATACAATTTTACTTAGTCACTGAGTAGATAAAAGTTAGCGTGTACGATTTTCGTTTCTCTTCTGAGTTTGTTCTAAGAGAAAAGAGTGGTAAGTGAAAGATGTTTTTCGCCACTAATTATTCTCCTTCGACCCAAAAACGCTTGATTTCGTCTTATTGAACGTGCAACTGGAATTGGAAGTCACTATTTGGTCACTTTTTCTGGAACTGAAAGTCACTATTTGGTCACTAAAGTCACTATTTTGAATGGCTTCGGTCGCTACCAGCCCTGCGATGTCACAATCGTTCCAAGGTAAACAAATTCTTCAACAACTTCAATCACATCCCCATCAAGCACTACCTCAGCACCAACACCAGTAGGTCTTCCTCTATCTCTATTTGCCACCATGTACTTTGTCTTGGCAGAGTTAATGGTTAAGCCTATCCTCGCCGTCTCCCTCTTCAGTGGTACAAAAGCCTCCTCTACTGCTCTGTGATCGATTCCAATAAGGTTGATGTCGTCCGCAAAGCCCAGGAGCATATGCGACCGTGACATGCGAGTGATGCGACCGTGTGATGATAGTGCCCTTCCTCTGCACGCCAGATCTCCTAGTAGCGCCCTCGAGTGCAATGTTGAACAATCAATTCGAAAGTGCATCACCATGCTTCAGTCCGTCTAAGGTCACAAACGAGGTTGACAATTCGTCTGCAATCCGAATAATTGATTTCGAACCATCCAGCGTTGCCCGTTTCATTCTAATCAGTTTCACCGGAAAACCATGTTCGGACATTATCTGCCACAGCTCATTTCTTTTCACTGAATCGTACGCTGCTTTGAAATCAATTAACAGATGGTGAGTCTGCAAATTGTACTCCCGGAATTTATCAAGGATCATCCGCAGGCTGAACATCTGGTCCGTCGTTGATCGGCCCCCTCTCGGTCATTGCACATGGCGGGCACTGGCGCAGGCTTATGCCGCGCGCCACTGACAGTTGCGTAAAACCTCCGCATATCGTTTCTATCCATGTTCTCCTGCGCTTCAGATATCACACTTTCTTCGTGTTGCCTTTTTTTCTGCGGTGGATTCTTTTCTCTTCTGCCCTTATTGCTACACTGTATCGCTCTCTGTTGGAACGGGTACGAGCCACTAGCAATCGACTCCTAGCAACATTTTTCTCGTCCGTCACTCGCTGGCACTCCTCATCTAACCAACCATTTCGTTGGCGTCGGTGTGCACTGTGCAGTGCCTAACACTTCCTGCGCTGTTGTAGTCACAGCTTCGTGGATATTTTCCCACAATCTGTTGACGTCGCCAGATCCGGTGACATCTCCTATCCGCTCGTCCAGCTTCTGGTGGTACTGTTCAGCAACTCCTTCAACTGACAAGCGTTGGATATTGAAACGCATCGTTCTGTTGTTTCGCTGGAAAGTCTCGCCCGAATTTTTGCAACTACAAGGTAGTGACCCGAGTCAATGTTCGGACCTCTGAAGGACCTTACATCTATAACATCCGAGAAATGTCGTCCGTCGACCAGCACATGATCTATCTGTGAGCAAGTGTCTCTACTCGGATGTTGTCAGGTGTGTTTGCGGATATTTTTACGTGCGAAGTAGGTACTGCTTATTGCCATCCCTCTAGCAGCAGCGAAGGTTACAAGTCGGAAGTCGTAGACCATTATCGTTGGAAGCGGAATGAACACTTTCCGTACCAATAACAGGGCGAAAATAAACTTTCTTCCGATCTGCGCATTTTCATCCCTGATGACAATTGTTACATCTTGTGTTGGACACTCTCCGCAGGCCTTATCAAGGCTCTCATAGAACTCATTCTTCACGTCACCAGGCATTTTTTGATTCTCCGTTCAGCAATATTGTTTCGTGTCATATTTTGACGTCTGTGCTCGATCCATTCCGGTTTCGGATTACTATTATTGTAGCGTAGCCAGTTAATATAACAATAATAAGCAATTGTATCTGGTATTTTTTTCAATTTTAATTTGATTGAGACTACTGTTTCTCTTCACTGCGAAAAAAAGAAAACGCGTGGACTGTACTTGATGTATTTATTTCGACTGACTTTGAAAAAGAAAAAAATAACAATAATAATAAAAACTGGAATGTTATTCTGGACAGCGTTGCCAAATGCACCGATTCGACGAAACATCCTCCCGCGCCATTGGATTTCCGGGAAATCAATACTACGTATCCGCCTTCTCCCTGTCGTCCAACGGAAGCAGTGCAATCTTGGCTGTTGATCTCTTATAAACCCCTACTGGCGTCTTCACAGTTACTACTCGCGTTACTGCATCTGGACCTGGGTGCGTGTCCACCACTCTGCCAAGTTTCCACTGCATAGGAGGGACGTTATCTTCCTTGAGTACCACCAAATCACCAACTTTGACCTCGGTGTGCTGTTTGGACCATTTGCGGCGCTGTTGCAATTCGGACAAATAGTCTGTGGACCATCGTCTCCAGAAGTCAGCACGCATCTTTTGAATATGTTGCCACCTAGACAATGTTCCGGGTTTGAGGTGGTCATACGACGGCTCGGGAATAGCTGTGAGAGGACGGCCAATTAACAAGTGACCGGGTGTTATAACGTTGTAGTCGTCTGGGTCTGCTGTTTGCGGTACAAGAGGTCGTGAATTTAGTATCCCTTCAATTTGCGTCAAGAGTGTGTTCCATTCTTCTTCGGTTAGCTTCGCATCTCCCGCAGTGCGCTTGATTAGGTATTTAGCCGATTTTACGCCAGCCTCCCATAAGCCACCCAGGTGTGGCGAGCGAGGAGGGATAAAGTGCCAATTAATCTCCTTGGGCAGGCAAAACTCTTGAATGGCTTCCAAGGTTAACTCTTGTCTCAGTAGATTGTAGAGTTCGTGAAGCTCCGAATTTGCCCCTGCGAAATTTGTAGCATTATCGCTGTACATGTCTGTTGGAATGCCGCGTCGGGCAACAAATCGTTGCAAAGCTGCTACGAATGCTGCCGTCGTTAAATTAGAAACAAGCTCAATGTGAATGCATTTGGTGACCATGCATACAAATAACGACACATATGCCTTACAGTACACTGGCTTGCGCGGATTTCCTTTGCGCACAAAAATTGGCCCAGCAAAGTCAACGCCCGTTCGCTCAAATGGAAGAGCCTGGGTTACCCTGCAATGGGGTAAATCTCCCATGAAAAGTTTAGTCTCTGGAGGGTTGACTCTCAAGCAGCGTAGACATTTTCGTAGTTGTTTGCGAATCACACTTCGTCCATTGAGTATCCAGTATCGCTGCCTTAAAACAGAAAGAGTTCCACTCGGGCCAACGTGTAGATTTTCATCATGGGTAGCTTGAATTAGTATTTCCGTGACGTGATGATCGGCTGGTAGTATTGCCAGACACCATTACTCATATGATACGTTCGCGTGTTTGATTCTTCCGTTAACCCGTAGTATGCCACTACTGTCGACCCATGGATTGAGGCTTCGTAGTCTTCCGATGTATCTTTCATTTGTGCCTTGCTTCTTTCGAACTTCATGAATATCTTGTAGTAGTCGTTGTTGTTGCATCATGTAAACTATAGCTTGCAGCGATGATCGTAGTTCAGCAACAGTAGGACGTACTTCTTGTGCCGTATTAGGGAATCGTTTACGAGCTCGGTTGACAAAGCGAATCACATAGGCGAATATTCGTTGCAATTTTCGGAACGAACTGAACCTTTTGAAGATTCGATCGTACTCTAGCTGACGTTCTTCAGTGGTCACCACCGCAGCAACCTTCACTTCCGGAAGATCAATCACCTCCTGTATTGTTTCTTCTTCGTAGTTGCATTGCTGCAGAAACTGTGGTCCATGCCACCAGAAGGAATTTCCAATCAAGTTTTCCGGATAGAGACCGCGTGAAACAAGGTCCGCAGGATTGTGATTTGTGGGCACGTACTTGTACTCGTAGATTGGTCTAGGTGTAAGTTCTTGAACGTGTGCCACTCGATTAGCAACGTATGTGTTCAGCTGGTTAGGAGATTTCGTCAGCCATCCTAGTGTGATTGTAGAATCCGAATACAATACTTTACGATCGAATTTCATCTTTAGAGCTTCGACGACCCTTGTCACCAGCCTTGACATCAAACGAAAGCCGCATAGTTCGAGCCTTGGTATTGTAGACTTTGGTGCCAAATGAGATTTACTGACGAGCAGATGAACTTCAACAGTGTTGTCCGCAAGAATACTTCGCACGTAGACGCATGTGCCATAGGCTTCCTGCGACGCATCTGAAAACGAGTGTAATTCCAATGCAATTCGGCACGGCGCGATGACTCGACGATCGATTCGTAGATCCATCAATGTTTGTAAACCTTCACGGAACTTGTTCCACTTCACCACGATGTCATTGCTGAGTTCTTCGTCCCATGACACTTTGCTTCTCCACAGCTGACGCAATATGAGTTTAGCAGTGACACAAACCGGTGCCTGTAGACCCAATGGATCAAAAGGATTTGGCAATTTCAGACAAAATGTATCGTTTCGATACCGGCTGCGTTAGCTGAGTGGGGGCTATCCGAAACAACAGTTTGTCACTTGTAGGGTTCCATAGTATGCCAAGGGTCTTAATCATGTCGTTCACGCCATTTAGTTCGTATGACACTCGTTGCTCTCTTCGATCTTCTGGTATGTTATCGAGGAATTCGACAGAATTTGAGCACCATTTGTGCAGTTGAAATCCACCCTTGTCTAGTACCTCCTCCAATTCTACGCGAGCCAACAACAATTCCTCCAGTGTATCGGCACCCGAAAGTGCATCGTCGATGTAAAAATCATTTTTTATTATTTTGGCAGCGCGCGGGTAGGATTGTACTTCATCGTGTGCTAATTGGTTCAATGTGCGGGTAGCCAAATACGGTGCTGATGCCGTCCCATAAGTGACGGTCAATAGTTCGAGTGTCTTGCATTGTTCTGTAGGATCTGATCGCCATATTATGCGTTGGAATTTAGTATGCTCGTCGTGCACTCGAACCATACGGTACATCTTAGAGATGTCAGCCGTGAACACGAAGGCGTGTGTTCGGAACCGGAGCACTATATCGATGAGCGGGTCTTGAATGGTAGGGCCCACCATCAAAGTATCATTCAAGGACAGACCGGAACTTGATGGTGCAGAAGCATCGAATACTGTTCTTAGCTTGGTTGTAGACGAACTTGGCTTGAGTATAGCGTGGTGGGGTAGGTAGAATCCACCAGCCTCTTCTTCAGATGAATCGATCTCTCGGCAGTGACCTAATTGCTTGTATTCTTCCATAAACGCACAGTAAGCCATCTTGAGTTCAGCGTCTTTGGCAAATTTTTTCTCAAGGTAAGAAAATCGGAGTAGAGCGTGCTGCTTCGAGTCGCCAAGTTGACTCACATTGTCACGGAAAGGGAGCTTCACTGTGTAACGACCACTTGCGTTGCGACTGTAGGTTTGCTGATAGAACTTTTCACACGCCGTCTCTTCAACTGACAAACTTGAAGCGGTTGGTACCGCCTCGGATTCCCAAAAACGTTCGACGAGATCATTTAAATCCGCTTCCCGTACCACAACGTTGCAACGGTTCACATCGTACCTCCAGCTAGTAGTGTCGGCTAGACCACCAACCACCCAACCAAACACTGTCTCCTGCACAAACGGCAAATTCTCGGCTAGTTTGACTCTACCCGATTTCAGGAGACCAAAGAAATGGCCAACACCAATCAGCATGTCCACCCGCTGAGGACGGTGGAAGTGGGGATCAGCAAAAATCATTTCGGATGGTATTGGCCATGTGGTAATATCGATGTACTTTGCTGGTATTATCCCAGTGATTTTGTTGATCACCAGACACTCAATGATACTTGTGTAGTTGTAGTTACGTGCTTGCACGTTGACGTGTACCAAGGTCGTGACCCGAGTCGCTGTACCATCCACACCTGTCATTTCAACGTTGACACTTTGACGCTTCAATCGTAGTAGAGAAGCGAGTTTTCCGTTAGCAGGTTTACTTGCGAGCCACAATCTAGCAGAACGCGGCACGGCTGAGCTCTTCCGCTATCATCATATACATTCACAACCGCGGTGCAAAGCAGCGCCTGTTGCTGGTGAATTGTGCAAGAAGCACTGATAGCGTTCGTAGTAATAGGCGTCATAGAGCCTTCCTTCGATTGTGCCGATGGCACCGTAGTAGCAGTCTGTTCGGCAGCGACAACCATAGACGTAGAGTTCACATGTAGAGTAGAGTGGTGTCGCTTCTTACAAACCTTGCAGGACATGGTAGAGGAGCAATGTGCAGTGACATGCCCTTCCGCAAGCAGTTGTAGCAAACTCCGTGTTGCTTTGCCTTCTCGTAGCGTTCTTTCGGATTAAGTTTGAGAAAATCCCCACACTGATGGTTAGGATGGGATTTTTCACAGAAATTACACCGATACTCGATGGATGTTGCCAGAGATGCTGCTTTCAGCGGAGGAATTTTCGTGGTTGCGATGCTGCTGAACTTTTTGGGCTTGCTTGTTGGCTCGATTCGCTCCAGTACTTGACTCCGGGAAGTGAGGAACTTGATTGTGTCTGTATACTGAGGAATGTCGCCATGATCGATGCTGCTTTCCCATAATTTTCTCGTCTCTAAGTCGAGCTTTGACGCCAGGATGCTGACGACAATTATATCAGATAGTCCGTCCATTTCAAACTCATAGAATTCGAGTGCATCCACGT
The DNA here is from genome assembly GCF_024139115.2 of Armigeres subalbatus. Taxonomy (NCBI): domain Eukaryota; kingdom Metazoa; phylum Arthropoda; class Insecta; order Diptera; family Culicidae; genus Armigeres; species Armigeres subalbatus. The sequence continues at coordinate 308,614,181 of NC_085141.1, forward strand.
GCCGCTTACAAGTGTCAACTAGCTCCCGTAGCTGCTTGCCACTTTCGGATGTCATTGATTTGAGGCCAAGAATGCCACTCACGTGAATGTCGACAATCTTCCTTTTATCTTCGAAGCGTGCTGTTAGATGTTCCATGGCAGCTGCAAAATTGCCGTCGTTGATTGTCTGTTAATCGATTGTTCCGGAAGCTTCGCCCACCAAACATTTGTCGAGGTGGTAAAGCTTCGTCGCATCCGATTCGCCACCGTGCTTGCTCATGACATCCGTGAAAATTGCCTTGAATTTGAACCAGTTTTCTGGTTTTCCATCAAACGTGGGCAGTGGAGTGTGTAATGGAGCGGATTGTACTCGAACTGGTTGGGATTGCACCGGAGCTGTTTGGACGATCATTTGAGGTTGATGCTTTCCTTCTTGTTTCGCTCCTTCCAGCAATCTGCACACCCTGGTTCGAACATCGTTGTAAAGCTCCTCGAATTCAACGTATTTATCTTCCTGCTCCGTAGCATGAACAGGCGAAAGTGCGTAAATTTTGTTCTGGAACTGGTTGAATTCGTCGTAGGCAGCGTCAATCGTCTTCAACTGGGTGCGCAACAAAAACTCATCCGGAACTGTTTCCGATTGTTCGTGCCGGAACAGAACATTTCTGATCCGTGTAATTTTGCCCTTGACGGCTCCGCGTTGTAGAACAGTTGCTTGAAATTCTTCCGCCATTTTCTTTTTCTGTTGCTGGCGTTCCCCGATTGGCGTGCTAAACACTTCCACTTTATTTTCCGGTTTCTTCACGGGAGTTGACGACATTTACCCATCCATTCGACCGGTGGGTCCTTCCGCGATTGTGACGACCGAAACCACTTCGAAATCCGGCGATGTAGGACCAAAATGTTTCTCTTCACTGCGAAAAAAAGAAAACGCGTGGACTGTACTTGATGTATTTATTTCGACTGACTTTGAAAAAGAAAAAAATAACAATAATAATAAAAACTGGAATGTTATTCTGGACAGCGTTGCCAAATGGACCGATTCGACGAAACAACTACTTTATTAACTCCCAACTCTTTGTTTCTTTTCAGAATTAATCACAGAACCCGAACCGGTGGCAGAAGAATCATCACTGTCTTCGAATTTACAAACTACGGAGTTAACAGAACCGAAAACTACACAACAGACGTCTATTGAGCAGGAGTCTGAAAAACTTATACCTACTGAACTGGAATCTGCGGTGGAACCAGATTCTTCAGTAACAACATTGGCTCCGGAATCGCCAAAATCTGACCCGAACCTACAACTTCCCTCGCAGGAATCATCAAAAACGCAAACTGTAGAGTTTACAGAATTGCAAGCTACGACTAATTCGACTGCAGAATTGCTGATCCCTGACTCTGGGACACCAGTTTCACCTCAGAAGCCTTCAGAAACAAGCGTTGAGGATTCACCTGCATTGGTTTCTACAGAGATAACACTCACAGAATTGACAGTGGTCGAAATAGAATCTGCCCACCAAACGGAACCATTAACGCCAGAAGTAGCAGCCACATCACAACCAGCTGAAGTTATTCCATCTACCGCTGAGTGCATCGAACCAGAGGAACCGCAGCCCGACACGACTCGCGAGGAACAGCAATCACCAACGATAGAACCTCACTTGACACCGCCGCGTTCGTCGCGGAGAAAATCACCACGATCAAAGGCCATCAAAGAAGAAATCAATCAGCTCACGCCGGTGCTTCCGGCACCAATTGGCGAAGAGGATTCTTGTGTGAAAAAGTTGGAAATAGAACAAACGCAACTCCAGGAGGAGGTACCGGAGGAAGAAGAAGTAGACGAGCAGGATTGTTCCGCTGAAGGGGAACTTATCGTGCCGGATGTGTTAGTTCCACAGCGGTACGACAAGGACTCTTCGCCAGCTGGCAGTGACAGTGGGATCGAGAATGAGGGCACGGATTTGAGCAAGGCGACTTCGTTTGAGGAAGGGGAACATTTGGAGCTGACTGTGACCGACAAGACTTTAGAAAACATTCCAGGGGAAATTGTCGTTGGTGAAACCGACGAGGGCCAGCGGGGGCAATTAGCGGAGAACGAGAATACTCAGATAATAGTACTGGAGGAGATAGTGATTCAAAGGGCACAGGGTAAACTAATTCAGTGCGCACAATGTGCGATGTGTTTTAAGAAGGAACTGTGGTACAAGAAGCACCTGATGAATTACCACGGAATTGATTTGAGTAATATTGCTCATTTTCTCTCGAACCTGCAAACGTTGGATGAGGGTATTCAAGATGGGGATGACGGTACGACTGAGCAGGAATTTGAAGAATTCCAGCTGGAGGATGGATCAGCGAACGACGACGGAGGCAATAATGATTCATCCGATAAGACTGAAGAGCAAACTACGAATGGTAAACGTAAGAGCGAAGAATATACAGTGAAATCGGTTAAAAGAGTACGCGCAAAAGCAGCTCCCTCGACGCCTAGCCCGAGTACAATGCAAATGTATCCGGAGGTGAAGCTGTCAACCAGCAAGGGTAAGCCGAAGGCACCAAGACGACGCAAGGAAAAACTGGTTTTGATTAATTCCGATGCCGATATGAGAATCAAGCATGAGTATGCCCCAGTTTCGACACATTCGGAGGAATCTACGAGTGCTTCGTCACAGTCGTCCCAGCCCTTGATGAACAACATGTTCGTTGTCAGATACCTCGAACAGGCAGCGTTGATGGTCGGCAGTGATGAAACGGCGGAAACACCGTCCTTGAACAAATCAAATAACAGGTTGAGCAATTCCAATGATCCGCTGTCGTACGAAGAGTTGGATGACAGTTTGACTCCATTCGAGAAATCGAAGATCGTGCAGATCACCGAAGAAGATAAAATCATATTCACTTGCAGTATTTGCGAATCCGTTTTCGACGATCGACGGCATGTCCAGGAACATGTGAATAAGGACCACAGCGATGTGAAACGGCGTAGCTGTCCGCATTGCGGTCGCACCTTCAATCAAACCGGAGATCTGACACGGCACGTTCGAATTCACACTGGAATCAGGCCTTTCAAATGTCCCTTCGAGGACTGTGAGTACGCATTCATCTCCTCCGGTGATCTGCATAAACACGTTCGCCGGCACAATCAGCAGAACGTTCCAAAACCACACGTTTGCACCGTATGTGGCAAGGACTTCGAACGGGGCTACGATCTAAAGCGACACAGCTCGATGCACGCCAAGGACGATCCCAACTTCCAGGGTTTCAATTGCGAGCTGTGCGGAAAAATGTTCGCCCGGAAGGACCAATATCGCGCTCACACATATCGACACATTGGCTACAAGCCGCACAAGTGCACTCAATGCGATAAAACCTTCTCGGATGCCAGCAACTACGCCAAACACATCAAGGTGCACGCGATGGATGGGGTGCAGCTGTTTTGTCACCATTGCGAGAAGGGTTTTAAGAACAAGATGGCCATCTCGAAGCATGTGCTGCGTTGCAAATACAAAACGACCACCCGGAAGAAGAGCGCTCCGCAGAAAAAGAAAGCCGCTAATGTGAAAAAAGAACATCAGGAGCCGGAGCACAGCGCGGAGAAAATCCGTCGAAACACAGCCTAACGAATCGATTGAATGCTCGAATGCGCTAAGATGATTGCGCGAATACTGTTGGCAGCAACCCTAGCAATAGCATTGTAGATGTACCCGATAATCTCCCTCCTTAGTAGTAGAAGTAGTTTTTTAAGTCATTAGCAGGAGCTGACTACTTAACTTTCAGTTTAGGTTACTAGAATTATTGTAGAACTGAAAGTTCTCCTCCAGGATATTGCTCTTATATTTTTTAATTGTGTACTTTTTTTTACACTCAGTTTATTGTCTGTATTTTTGAACTGTTTTGCCTATCTCACATACTGAAAATAAACAGCTGGGACTGATCAACATTTAAGACATTTTTTTTTGTAATAAAGTATTTGTTATTTAGTTGCTGAAAACTGCACAAGAAGTGAATGGCAATAAGAATTATTAGTGATAAAAGGTGAGCTAATTACAAGATATTCTTCTAACAGGACTTTGATGTCAAAGATCTTGTATCTGTGGTAGTGGTAGAGGGTTTGCACGAAGCTAGGCTCGTAAATGTAGAGCTCCATTTTCCAACGACTTATTTATGTTTCCTTTATTGCTTAGCACTTCAGTACCTACCGTACAGCGCCGTTTGAGTTCCATATTTTGGTTCAATAATAGGGAAGAGTATATTAATGACCGTGGATACATTCATTAGGGGTACCTATTCTTAGTGGGCAATATATTCTTTCAAATGTAAATTATCAATTTTCCTGGGAATCCTCAAAAGACTAACGCAAGACGTAACGGTTGCGGAACCTAATGATACCTAACTCTTATCAACTGCATTAGTTGAACAAATAGTACTTAATAACAGTTCATTAAAAAAGTAAAAATCCTAATTGTGTTTTTATTACAAAGAAAATCTACCCTCAACATTATGCATACACAATGCATACCGCGCATCTTACCGCACGGCTAAGGAAGGCTCCAAAAATGAACCATGAGCCGTAAATATCATATCGCGAAAACTTGTCCTATGGAAATCAAGACTAGACATGGAGACGCATGGTCTTCCAACTTTACGAAAAACTAATGTTTTGCCTGCGAAGTTAATGGACGAGAAGAGAACAAAGGTGTTGTTTGAAAGAGATGGCGCCACAACATTTCTCGGATACTTATTCAAAAGGACGTATGTGATTTTGTAAACAAAGTTTCAAACGTCGATTTGTCCAATCTGATGGCACTCCCACGCAAACCATTACCACAGGCAGGTAGGTTACTGGAAGTCATAGAATCGGTTTTAAAACAAGGATCCCCGAAGGACGAGGCTTGACGGTTCCGCTATGAACCCGGTATGACGAAACACGAAAATTCGGTAAATAATCATATGACTCACGGCTGGTCTTTCTAAAAATAGGCTACACCTGAAGCTGTTACAATTTAACTATTTATTAGTGACGTCACACAGGGGTACATACTTTCATGCTGGTTCGACGGAATAGATCCGGATCTTGGTGGTTGTAGCTTCAGGAATCGTTTGTGGCTTGGGGTATTGATTTGAGGACGGTGGGATCACCATCTAGCGTTGCTCACAGGATTACAACCGAAGATTGGCTGCTGGATTGCCACACCGAGTGGATGTCGGATGGCAGACTGGATTTGGCTGCCGGATTGCAGACCGGAGAAGACGACGGAGTCGTCAGGTGACACGACAAATATTGGGATTCGTTGCTCGTGCATGCTGTTGGTTTGACGGAAGACGGATGCCAGCGGCCGTGGAACTGTCCGCTACTGTTGAGATGGTGGCGGAACGAGTATCGGCTCCGATCGGCAATTTTGCAAGATGGCCGCCCGTCATTTCGTTCACTCGATACCCGTGTACCCAATCCTCCTGGCTGCCTATCGGCGACCTTGCCGGACATCAGTGCTGCGAAATACTCGGAGAAGAACAAGAAGAAAAAGGCCATTTGTTCAGGCCTGAACACCACCAATAAATACCCTGCGACGTCACTGTAGCTATCATGTCACTATTACATTTTTCTTTAGATTTCTGGCTAATTGGATGTTTTAGTTCTTTGTTTGTGTGGTAATTATTTTAGCATAGGATACTATAATTTAGGTTCTCATTAGTTTTAGGCTAACACTTAAGGGTCTAACAATACTAACCACATTAACTCTTTGAACTCACAAACATATCTTATCAATTCTACTAACTTCTTCTTATTGGCATTACATCCCCACACTGGGACAGAGCCGCCTCGCAGCTTAGTGTTCATTAAGCACTTCCACAGTTATTAACTGCGAGGTTTCTAAGCCTGGTTACCATTTTTGCATTCGTATATAATGAGGCTAACACGATGATACTTTATGCCCAGGGAAGTCGAGACAATCTCCAATCCGAAAATTGCCTAGACCGGCACCGGGAATCGAACCCAGCCACCCTCAGCATGGTCTTGCTTTGTAGCTGCGCGTCTTACCGCACGGCTAAGGAGGGCCCCTCTAGAATTCTACTAACTACAGGACCCTAAATGAACCTGGACGAGTGAGCCTTCTGGCTCGTGAACTGCAGAAGGTTGGAGTGAACGTGGCTGCTATTCAAGAAGTCCGATGGCCTAGATCCGGAGAACGTGAATTTCGAGCCGTGGATCCCACGACCAATACTGCATTTAAGTATAACATCTATCACAGCGGCGGCGGAAAAGCATGGAGTTGGTTTCGTAGTGATGGGCAAGCAGATGAAGCGAGTGATGCGGTGGAAACCCATTAGCGAACGAATCTGTGTGTTGAGGATACGGGGCAAATTCTTCAATTACAGCCTAATCAACGTTTACGCACCGACAAACGATAAATCCGACGACGTGAAGGACACGTTTTATGAATGTCTTGATAAAGCCTATGGAGAGTGCCCAAAGCATGACGTGAAAATTGTTATCGGAGACGCTATTGCTCAGGTCGGTAGAGAGGACTTTTTCCGTCCCATAATCGGTAGGGAGAGCCTTCACTCCGCTACCAATGACAACGGCCTACGGCTAGTAAATTTTGCTGCTGCCAGAGGGATGGCCATCAGTAGCACCTACTTTGCACGAAAGAACATCCGAAAGCACACCTGGAGACACCCAAATGGTGAAACTTGCAACCAGATAGACCATGTTCAGGTGGATGGGCGCCATTTCTCGGATGTTATCGATGTGCGGACATTCAGAGGTCCGAACATTGACTCTGATCACTACCTCGTTGTCAGTAAACGAAAGATCACAGCGAACGATGCGTTACAATATCCAGCGATTGTCGGCGGAAGGAGTATCGGCTGAGTACCGCCAGAAGCTCGACGAACGGATAAGTGCAATCAACGTTAGCGACAACATCAACGATCTATGGGAGTCGATCCATGGAGCGGTGAGCACAACAGCACGAGAAGTGGTAGGCACTGCACAGAGGCGACCCAGGACGGGTTGGTTCGATGTGGAGTGTCAGAGAGTGACAGACGAGAAGAACGTTGCCAGAAGCCGGATGTTGGTGTCGGGTACCCGATCGAATAGAGATCGGTACAAGGAAGCAAGAGCAGCCGAAAAACGAACCCACCGCAGGAAGAAGAAAGAGTATGAAGAACAAGTTATTAGTGAGGCGCAGGAAAAAATGGAGCAGAACGATATGCGGAGGTTTTACGAGTCTGTCAATGGCGTGCGGAGAAAGACAGCGCCATCTCCCGTCATGTGCAACGACCAACAAGGGAATTTGCTGACAGATAAAACTGAAGTGGCTGCCAGGTGGAAGCAACACTTCGAGACTTTGTTGAATGGAGGAAGTGACGGTGCATCGGTGAACAGAATAAATATTAGCGACGATGGACAAGCTGTGGAGTCACCTACACTAGATGAGGTTAAAAAAGCTGTCAAAGAGCTGAAAAACAATAAGGCTGCGGGGAAGGACCAGCTCCCGGCTGAACTTCTCAAACATGGCAATGAGCAGCTTTATGAAGTTCTGCACCATATTATGTCGAAAATATGGGAAGACGAGGAAATGCCTGCTAGCTGGTTGGACGGCCTCATTTGCCCTCTCTTTAAGAAAGGGCACAGACTGGAGTGCGCCAATTACCGAGGAATAACCCTTCTTAATTCGGCGTACATAATTATGTCCCGTATTCTGTTCAACAGATTGAGACCGCTTGAAGAGTCCTTCGTCGGCGAATACCAAGCAGGTTTTCGTGAGGGCCGATCAACGACGGATCAAATGTTTACCCTGAGACAAATCCTTGATAAATTCCGGGAGTGCAGACACATCATCTGTTTATTGATTTCAAGGCGGCGTACGATTCAGTGAAACGGAATGAATTATGGCAAATTATGCTTGAACATGGTTTTCCGGCGAAACTGATACGGCTGATTCGTATAACGTTGGACGGATCGAAATCAAGTGTAAGGGTTGCGGATGAAATATCGACGTCATTTGTTACCTTAGATGGATTAAAGCAGGGTGATGCACTCTCGAACTTACTGTTCAATATAGCGCTCGAGGGAGCGATTAGGAGAGCTGGTGTGCAAAGAAGCGGTACCATTATCACAAAATCGCATATGCTCCTGGGATTTGCGGACGATATCGATATTATCGGGATTGATCGCCGTGCCGTGGAAGAGGCTTTTGTGCCTTTTAAGAGGGAGACAGCGAGGATTGAACTCACGATCAATACCAGCAAAACGAAGTACATGGTCGCTGGCAATCAACGTGGGTTCATTAGTGGTGGCGGTAGCGAAATAGTGCTGGATGGTGAAAAATTTGAAGTGGTAGAAGAATTTGTGTATCTTGGAACATTAGTGACGTGCGATAATGATGTAACCCGCGAGGTGAAAAGGCGTATTGCAGCTGCAAATAGGGCTTATTACGGACTTCGTAACCAGCTTAAGTCCCGTAGTCTGCAAACGAAAACAAAACTCGCGCTGTATACTACTCTGATTCTTCCGGTGGCTTTATACGGCCATGAGACATGGACGTTAAAGGAGGCTGATCGGAGAGCTCTCGGAGTGTTTGAGCGTAAGGTGCTGCGGACAATACTCGGCGGTAAACAGGAGAACGGTATCTGGCGGCGTCGCATGAATCACGAATTGTACCAGGTGTATAAAGGGCTGGATATTATTAAGCTTATACAAAACGGCAGACTACGGTGGGCTGGTCACGTTGTTCGTATGCCGGAAGAACGTCAAGCGAAGATAATATTTAGTAGAGAACCCCCTTCGTGGAAGGCCGCGTACACGATGGCTTTTTGCAGTTGAAGAGGACCTGAGGGCGCTCAATGTTCAGGGCGACTGGAAGCGATTGGCCCAGGATCGAGTCCAGTGGAGAAGGATACTCCATTCGGCGTAGGTTCATCGAACAGCTGTAGCCCATAAAATAAAAAAAAATCGTGTTGCAAAAGTTTGGAAGTTTTCTCAAGCATTTTTTATATTGATATAGGGGGAATGACGGCTTTGGCAGGTTTTGTTCTATTATTGGCAGGGGTTTTTTTTTATGACTGACTTGGCTCAAATTTCGCCTAAACATTCTTTGCATATCAAAGAATATTGTATTAGCATTGTTACGGTGTAATATGGGGCACACACTTGTGGTATTCGTACCATGGTACAAGGCGACAAGAAAATAATTTCAAGGCTATCTTTAAACTAAACTTAACCTAATTTATACTAAGGGTACAAGGAGCTAATCGTTGCAATAGAAGATTGCAACGATTTTTGTCTAAAATTGGAAATTATTTTGTTGGACATTTGTTGCAATGTCGCAATATTAGAAATTCTATGAAGATCATTTGTACTATACCACCGAAGCAACGTCAGAATTCAAAATTTTATTTTGAATAATCTGGAGTGCCTTCTTTCTGGTATTGCAGCAACAAGTCCATATTGGCACAGCATACAACATGGCAGGTTTAAAAATGTGTTTGTAAATCAATTGAATTAATTGGAACCCCATTCATAGTGACAATATGTCTGCTAGAAGGTTTCAAATAAGAAGCTCTCGGCTTATGTGGGAAAATTATCAGCTGAGTTTTAGAAGCATTCGGGGAAATTTTCTATTTTTGCAAGTAAGTGGAGAAAATATCCAAACTTTTTTGCAATCTACTACAAATGACACGAAGGCTTCGCCCTTTGGCTGAGAGGCCCGTGTCATCTGCAAACAAAGATTTTTGACACCCTGGTGGTAAATCAGGTAAGTCAGAAGTAAAAATGTTATACAATATGGGCCCCAGTATGCTGCCTTGGGGGACACCAGCCCTTACAGGTAATCTATCAGATTTAGTATTCTGATAGTTTACCTGCAGCGAGCGATCTGATAAATAATTTTGGATCAGTTTAATGATGTACAGAGGAAAATTAAAATTCATCAATTTTACAATCAAACCTTCATGCCAAACACTGTCAAATGCTTTCTCTATATCAAGAAGAGCTACTCCAGTCGAATATCCTTCAGATTTGTTGAGCCGAATTAAGTTCGTAACTCTTAATAACTGATGAGTGGTTGAATGCCCATGGCGAAAACCAAATTGCTCAACAGCAAAAATAGAATTGTCATTAATATGAATAAAAAATAGAAAATAATCTTTTCAAACAGTTTGCTTATTGAAGAAAGCAAACTGATTGGGCGATAACTAGAAGCCTCAGCTGGATTTTTGTCCGGCTTTAAAATTGGAACAACTTTGGCGTTTTTCCATTTATCTGGAAAGTATGCCAAAACATTTGTTAAATATATTAACCAAATAGGATAAAGAGCTCTCAGAAAGTTGTTTGATAAGTATGTAGAAAATACCATAACCACCCGGGGCTTTCATATTTTTAAATTTTCTAGTAATAGATCTCACTTCATACAAATTAGTTCCCAACGAAGGGTCAAAAACATTATCTTGGTTGAGGATGCCTTCGAAGCTCCGTGTAACCTGATCCTCGATTGGACTAGTGAGACCTAGACTAAAATTATGGGCACTCTCGAACTGCTGAGCAAGTTTTTGAGCCTTTTCGTTATTTGTTAATAAAATTTTATTTCCCTCTTTAAGCGCTGGAATTGTCTTTTGAGGCTTCTTGATTTTGATTCTGTCTTTCTTTTTAAGAATTTTCCTTAATTTCCAAAAGGGTTTTGAACTGGGATCCAACTTCGAGACATTATTCTCAAAGTTGATATTTCTCAGAATAGCGAAACGTTTTTTAATTTCATTTTGCAAATCTCGCCAAATAACTTTCAACGCGGGATCGCGAGTTCTTTGGTATTGCCTTCGCCTCACATTTTTAAGACGGATCAGTAGCTGAAGATCGTCGTCAATAATAATGGAGTTGAATTTAATTTCACATTTAGGAATTGCAATGCCTCTGGCTTCGACAATTAAATTTGTCAAAGATACGAGCGCATTGTCAATAACACTTTTGGTATCGAGAGGAATATCAACATCAAAATTCCTATCGATATACGTTTTATATAAATCCCAATCAGCTCTATGATAATTAAAAGCTGAGCTGATTGGATTATAAATAGCTTCTTGTGAGATTTGTCACAGGAAGGTGATCAGAGTCAAAGTCAGCATGAGTTACCAATTGGCCACACAGCTGACTTGAATCAGTTAAAACCAAATCAATTGTCGAAGGATTTCGAGTGGATGAAAAACAAGTTGGACCATTGGGATATTGAATAGTATAATATCCCGCAGAACAATCTCCAAGTAAAATGTTGCCGTTGGAATTGCTTTGAGCATTATTCCATGAACGGTGTTTGGTATTGAAGTCACCAATTACGAAGAATTTTGATTTGTTGCGAGTCAGAATTTGAAGATCAGCTTTCAACAAATTCTTTTGCTGCCCATTGCATTGAAAAGGCAAGTAGGCTGCAATAAAAGAAAATTGTCCAAAATTTGTTTCAACAGAAACTCCCAAGGCTTTAAAAACTTTGGTTTCAAACGAAGAAAATAATTTATGTTTGATACGTCTACACTGAAAATATTATACACGTTCACACAACGTTCTTTTTCATGTAGATCGAACGTGTTTCATCGACCGTCATTTTCACTAGCCATCCACGTTTAAGGCGCAAGATATAAATATGGATTGATACCATAGGTAAAAACTGTGCATATTGACGTGTTTTAAACATTGTTTTCCATAGCAATGATACATGAAGAAAAAAAAAATGGCTCTGAAAGAAAAAGTTTGTGAGTGAACCAACCGTCTGAATATTGTGAGCATCTTATAATGAAGGAATTTATTTATTATTTATTTTACTTGGTCTATATAGTTGAAACATAATTACTTTCTGCCTATCTCGTATTTTTAATATACAAAAAGGTAAGTTCGTGCTGTATGATTGAATATTATTCATAAATTATTCAATTCACATGTGAAAAAAAATTAAAATCTTTCCAGAAGGTAAGTGAAATAACTAAAATAGATCCGTTATAACCACCAATTATTGTTGTCCATATTTATAATGCTCATCATTATTTTTTTTTCCCACAGGAGAAAATCAGTCGGTACGGCATAATATTATCATTGAAATGGAGCAGAGGAACATGGCTGATGCGTGTAAGGTAAATATGATTAGAAATACAACCACCATATAAATTTTACATTTAAGATCTCTTTACAGTACGCTGCGGATATTGTTTGTATCATCATATCGACATTGTTGTTTTATAACGGACAAAGTCGCATGCATATGTCTTTTCCTGCAAATTTCTCGGAACCTGGGACCGCTCCCAGCTATAGCAACCACTTGGAACCGATAGAGCTCCGCGCCTTCTATGTAACGGAAGTGGAACATACCACTAGAAGTCTTCAAATATTCTGAAATCAGAAAAGTATTTGAAATTTAAGCTTGCGAGAAAAAAAATAAACATTAAATAATTTATTATTTTGCCAAAAACAGACTTTTGAATCATTTGCGATAATAATAATAATAATATTAAAAACATGGAAAATGAACAACTAAAACATTAAATTTCAAAGCTTTTTCTGTTTAAAACAATAAACAATACATTTTGAAATCAATACCATAGCATTTGGGATCCAATGGGGAAAGCATTTATTTTGAAGTATAACAACACTTGTTCCGAAAGTGTTTTGCTGTTGAAACTATTATGTTTCGTGGTGAGTTGCTGAAAGTGTTTAACACTCGAGTCTCACATGTTTGGTCAGTAGGGCTAATCAAAGGGCGAAACACTTTATAGTCGCGTGTGTATTTTTTGAGTGTATTAATGACAATGGCGACCCCACCACAGGCGCTGTAAAAACGATCATTTCTGTAGATAAAATAATTTGGATCTCTTTTAATGGAGAGTCCTGGTTTTAAATATGTTTCAGTTGTAATGGCAATATGCACATTATGAACTGTTAGGAAGTTGAATAATTCATCTTCCTTACCTTTTAGACAGAGAGCGGGCATTCGAATTTAGAACTTTCACACAATTATTTGGATCCATTAAAACGGAGTGTATGTAGTTTATATCAACCTGAACAGCTTCAGGTATGGTATTTGCTTTGAACATTGCATCAATCGTGTGATGTAATTGTTCAGTTAAAAATCAAAATCGGAAGCAGACATGCTACCTGAATCGGCAACATGACCGTTATTTTCCGTTGGGACATGGGTATAAACCTCGTTTTGAGAAGAGAAATTTTGTCTACCAGCAGCGATGTTTGCATACGTAGGTACATTGGAAAAATTGGAATTTACTGAAGTGCTTGCTACCCGTTGAGGAGCAGCAAAATTTGTTCATGAATTGTGGTGGGTATGAATTGCTCGGCCGGTAACTGGTTTAGAATTTTGAGCGTTTGTAAAATTTCTACCCGTCGAATCTGGGATCCGTTTGGAATTTCCCGTCATCAATTTTGCACGGGAATTTAAAACTTTTTTGCGTGAAGGGCAGGAAGGGAGTTCGTGGGGCAGTACCAGGCGGGTTTTATGGGCGAACGCTCCACCACGGACCAGGTGTTCGCCATTCGCCAAGTACTGCAGAAATGCCGCGAATACAACGTGCCCACACATCATCTATTCATCGACTTCAAAGCCGCATATGATACAATCGATCGGGACCTATGGCAGCTAACGTCACGGTTGATCAAAGCGACGATGGATCGGGTGATATGCGTAGTTCGAGTTTCAGGGGCATTCTCGAGTCCCTTCGAAACCCACAGAGGGTTACGGCAAGGTGATAGTCTTTTGTGTCTGCTATTCAACATCGCTTTGGAAGGGGTAATACGAAGAGCAGGGATTAACACGAGTGGTACAATTTTCAATAGATCCGCCCAGCTATTTGGCTTCGCCGACGACATAGATATTATGGCACGTAACTTTGAGAAGATGGAGGAAGCCTACATCAGACTGAAAAGCGAAGCTAAACGGATTGGACTAGTCATCAACACGTCAAAGACGAAGTACATGATGGGAAGAGGCTCAAGAGTGGTCAATGTAAGCCACCCACCACGATTTTCTATCGGTGGTGACGAAATCTAGGTGGTTGAAGAATTCGTGTACTTGGGCTCACTGGTGACCGCCGATAACGATACCAGCAGAGAAATTCGGAGACTTATCATGGCAGGAAATCGTACGTACTTTGGACTCCGCAAAACGCTCCGGTCGAATAGAGTTCGCCGCCGTACCAAACTGACCAAAACGCTTATTAGACCGGTAGTTCTCTATGGGCACGAGACCTAGACGATGCTCGTGGAGGACCAACGCGCACTGGGAGTTTTCGAAAGGAAAGTGTTGCGTACCATCTATGGTGGGGTGCAGATGGCGGACGGTACGTGGAGGAGGCGAATGAACCACGAGTTGCATCAGCTGTTGGGAGAACCATCCATCGTTCACACCGCGAAAATCGGACGACTGCGGTGTGCCAGGCACGTAGCCAGAATGTCGGACAGTAACCCGGTGAAAATGGTTCTCGACAACGATCCGACGGGCACAAGAAGGCGAGGGTGGAAGATGACTTGCGGACCCTCCGTAGACTGCGTGGTTGGCGACGTGTAGCCATGGACCGAGCCGAATGGAGAAAACTCTTATATACCGCACAGGCCACTTCGGCCTTAGTCTGAATGAATAAATAATAATAATTCTTACCATTTTTATGTTCCTTACATTCATTCACTGGTAGTTCTCCTAGTTTCACACTATCCATTGCTCCGGTTATTTCCACAAGCCTGTCTGCATCACACTGATTTATGAAATAATTTGTGTTCTAAAAGGAGAATTATTTATTCATACAAAAAGTGAATAAAGATTTGTTTATCCTTGCCACCTAAAACGTTTGGTGCAAGAGTAAGCTAATGGAAAATAAGATAACAGCCAGGTAAACATTAAATCGGCTGTTGTCTTGTTTTCATATATGCTAACATTATATTCCCTTTCTTGTTGCAAAAATATAGTTCGACATGCAACCAATCTCCATCCATGATCTGAATATACTAATACTCAGAAATAATATGAACAGTATGTCTGCATTTCTCAAATTAGTTTCGTTCGACAGTAGATAACGGAATAGGACCCACTTGTCCCGTTTGAAAGGGTAGGTGGGTCCTGAAGGTAAATTTATTTCTCGCACTACCAATATTTTTGTAATCGAATAAATGACTTCTAACACCTCAACACTTCAACAATGAAGCATAAAATGATGTATCCGTGGTAAATGTTCTGAAATATCCTGTTTTCTAAGTATCCGTATACAATTTTGCTGAACTAGCGTTTTTTTAGGTCCCACTTGCCCCGGGTTACCTTATGTAGTTTTATGTTTGCTTTTTGAACCGGAAATTCCGGGCTTCTGGAACCTGTTCCGGGGCCATCAAATGGCCAGTTTTACCCTACCAAAAATCTATGGCGTTTTCTACGTTACCTTTGACATTCTGAGAAGTTTGAGGTGTCGGAAGACCGATATATTCGGTGATTCTATGCTGGCCTTTTATACCGGATATTCCGGGTTTCCGGAACCTATTCGGAGGTCATCGGGATTCCTCCTTTATGTCTATTTGTCCATTGTTGTTAACCATTCACATTGATCATTATTTACTTATACTGAAACACCTGTTACGACGTTAAAAATATCAAAATACTAAACATTTACTCAAAAAATGACTTATGCCACACTTCAAAACTCCCCCTCTAAAAGAGGGAGGGTCATTTTGAGGATTTTACCCATCTACGTGCTGGAACTACTAACCCCCTTGATCATAGTTGAAACCGCTTGCATTTTAGTAAAAAAATGACCGAGAACGAGCTGTTTTAAGTTGTCAAGATTCGTCCAGGCTGTTTGAGGGAAAGAAAAATAAATCATTCTAGAATATCTTTTCCCATGCTGACTATAAGCAAATAAAAATAAAGTATAAGCAGCTCTAAAAAATGATAAAAAAGCTAAACTAATTATAGTTAATCATGATCATCTAACAATTCTATTTAATAAAGAGATTTCTCCTAATAAATTTAATGTTGGAGGAGCCGCTATATTTCTAGAACATAATAAAAATCATCATAATGATAATCTAGGTATAAAATTTAATATTCCCTTATTAATTAATAAACTTCGTCTTCCTATACGTTCATAAGAAATATTAGCTAAACAAAATAAACCTGAAGAACATAAACCATGGGCAATTATTAAAGTATAAGCCCCATTTAATCCTCATATACTTATTGTTAAAAGTCCTCTTAATACAATACCTATATGAGCAACTGAAGAATAGGCAATTAAAGCTTTTATATCTATTTGTCATAAACAAATTAATCTAACTAAAACCCCTCCAATTAAACTAATTCTAATTCAAATATAATTAAACTTTATTCCTAAAATTATTAAAACTAATTTTAATAAAACCACAGCTAAAATCATTGAACCAGAAACAGGCGCTTCAACATGAGCTTTTGGCAATCATAAATGAACTAAAAATATAGGTATTTTTACTAAAAAAGCAAATACTAGACATAAATATAAAAAGTCTAAATTATAAAATATTTTATAATTTATTAATATATAATTAACTAAAAATATTGGGGCCCTCCTTAGCCGTGAGGTAAGACGCGCGGCTACAAAGCAAGACCATGCTGAGGGTGGCTGGGTTCGATTCCCGGTGCCGGTCTAGGCAATTTTCGGATTGGAAATTGTTTCGACTTCCTTGGGCATAAAAGTATCATCGTGCTAGCCTCATGATATACGAATGCAAAAATGGTAACCTGGCTTAGAAACCTCGCAGTTAATAACTGTGGAAGTGGTTAATGAACACTAAGCTGCGAGGCAGCTTTGTCCCAGTGTGGGGATGTAATGCCAATAAGAAGAAGAAGAACTAAAAATGGTTGTACGACAATTCCCCGAATGCAATTTTCCCGAATGTAACAATTCCTCGAAAATAAAGTATTTTTTTGCAAACACATAATTGTCATCGACTATTGGCGCCCGAACAGAGCAGCGTTCAAAGATTTGTTCCAAAGTGCAGAGTGTCTCTTTGGAGATGCCGAACATGATCAAATCTTTCGATAGTATTGTATGCCCTTGATCTTCCTTACTGTTAAATTATATATCTTATTGTTAAATTATAAAGATATTATAATAAAGTGTTTTCCTATTAATTTTTTTTTCTAAAATAGTCGAACAAAGGCTGAATTTATTTGGAGGAGCAGAATCGAAATTCTGTTTGAAAGCATCATGGTAAAAATTTGTGAACTCCTGTCCTATGTAAGGTCTATCTCTTCTTAAGAAGTTACTGTAATCGTGGATATGAATCCTTAAAAAAAATAATGCGTATGCCCGGAATAAGGCAATGATGAATGTGATCCCTTCTTTAAAAATAGTACATCTACTCGGAATAACGCAATGGATTAATTTGATCTCTACTTTGAAAGTAGGTGTTTTTCCAGAATAATGAAGAAGTGAATGTTATTCCTTCTTTAAAAATGTGTATCTACCTGGAATATGGAAACGGTAGATGTGATCAATTCATTAAAGTTAGGCGTTAGCTCGAAATAAGCCAAAGTAAAATTAAATTACCTTTTCAGAAGTAGGAGTTTGCCTGCAATAAGGTTATGATAAATGTAGTCTCTTCCTTTGATGTAGACGAGTTTGACTGGAATAGATATAATATATGAGATCGCATCTAGCAATAAATATCAATTATATAAAAAGAAAAAAAATGACGTGTTCATTCAAAGAAGGCAATATCTCCTCCATTGTTCTTATACTGCGTAGACGCTATCATTTAAGGAAGGCATTATCTCCTTCCTTCGCTTTACTCCAAGCAAACGTGTACAATTGAAGAAGGGTCCATCTACCCTTTTTATCGGCTACACATTCGCCTTATAAGCGGATGGTCATGGGTCCGATTCTCAACCCCCCCCCCCTCAACTACCTTTCGTCAAGTCGCTGAAAGGTGCAGCGTGACTAACGACGCTTTGGGGAACGCTTGTGATCACAATCATCGGGCAGCGACTGACAATGACCCTCTTTACAACGGGCTTAAAAACGGGCTCGATAATGGACTTAAATTGAATCACCGCGCGCACCTCTGTTACAGCGTCATGGACTTCATCGATCACGTCGATAAAGCAGATGTGGACGCAACAAAAAGGCGAAAAAACAGAAGCAGCAAAACAATAGGAAAAAATGATATATAATTGACTCTGCGCTACAGTGTTGTAAAGCCAGATGTCGCTTAGAAATACGCTCACGCTGTGCCCAATGGGACGAATGAGCTTGATAGCTGGTAGTAAAATAAAAAAAAATCTCTATCCTTCTTCCTTATTTTTCCATTCTCTCTTCCTACATCTCACTTCGTATTTCGCCCTTTCTCGCTCCTCACATAACACTTCTTGCATCATATTGTTCACTTCTCACTTCTTACTCCATACTTTTCACTTCTTACTATGTACTTCCTTCTCATTTCTTACTTTTCACTTCTCACTCCTCATGTCTCACTTCTCACTTCCCACTAGTGACTCACTATTCACTGCTCACTAATCACTTCTCACTCCTCGCTTCTCACTTCTCACATCTCAATTTTCACTTCTCACTTCTCATTTCTCACTTCTCATTACTCACTTCTCATTTCTCACTTCTCATTACGCTCTTCTCACTTCTCACGTCTCACTTTTCACTACTCACTACTCATTTCTCACTTCTTACTTCTCACTCGGCCTAATGACGGTTCGGCATAATTGTCTTCGGCCCAATGACCCAGCATCTTATTTTTTTTACTTACAATTTTTAAGCAAGCTGTCCCGCGACCCTCACTTTTGTTGCAACTCAAAATTATGTTAAAAGCTAATTAGGCGACTTTATGTTAAACGACGCAGATTCCTTTTTCTGTTTTAGTTTTATCTGCACTGTAGAAACAATTCGGGAAAATGTTACATTCGGGGAAATGTTGCATTCGGGGAATTGTTACATTCGGAGAAATGTTACGTTCGAGGAATTGTTATTCGGGGAAATTTCATTCGGGGAATTGTTTTTCGGGGAATTGTCGTACAATCATTAAAAATATTTATTTTTTAATATAAAAATACCCATTAATGAAGGTAAAGAAGCTAATAAAGTATAAAATAATAAATATACCCCTGCTTTTAGCCGCTCCGGTTGATATCCGCATCCTAAAATTAAAAATAAAGTTGGAATTAATCTACTTTCAAAAAATAAATAAAATATAAATAATCTTATTGAACTAAAAGTAAAAATTAATATTAAGGCCGTAACAAATATTTAATTAACATTTTGTCCTATTCATTCATTTCATTTATTTAGTTAACATCTAAACAGATAACACTGAATCAACAATTTGACGCCACAATGCACGGTTCGAGGCCGCATCTCTCCATCCTCGGATACGCCCCACGCTCGCCAAGTCTGCTCTGGTTTGTCCTATTATAAAAAATAAATAATAAAGTAAAAAAAATCAAAAAAATCTTCGGATTTGTTAAAGAATATTTTGAAAAATCTCTAATTATCCGAATTTTATTTTATTTTCCCCTCAAAATATTATTATAAATAATTATAAATTAGGCCGTTACAAATATTTAATTAACTTTTTGTCCTACTGGTCTCCGAAAGATCAAGGGGGGGTAATAAAAAATAAAAATTAAAATGAAAAAAATCAAAAAACTCCTCGGATTTGTTAAAGAATGTTTTAGAAATTCTCAACTCATAATAAATGTTTTCAACTAAAAATAAAAGAAATACAACTAAATATAAATATAATAATTATAAAATAACATAAATATAAATTTATCATTTGTTTTAATAGTTTAAAAAAAACATTAGTCTTGTAAACTAAAAATAAAAATATTTTTTTTTAAAACTTCAAGAAAAAAGAAAATTCTTTTTCATTAACTCCCAAAGCTAATATTTTATATAAACTATTTCTTGATATCATAATAATAATAATTTTTTCTTTCATCTTTATAATTAGATTTATTTTTTTTTAAA
The DNA here is from genome assembly GCF_024139115.2 of Armigeres subalbatus. NCBI lineage: Eukaryota > Metazoa > Arthropoda > Insecta > Diptera > Culicidae > Armigeres > Armigeres subalbatus. Next base: position 308,634,152 of record NC_085141.1, read on the forward strand.
TATAAAACATCTTTTAACATTCCAGCTTTCCACGTTAGCCATAATGGCGGCTGCTATAAATAAATCTGACAGTAACTGCTTCCGACGCTGACCGGCTTTCGACGCTGGTCGTATCCAAGCAACAATTTTCACGTTGTTTATTTACTTTTATGAAAATTATCACATTTCGACAAAACTGAAATTTGAATCTAGGAATAACATTTTTAAGATTTAATATGCTAACATTTTTTTGCATTTTAGGTTGAGGAAAATTATTCATTTATACACCGGGTCTAATACAAGGCTGATTTTGGTAAATTCATGTTCCGATTTAGTTGTAGGAAGCTGCACCATGCATCTCCATTGATCCAACGAGTGTGAATGACTCTTAGGCAGGATTCAGAATGGAATGGATATAGATGTCCGTGTTATTTTAAATTGTTATTTCAAGCTCGATATTGCGTTAGCAATGAAGCTTATTATTCGTGCTACTCACGTATATTCATTAATAGTTTATTGGGTAATCATCTTATAAAGTTTTTATAAAGTCTACCAATAATGTTCTTCCGCATGTAATTCAATTGTGTAACGCAAGTAAGCAGTATTTGATATTACTTAATCTTTTCGATAGCACATAGTTAGTGCGACTTTTACCATTACTGCCATTGACCCCATGGTTTCGATACCAAGTTAATCCCTTATTCAACAAATGCTCAAACTTGTGGAGCGGAGCCGGACACAGGACATTATTTTAGTATTTCAACATTCCGAAACACATTCTGATTACAGAAGCTGTGTCAATATTTTCTGCAGAATGTATTTATCATACCACTTTGTGGACTTAAATGTTGAAAAAAAAACTAAAATTTGGTTGCTTGCTAGTCAACTTTTTTAGTTAACAACGAATCTAGAAGGGGAACTTTAAACTTTGAATCAGGTAATATTTTCCCTTTATTTCTAGTAAATTATTATTCCCTTACATTACTTTCGAATGGAGCTCAGGAATCGAATGGAGACCTCAGGAATGGAGTAAAAAGCCACGCAAACGTATCCATTCTGCGTAGCTCTTAATGCTTTGACCGAGGCTTTGACGCATCTTTCTAAATAGTCATGATCCGATTTCCACCATGTTTTTGCAGAAACATCATTCTCACTATCAGATTCTCACTAAGTCTAGAATCGAGCACTCTCTTGAACTTATGAATAACGTATTTCCTTGTAACCCTTTATTTTCACGAAACCATAGTGTTCTTGGGGTATCCAGCTTTTGAGGGTCTTGGATCCTAAGCATCGATATTAACAAAGAGCGCCCTATGAAGATTATCCTCATGTATATAAAATCATAATACTTTTCGATTCCAGCTTCACCTCTGAAAATATAAATAGATTAATATCCTAAGTGTGAGAAAAACAGAATTCATTTTCGTTTTGTTCAAATAACAACAAACAAAGTGAAAATGGTTGCTCAGATACAACAGCGTCGATAACGTTTTGGCGTCGGAAGCAGTTACTGTCAGATTTTTTATAGTAGCCGCCATTATGGCGATCCTGGAAAGCTGGCTAGGATTTACTTTATTAAGTTATGTACATTATTGAGTTTAGAATTTATAGTTTTAATATTATTCATATTTTTTTTTAAATTTGATCAACTATGATATGAAAACTCATATGTGAATATGTACGTTATGTGGAAGATATTGATTTGGAAAATGTATTGGAGGTAACCACTTTCCCTTCGATGGGACTCGAACCCATGACCCTACAGTACGCTAGACTGGTGCTTTTAACCAACTAAGCTACGAAGGACATCCGTCGGCCTTCGCAACCTAGCGGCTACTGAACGAGCTCGAGATTCCCAAATTGGACGCATAGTCAAATCACTCGCAATCCATTTCTCAAGCCAATACTTCCACATGTGTATTGTACACGTCCAGATTGTGGAAGTATTGGCTTGAGAAATGGATTGCGAGTGATTTGACTATGCGTCCAATTTGGGAATCTCGAGCTCGTTCAGTAGCCGCTAGGTTGTGAAGGCCGACGGAGGTCCTTCGTAGCTTAGTTGGTTAAAAGCACCAGTCTAGCGTACTGTAGGGTCATGGGTTCGAGTCCCATCGAAGGGAAAGTGGTTACCTCCAATACATCTTCCAAATCAATATCTTCCACATAACGTACATATTCACATATGAGTTTTCATAACATTGTAAATTAACGTCCAAGTCGGGTGGTTTAATCCCCGGAAATAGGCAATTACCTTTGATTGAACCCAATTATGAAAGTTATTTTAGTATATTTTTTATAACTTTTTGTGTTTGTGAAGGAGTTTTAGGGTTATCTATTTTAGTTTCAATAATTCGGACTTTTCTACATTTTAAATTACAGCATCTGTACTCCAACTGTTCTAGCAAACAAAAATATTATTATTTATTTATTCAGACTAAGGCCGTAGTGGCCTGTGCGGTATATAAGAGTCTTCTCCATTCGGCTCGGTCCATGGCTACACGTCGCCAACCACGCAGTCTACGGAGGGTCCGCAAGTCATCTTCCACCTGATCGATCCACCTTGTCCGCTGCGCACCTCGCCTTCTTGTGCCCGTCGGATCGTTGTCGAGAACCATATTTACCGGGCTACTGTCCGACATTCTGGCTACGTGCCTGGCCCACCGCAGTCGTCCGATTTTCGCGATGTGAACGATGGATGGTTCTCCCAACAGCTGATGCAACTCGTGGTTCATTCGCCTCCTCCACGTACCGTCCGCCATCTGCACCGCACCATAGATGGTACGCAGCACTTTCCTTTCGAAAACTCCGAGTGCGCGTTGGTCCTCCACGAGCATCGTCCAGGTTTCGTGTCCGTAGAGGACTACCGGTCTAATGAGCGTTTTGTAGATTGTCAGTTTGGTACGGCGGCGAACTCTATTCGATCGGAGCGTCTTGCGGAGTCCAAAGTACGTACGATTTCCAGCCACTATGCGTCTCCGAATTTCTCTGCTGGTGTCATTTTCGGCAGTCACCAGTGAGCCCAAGTACACGAATTCTTCTACCACCTCGATTTCGTCACCACCGATGCAAACTCGCGGTGGGTGACTCACATTGTCTTCTCTTGAACCTCTTCCTATCATGTACTTCGTCTTCGACGTGTTGATGACTAGTCCGATCCGCTTAGCTTCCCTCTTCAGTCTGATGTGGGCTTCCTCCATCTTCTCAAAGTTACGTGCCATAATATCTATGTCGTCGGCGAAGCCAAATAACTGGACGGACTTATTGAAAATTGTACCACTCGTGTTAATCCCTGTTCTTCGTATTACCCCTTCCAAAGCGATGTTGAATAGCAGACACGAAAGACCATCACCTTGCCGTAACCCTCTGCGGGTTTCGAAGGGACTCGAGAATGCCCCTGAAACTCGAACTACGCACATCACCCGATCCATCGTCGCTTTGATCAACCGTGTCAGTTTATCCGGAAAACCGTGTTCGTGCATTAGCTGCGATTGTATCATATGCGGCTTTGAAGTCGATGAATAGATGATGTGTGGGCACGTTGTATTCGCGGCACTTCTGCAGTACTTGGCGAATGGCGAACACCTGGTCCGCGGTGGAACGTTCGCTCATAAAACCCGCCTGGTACTGCCCCACGAACTCCCTTGCAATTGGTACTAGTCGAAGGCATACAATTTGGGATAGTACCTTGTAGGCGGCGTTCAGCAATGTGATTGCGCGGTAGTTGCTACAATCCAGCTTATCGCCCTTTTTGTAGATGGGACACACGACACCTTCCATCCACTCCTGCGGCACAACTTCCTCCTCCCAAATCTTGGTAATGACCCAGTGCAGCGCTCTAGCCAGTGCCTCACCACCGTGTTTAAATAGCTCTCCTGGTAGTTGGTCAACCCCAGGGGCTTTGTTGTTCTTCAGCCGGCCAATCTCCTCCTGGATTTCCTGGAGATTCGGAACCGGTTTTGTGTTTTGTGATTATGTCCTGCGCGCGTTCTCCCAGGTCCATCACCATACCGCCATCTTTGTCTGCCACATCCCCATTCAGGTGTTCTTCGTAGTGCTGCCGCCACCTTTGGATCACCTCACGCTCGTTCGTAAGAAGGTTCCCGTTTATGTCCTTACACATATCAGGCTGTGGCACGTGGCCCTTATGTGAACGGTTTAACTTCTCATAGAACTTTCGTGTGTTATTAGCGCGGTACAGTTGCGCCGTCTCTTCACGGTCTTGATCTTCCTGCTGGCGCTTTTTCCTCCGGAAAATCGAGTTTTGTCTGTTCCGCGCCTGTTTATATCGTGCCTCGTTCTCCCTCGTGCGGTGTTGCAGCAATCTCGCCCATGCTGCATTCTTCTCTTCCACTAACTGCTCACATTCGCCGTCATACCAGTCGTTTCACTGATCCGGGGGCACCGTGCCTAGTGCAGCGGTTGCGGTGGTACCAATGGCGGATCGAATAGATATTCCAGCCATCTTCAAGAGACGCTGCGCCTAGCTGCTCTTCCGTTGGGAGTGCCACTTCCAGCTGCTGCGCGTATTCTTGGGCTAGTCTACCGTCTTGTAGCCGCCCAATGTTAAGCCGCGGTGTCCGACTTCGACGCGTGTTGTACACCGTCGAGAGTTTTGAGCGCAGGCATACTGCAACGAGGTAGTAGTCGGATTCAATATTCGCACTGCGGTAAGTGCGGACGCTCGTGATGTCGGAGAAGAATTTACCGTCGATTAGAACGTGGTCGATTTCCGTGGTTTTCCGTTTCTTGGTTAGGTGATCTCCATGTGGCCTTGTGGATATTTTTGCGGGGAAAGAAGGTGCTTCGGACTACCATTCCGCGGGAGGCTGCGAAGTTTATGCATCGTTGGCCGTTGTCATTCGCTACGGTGTGCAGACTATCCAGTCCGATGACCGGTCTATACATTTCCTCCCTTCCTACCTGTGCGTTCATGTCACCGATGACGATTTTGACGTCCCGCAGTGGGCATCCATCGTATGTCTGCTCCAGCTGTGCGTAGAACGCTTCTTTCTCGTCGTCGGGTCTCCCTTCGTGTGGGCAGTGCACGTTGATGATGCTATAAGAAACGGCCTTTAATCCTCAGCCTGCACATCCTTGCGTTGATTGGCTGCCATTCAATCACGCGTTGGCGCATCTTACCCAGCACTATGAAGCCGGTTCCCAGCTCGTTGGTGGTGCCACAGCTTTGGTAGAAGGTAGCCGCTCGATGCCCGCTTTTCCACACTTTCTGTCCTGTCCAGCAAATCTCCTGCAGTGCCACGACGTCGAATGCGGGGATGTAATTCATCGTAGATCATCCTGTCGCAACCTGCGAAGCCTAGCGACTTGCAGTTCCATGTTCCAAGCTTCCAATCGTGATCCTGTATTCGTCGCCTAGGTCTTTGCCGATTATATCGAGTCGCATTATCTCTTATATTGTTCGTAATGATTGGTTTTCTAGGCGGCTTATTGGGCCATAGCAAACCTCCTGTCTCGTCGGAGGGCCGTCGTGTCAGGGCTGTTTAACGTCCCACCTAACACCAGGACTTGGGCTTGTGCGCTTTGAGCGGCACACGGTCGCTTTGGTGGGGCCTACTTGCGGATACATGCAGCTTTTTATAGAGGTTTAACAGGGCCCACTGTCAAACCCCACCACATCCTAGGCAAGCCCCACAACTCGCAGATGGCCTGGGGAGGGATCGTCAAGCCCTTGGACATAGTCCCTGCTGCCCCCAAACAAAAATAGAGGATCCCTAGAAATATAACAAACTAGCAAACTACAGGCAACTAGATGAGGTGCAGAGATAACCGCGAAAGAATTGTGCAAATCGCTTAGACGCCCGGTAATCTGCTGTTTGAAATCATGATTCCTATGATTTTTTGATCGTAGTATTCGTCATGTTAACCTGAGATGAGATAAGACATCTAGTTGTCCTTTTTTGCAACCATTTTGCTGTCAGAAAAGACCAATTCCTATTCGTCGATTTGACAAACGCCTGTAAGCACAACGTCGCGTTATTTCCCAAGTGGGTAATCTGTTATTGCTTTCGCCGTGCTGCTAGTAGTCGGGGTTTTTTAAACATCGATGTTGTCATAACAAGTGAACTTGAAAAAACACTAATTTCGCGGTTGTGAATGCAAAAGGGAATGAAAGTATATTTGTTGTAATTATGTTAACAATCGTAGCTAGGAATTATCGTTCGAAGGATTAGTATTCTATAATTATTGGTGGGAGCTAATTCGTCTTGTTCCCTTTTATTTATTCAAAAAGGGATGGTCACACTGCACTCGTCGTCAATAGAATCGTGGTGAAAATTTTGTGAGGGCATTCAGCTTTGAATTGTCTTATCTCATCTCAGATGTTAACCTAGGATAGGATGTGACAACTGAATTGAGACTGCCTTGTTGTTTTTCAGTCGATCGTTCTGACGAGGTGGTCGTCAGTGCAGCCAAATTAATTTGGTTCAAAATTTTCCAAATATCATGTATCGAGACTTGATATTTTTCTTTCCGTTCCATCCATTATTTATGTAACAGAAGCGAAATACTAACAGAGAGAAGTTTTCGCTAATGAAAGTATGACTTTGAGATCAAAAATGACAGAAAGGTGAATGATAATGCCTAAAATCAACAGTTTTAAACCTTAACAACCCTTTAAATAAATTAATATGGCGTTTGCAGTTCAATATAAATTAATTTTGTGCCAAAAAACTGGAACTCAAACATTTACGTGTTTTGCTTAATATCAACTTTACAAACCAGCAACACGGCCAAATTAACAACATGCTGCCCTATGAAAAACGCGCCGCCGCCAATCGAAGTAATCGATTGTCATTTTCAACCAATCAGCAACCGGTACGATTGTGACAGAAAATCGGTACGATTTTTAATGACTACTTGGCACATCCTATCCTAGATGTTAATTAAGAACAAGTAGTTCCCATACAAATGCTTGCACCTTTGTTCATTTCTCTATGTATAAAAATGAGTTCACATTTCCTTGCAAGATTTACAAGATTTCCTCATTAATCGATTCGTGCTGGGCTCTGCTGTGTTCATATATCGGAAAAGATAGAACATTTTGTTAGGAAAGTTGAACAAATGTAAAAACACTACGTTTTTATGAGTTCATGAGAAAACTATCAAGCTCGAACTGAAATCGATGTAACCTGGGAGGGAGCTCTCGATACTACACTTCAAATTAAGTATATACTGTCGTCATGCAACAAGTAAATTTTCAACAAGAAAAAACAATCAACGTAGGTGCCACATGATATGACTAAATTCTGTTTTGCGTGTTATTGTTGTTACATTGCCTTCAAAAATTTGCTTGCCGAGAGTTTCGTTTTCGGCTCACACTGACAGCTTGATTTCGGCTCGGCTTGATACACACATTTTTCGTATCTGTTTCTCCCTCCCAGGATGTAACTAAAGCTATGTCCATTTAGAATCCGGAATTATTTATTGTATTGTGACCGGAAGTGACCGCTGCAAGAATTCTTTTACAGCGGTTTGTCTACCTAGGCGCCCACTTGCTGTGGTATAAATTTCACGAAGTTACGTGCAGCGTGTCAAAAATTATTCCAGATGGAAGCCGGAAGGAGAGAAAAAAGTCTGCACACCCACGTTGATAATCCTGCTCATCGACGATGGAACCTACGTCAAAATGGATTTCTGACAGCTTCCTGGCCAAAAATTCTACATGGTGACGGCACGAGGAGTAGTTCCTGCGAAGTTTAAGTTTGATTTTTGCACAAACTTGCAAAAAAACGGATGATTTTGGCAAGGGATATGCAACTGTGGGACAAAGACCTAAGTGTTTGTGACGAATAAGACGATGGACTCGAAGCTGTACACGGAGGAATGTCTCAAAAACCGCGGTCGACCTTCCATAAAGCCCATAAAGGTCCCGTGAAGTTTTGGCCAGATTTGGCGAGTTGCCACTACAGCCGGGAAGTCATCCAGTGGTACCGCGATAATAACAAAGATTTTATCGATAAAAACATAAATCTACGCAACTGCCCACAGCTCCGGCCCATCGAGACATTTTGGGCAGTAATGAAGCGGAAGCTTAAGAAAAGTGGAAAAAATGGAAAAACAGCTCGGGACGCGACTCAGACGGCCAAAATGTGGAACAAATGTACCAAGGAAGTTGACTTCGGAGGTGTGCAACTTGTGATGAGAGGAATAAAGAAGAAGCTGCGAATTTTCACTAGAAACAAGAAGAAATTATTTGTATCAATATTTTTTCCTTAAAGTACAGTGAATTACCCTTGTTTTGATGTATTAAACTTATTTGTACGTCAATCCGTTACCGAGATACAGATGATTTTATTATTTCGGATTCTAAATGGACATAGCTTTAAAACGATTGACAGTAAGGTCGGAAATAAACAAACCTATCAAGATCGGGCAGACTCGACTTGTACCTATTTAATAAAACGGACGAGATAAAATTTGCATAAAAAGTTTGGTCATAAGATGAATCATCGCACAAATGTATCATGCGTCTCCATATGCCTTAATGCTTATATGCTGCTGAGCAGTTTTTAAATACCCTACATATCGTTTCCCCTGGGAGGCCCATTCATGCCTCGTGGGGGCATTCATATATCGTAATAACTTAGTATTTTAACTTATCTGAACATGCAAACATGCAAGTGACTTCAACGCCGTTGAAGCGATCCCTTTCCTACTTTGTGACTCAATTATTCCCAATCAAACAACAGACGCCAGGAACCAGTCGATTTTAGAGGTCGAGAGGTCGGATTCAAATTAAGGTACACTGGGGGAAGTGGAAAAAGGGGGTAAGTGTAAAAATCGACTCGAAAAATTGGAATTGCACATACTTTACAGATATTACCACACCATAACATTGTGCAAGAATATACTTTGATGCTCACACTTATACTATGTTAAAATTTGTATAATACATACACTAGCACGGTTAACGCTTGAGCTATAATTTTAGGTTTCGCAAAAAGTTGATTTTTTCATTCATAAAATCAATTCTTATTTGCATCAATTGTCCCTATTTCAAGTGAATTTACATCACAGGTAACCATTACAATACAATTAAACTAGTACCATGAGAGCAAATGATTTAAATATTTTACACTTACCCCTGGTATCAAACATTGCGGGGGAAGTGGAAAATGTTCTGATCACGCAATATTTTTCTCCCCTCCAGGCTTTATTTTGATAGCTGTGAATCTTAATATGTTCCTTCTTTGGTATCATTGTGATTTTAGTGGTGATTGCTAATGTACATAAGAAAACGCCTGATTAATCCACCTATCGGTATTAATGCCTTTCACATGTTTTACAATTTAAAAATTGTATGAGAATAAAAAAAATAGCACTGGAAGGTGAATATATTCCATAATGCATATTCATTTATATTTATAGCAAGTTTTGCAGTTGAATGCAATTTTTTGTGCGAACAAATTGGTTAAGGACAAGTGCTTAAAAATAGGAGATAATTTTGTACGTGTTTTGCGCACACACATACATACAAACACGCACACACAGACATCATCTCAATTCGTTAAACTAAGTTGATTAGTTTATAAACCTGTAAGCCCCATTTTTCCTATAAAAAGTTCATCTTTGGGGCGAATATATAGATTTTACGTACACTTAATGTTCGAGAAGGCAAAACCAGCCCTCCACTAGCTATTACGAGAATTCCTTGGGGACCTATTCCGTTAAGCCAATGAAATTATTCAACAAAAGATACTCAGAGCAATTACCGTTTTGATTTTAGTTATATGTAACTACTCATCACAATTGAAGGTCAAGGTAACATGGGTTTTCCACTTACCCCATCCCACTGGGTTAAGTGGAAAAACAACTCCTAATTTTAAAATGTATTTCCATAAATTTCAAGCGACCAAAATAGTATGAATTACCGCACAGTTGGTGCAAAATTGACTGTTTTTGATAGCCCATTTTGATTGAACGCATTTAGATCATTTAAACTGGTTTTACACTAATTCAAACATGCACTATAGATTTTTCCTTTTCCACTTCCCCCAGTGTACCTTAATGATCTCGCGGTTCCAGTAGTACACTCCATTTATCTTCGCTATATCTATACTCTCCGTTCTCGTTTTCTGCACCACATGGATCAGAAATCGCCGTTGTATACCTAGATTTTTTTTTTCAAAAATTGATATTCCCTAGTTATCAGAAAACATAAACTGGTAGAAATTAGTTATATGTATAAAGTATTGAAGTGAAGAACTGAAGTTTTATTGAAGTGAAGAACTGATCCAATTTATTTTTTTTGAAGTGAAGAACTGATCCAAATATCAAAAATCGCATAAATAAAGAAAAATAAAGTCCTATTTTATTCGGGCATGCACACACGCTTATCAATTAAAAATTGTTTTCAACACTTGTATTGATCTTTTATTTTAGTAACTTTGTCTCAAAATGTTCCGCCTATCACAACATCAGGAGATTGGTTAATAACCCTGTCACGATCACATAAGGGGATTGACGTCATCATCTGCGTTTGAAGTTTCATCTTATTTATGTATACGATCGACTGGCTGCCATGTGGCGTGATCTGAAAATTAGTGCCGATCGCAAATTTCACATCACCGTTTCCAGGTTGGCAGAAGGATCCGGAACGATCTCGTACGAAATGTTTACCTGTTTTGATCGATATTTTCGGGAACAGACAAGGACAAGGTCGTTTTCTTGGGAGTTGATTCTTTTTTTATTGGGATTTATTAGAGTAAGATGGGGTAAGAATATGTATTTTTTTTACATTTTCGATAATTGGTGTACTCTTTACTAGTTCTTACTCTTGGATCGCTTTCAATAAGTATACATTATCAATGCCAAAAGGTTAATCACTTGCTATTTGCGGTTTCAAAGGCATTTAAATATTTTCTGGGATGTTGTTTTGTACGCCGATGATACAATAAATAAATTGCAATCTGTTCAGTCTTCAGGTTGCAAAACAAATTTACAACATTCGACACACACGAAATTTCTGTTTCACAACCAATAAAGTTTTGCCAAATTAAAATTTAAGAATTTTTATTTTGTTGGAATCTATTGTTTTTTTTTTTTCAGAATACTCCAACCTATGGAAATTTAGTATTGCTGATTGTCAACCAAGAAACTAAGAGTGTAGGGTAACGTAATTGAATGTCGCCAGACAGACGAAGTCAACAAACGCAGGGCTTATGCACATATGACTTTACGATTTCAGGTGGTGCAAGGTGATTATCCTAAAATAGGGATACATAAAGGGCCTCAAAATACAGGATATATAGAGTAAGGCGGTTTTGAAACAAAGTTATCATTTGCGTAACATCATTTTAGCGTAAACCCATGAATGTTTACGGACGAAAATAAAGATATTTTTTACGATAATTTATTGAGCCAACCAATAAGGCTTACTCAGCAGTGCGTGAAGTGTGAAAAACATCAGATGCAGTCAGCTGGCTTGCTCTAATTGGTACCGGAGATGACTAATTTATGGCGATAAAGCCCGGCAAGATGTTTTGTATCAAAAATTTGTTTATCGCAAAACATGTTTACATTATATGCGATTTTTTCCCCATGTGGCATATATACACTATGTATACTTCCAGAGAACTGTGTTGCCTTGAACCCACAGACGGTCATGGAAACTTCCAGAGTGGATGATATTGTCTATTTCCTTATAAATATTTGGCAGTACTACACTCTTAAATATATTGTCGCCTCTGGTAAAAGTTTCTTTTTTCAAATCAGGGTTGTTGACGGATCAACGTTAACGGCGTTGTATTCATTTGCAAAATTGTTAACTGACCCATGTAAACTATGGACTTCTGTAAAATTATGTTTTGTTTCAACATCGAAGTAGCTTACCGAATACTATCAAAACCCTGATTAATCTTCCTAGTGGTGTTAGAGTCTTTCTCGTCCATTGTATATACCAAAAAATGACTGAGCTATTTTTAGCGTGTTTTGCATATAAGGAATAGTATTTTGACCATAATTTCTGATCCATAAGTTCGATCTGACATCAATATTCAATAGCACTATGGGTGACCAGGACTTCTATCAAAAGTTCATTCTTGAAGTGATCCTATAGCCTTTACGTACACTTAGTGTTCGAGTAAGGCAAAAAGATAAAAGTAGAAAACGTAAAAAGTAACAACGTTAACAAATTCTACAGCGAAGGAACGGAAATCGTTCGGTAGATCGGATCTTGGAGCATCATAGGCTTAGACTTTATTAATTGTTAACATGGCATTGGTCTACTAACATTTCGAACAAAGCTCAATTTATTGCTATCATTATAGCACTGCGATTATAGTCTGAAAGCTGTACTGTATCCTATTTTAATGTATTTATTTTCCTGATCTGGTTACTACCTGAAAACGAATTGCCGAAACTTCCGCATACTGGTTTAACCTTCTCGCTTTTTGCAAACAAACTTTTCTGTATTGCCCGACTGTTTGTTCTAGCAAATCGCTATCATCACCGCTGGGGGTAAATATTTAAAATTTACATTATAGCGCCAGCACTATAAATATCTAAATGATGATAATCGAATTGCCGTTGTTAGGAGCAGATACGCGAATCATTAAGCATAAACATTGATAAACATATGTTCCCACAGGTTTGATATTATATGAATTTTACGAATCATTTCAATGGAATTAAGTGATGTGAAGTGTAATCGTTTAGTAAGTTATTTGTTGTATGTGTGGTGGTGAACTGTTTTAAATCTGTTTGTGATAATTTTACATGAAAATTAATACTAATTTGAATGATGCAATCGAGATGTAGATGATGTAATCGATTATTTTTCACTTGTGTTTTTTTAGCAAGGTTCAACGGAAATCAACGGCACAACAAACCTGAAGGAATGAAATAGACCCCATTTTGCGGTCTTTAGCCTCTTACCCAGCAACTCCTATCCCTACCTCCTCGTGGCCGGGATACGAGCAACTTTAGGGAAGATCGGGTAACCAACCCCGGTGGGAACTATGGTCGTTTGCTGACAGGGAAGGGGGGTTTGCTCCTCTCCGGAGGTGCAAATCTTACTGAGCGTCTGTCCTCCATGTTAGGAGCGGCTCACAACAGCGTCTGTTCTCCATGCCAGGGGCGGCTGATCATCGTCCGAGTACCAGCGAGGGTATCTAGGTGAAACTGTGCACCATGGTCTACCGGAAATAAGGAGGAATGGTCCTCCGGAAATTTAGGGAGCTTGGTGTCAGGCCCTGCAAGCCAGCCTTTAAAAAAACATACGCAACGAACAATCAACAAGAGAGTACGGACCGGAACCACCGGCGAAGACCACTGCGACGAAAATGGACTAGCGATTGGAAGCTCGGTTTGTGGAATTGTAAAGGCGCGTGATCGGGTGGTGGCCGATCAATGAGAGAATGTGCAGGTTGAGGATCAAAGGCCGGTTTTTCAACTTCAGCATAATCATCGTCCATAGCCCACACTCCGGAAGCACTGATGATGATAAGGACGCATTCTACGCGCAGCTGGAACGTGAGTACGACAGCTGCCCAAGCCACGACGTCAAAATCATCATAGGAGATTTGAACGCTCAGGTTGGCCAAGAAGAGGATTTTAGACCGACTATTCGGAAGTTCAACGACCACCGGCTGACGAACAAAAACGACCTACGACTAATTGATTTCGCCGCCTCCAAGAATGCGGCCATTCCCAGCATTTCCCAACTAACATTTAATGTCAATGTAAATGTTATTTCAACTCGTCTATACGGCTTCAAGCTGAATATGTGTGCTATACATATGATCAAGAACTTCTATTCAATGCTTTTACCAGCAAATCTGGCGAATCTATTCAGCTGTTTTTGACGTGTCTGCACAACTACTTTACAGCATGTTACACAGTTTTTTCTCAATCTTTACTAAACCATTTAGTAATATAATTCGCTTCAATGGCGCTTATTCAGATTTTTTGAATCTGTTAAATAAGTTTTATACAGCCACTGAATTCAATTTGATTAAATATTATTTGAGAGGAGAGTAAATTTCGGGAGTTTATTCAATGTTTTTTTTGTGAAAACTCAAATATCAATTTTGTTGCTACCTAGATTCGAACTCCTGATCTCCTGATTCAATGGCCGCTGCTCTGTCTTCACCGTCACTTTGACATATGTAAATAACAAAGAAAATTATGGATGTGCTTCTTCGCATACCCTATAGGTTGTTTTACTAACGCTATTTTCAGATTCATGCTGTATAAACGTTAGAAAGAGGCCTACATGCTGCTTTCAGCACATAAGCTTAAAAATTATGCTTTCAGCATTATTTCAACCATTATTCAAACATCTATCAGCATGTTCTGTTGGCTAACTTTTATCCATCATCAATCCCTGAAATTGTTTTTAGGCAACATTCTCTCGACCTGTATAGATGCTACTTTGCTGCTAATCGTTTAACAGTAGCCGTCAACAGAAATATCGCTTCTAAATGGCTTGTTTTCTTACGCTATCTGCTAGCATTAATGACAACGCTTTGTCAGTTGCTATAAGAGCAGGTGAATATCTTTGTAGCTGCATTACAGAAATCAATAGCTCATACACAGCTCCGGCAACAAAAATCAAATGTAAACATAGCGGTTTTGACGTTCCATACTGATATGCTATTAAAAGAAGCAGTAGGTTTACTTAAACGTTGTGTAATCTTCAAAGGTACAGAAGTTGCCTAAAAGCTTCGTTAGTTCATTTATAGCGCCATTACGCTATATTGTTAGTGCTATAACAACAGCAAAAACGTTTTCATTGTGAATGCTACTCACCGTAATATGGGAAGTTGCTAACAAGCAACTCAGTTACATACATGAGCTCTTAACCGATAAGCTTTGTTGCTAATTCAGACAGAGCTGTTTTATGACTATATGAAAGCTGCATAAACGATAAAAGATTGAATATATTCGGCACACTGACTAGCTGATAGGTATTTGGGTAATAGTCGAGTTGAAGTTTAAGGGATTATTTGTGGAGGCTTTTCTTTTATTCAGCATTGCCTGCTTTTATTCAAATATTATACAACCAAAGGCTAGAAGTTGAAGCTTTTAGCACCAAAAATGTTAGTTGGGTTGCTTCCAACACAGCCTACCGTACCTATCGGTGCACCTGGAGATCACCACTCCAGACGGAATCACAAATCGACCACGTTCTGATTGATGGACAGCACTTCTGCGACATTATCGACGTCAGGACATATTGTAGCGCTAATATCTACTCTGACCACTTCTGACTTCAACGGAAGATGGAAGCCAACCAGCCCCCACCTTGAGGGAAGTTAAGGATGCCATCCAGACCAGACCACTAAAGCAGCTGGTAAGGACGGTATCGGAGCTGAGCTCATCAAGATAAGTCCAGAAAAGCTGGCCAAACTGCACTGCACAAGCTGCACAAACTGATAGTCAGAATCTGGGAAACTGAACAGCTACCGGAGGAGTGGAAGGAAGGGGTTATATGCCCCATCTACAAGAAAGGCGACAAGCTGGAGTGTGAAAACTTTCGAGCGATTACCATCCTTAATGCCGCCTACAAAGTGATATCCCAGATCATCTTCCGTCGTCGGTCACCATTAGTGAATGAGTTCGTGGGAAGTTATCAAGCCGGCTTCGTTGACGGCCGCTCGATAACGGACCAGATCTCTACTGTACGGCAAATCCATCAAAATGCCGTGAATACTACAGGGTGTTCAATAAGTTCGAATACACTTTCAAAAAATGTTTAAAAATTGAGATTAAATTATTTCTTTTCCCGGTTCCATTTCATTGAAAGTATTGTTTATAAGGAACGTTTGTAACATTTCTTTTGGAATGGCCTCTATTTTGTACTTCTTCACGAGCTTCAAACGTTTCTAAAACCCATCGCAAGCGGCACGCACGGTCTGCATGGGCATTTCGTTCCAGATTTTGAGAATTACGTCTTGAACCTGTCCAAGTTACTGACCTCGTATTCGTACAGCTTTAACATAACAAAGGACTCAACAAGAAAGTTAAAAGGGTTCAAATCTGGGAAGCTGGGATGTCACAAAGTTTTGTCCAAAAAGGCGATGAAATTGTCCCCATATAAGGCTTAAATCGCATTTTTCGTGTATAAAAGGTTACCGCCCTATTGGAACACGTAGGGCTGATCTTCGTCTAATCACCGGGCCACTGGGGGCATTAATCATCCCCAAAATTTCAGTTTTGTAGTACGCCCCAATGATTTCGACCTTCAAAAACGGCTATTTACGATGCCCCAATCCATTTTCAACGCGCGTAATAAACAAACAACAAGAGACAGAATGTCAACACCACACACATTCGTTAGCGTATATATACCGCTAACGCTGACACCAATACTAATACAGAATATATACATTGGGCTTACAAACACAATGATCAAACATTTGTATTCGAACTTATTGAACACCCTGTAGATCCCAACGCACCATCTGTTCATTGCACGGTATACAGAAAACAAAGTAGGCTCGTTAGAAAAATGACATTTCGAATGTGACGCATATTTTATCGCCACATGTTGGAGTACAAAAGTAAGCATGCTGCGACCGTATAGCATCTTCTCGGTCCAGCTTGTGCGAAGATAGCAGTGACGTCACATGTTTACATTCAAACTGAATGTTTACATACGTGATGAGCCTGCCTTGTTTTTTGTATGCCGTGTGTTCATTGATTTCAAGGCGGCATACGACAGTATAGACCGCGTAGAGCTATGGAAAATTATGGACGAGCACAGCTTCCCTGGGAAGCTTACCAGACTGATCAAAGCAACGGTGGATGGTGTGCTAAACTGTGTGAAGATTTCGGGCAAACACTCCAGTTCGTTCGAATCGCGCCGGGGACTAAGACAATGTAATGGACTTTCGTGCCTGTTGTTCAACATTGCGCTAGAAGGTGTCATGCGGAGTGCCAGGTGTAACATTTTTTTTTTTTTTTTTAATCTTTATTTTCGTGATTTTTTATGTGTACAATAAGTTCATCACGTACCAGGTGTAACAGCCGAGGTACGATTCTCAACAGATCCTGTCAATTTATTTGTTTCGTGGATGACATGAGCATTGTTGGCCGAGCAATTACAAAGGTGGTAGAACTGTACACCCGTCTGAAACGTGAAGCAACAAAAATTGGTCTGGTAGTGAATGCATCGAAGACAAAGTACATGCTAGTGGGCGGAAAAAAGCGCGACAGGGCCCCCTATGAAGCAGTGTTACGATAGACGGGGATACCTTCGAGGTGGTCGAGGAATTCGTCTATCTTGGATTCTTGCTAACGGTTGATAAAAATATCAGTCGTGTAGTCATTTGTGAAAGTCGGGCCTACTACGGACTTCAGAAGAAACTGCGGTCAAAAAAGATTCACACCCGCACAAAATGCACAAAACACTCATAAAACCTGTAGTTCTCTACGGACATGAAACTTGGACATGATCGAGGAGGACTTTCAAGCACTCTTTGGCGGTGTGTGGCGGCGAAGGATGAATCATGAGCTCGATCAGCTCTATGGCGAACCCAGCATTCAGAAAGTAGCTAAAGCTGGAAGGGTTCGATGGGCAGGGCATGTTGCAAGAATGCCGGTCAGCAACCCTGCAAAAATAGTGTTCGCTTCCGATCCGGCAGGTACAAGACAGCTTGGAGCGCAGTGAGCGAGGTGGGCTGTCAAGGTACAGAATGACTTGGCGACCGTGGGGCACCTTCGAGGACGGAGAGGCCGTGTATCGCAGGGCCGCATTTAGGGGGGGGGGGGTGTCCTCGGACTCCCACAAATCTTATGTACTAAAACCAACCTTTCTTGTACATTGTGGGGCCCCCACAAGTTGTCGGCCCCGGGGCCCCCTTCCAGCTAAATCCGGCCCTGCGTGTATTTTGGCGTCAAATTCCTGACTCAGCAAATTCCTGTATAGTGGACTAAAAAATAGCAGTTTGTGCAACTAGTTGCAAAAAGATGATTTTTTCAGCATGAGTTGTACGTTTGCCGAGTTGGATAAATACTACGAGTGCTGAAAAAATCGAGTTTTGCAACGAGTTGCACACGCTATTTTTTTTTGCAATGACGAAAAATGGGCTTCGATTTGATAAATCTATTCCAAAATCGAACAATCGAATTTACTCCACATGATATTTCATGCCAATAAATTATGTTGCTGCAGAGAACAATCAGATTCCATGTTATCGTGTCACATTGCAAAGCTCGACAAGCCATGAAATGATAGACGGACTTGTCTTTGGAAAATTTTGATGTCATTTTTATCAAACTATTTCATTTATAATGAGAGGCAAATAATACACTATTTGAAGACTCATCCAAGCTAATTCAGCAAAATATAGTCATGTAACTACTGTTCCGATGTTGGTTTTCATCGTAGCATCCAAATGAGTGTTATAATAGATATTATGTAACTCATTTGAGTTGCATAATGGTCATTGAAGCACCCATTCCGTTGGTATGGAAAAGTAGGCCGTTTTATCATTCAAAGACGAACTGTAAACTAGGGATCCTACATTCCGAGATATGCGAAAGCGGCCATCTTGAGCCAATCGAGCATTGAGAACTGCCAAAAACTGAGACAAATGGACATCGTTATTGTTGCAGATTGAGATGTATTGCGATTGTAAAGGAAAATAATTTTCGAAAAGTTTTATCGTATGGACAATTTGTTTTTTTTTTCGCATGTAGAGGTAGTCTAGTTTATGCATTGTGTTTTGTTCTTTTGTACTGCAATTTTATTTTAGTGATATGGTCGGTTGGAGCACAGACAACATAGTCGAAAAGTGTCATCAATTGCAAAGTCATGTACAAGTTACAACAATTTACACTACAGCAAGTGCTGGCAGCGTTTGTTTACGAAATTAACAGCGTTGCTAAATTGCCTGGAAAGTATTCGCCCTTCTCTCAATGTAGGATCCCTACTTTATATTTCATTGTTTGTTGGTATATAGCGTAGCTGTCAACCCTACAAAAATAGACCAAACCTGTGAAAAAGATTGTACAAAAAGTTTTGTCGAATAAACAATTTGTTATACATTTGCAAGTAGAAGCAGTCTAGTTTATGTATGGTACAGTCGCGATTCACTGGTTGGGCCACGACCTCGGCCTAACTAACGAATTCGGTTTTTAGTTGGGTCAACTGACAGCCATTTGAACACGTGTATTTCGACTTGAACATCACAAATGTTGTCCAGTGACGCCTAATCCCGTTGTCCGTGTTTACATTGAATTTTGACGTATGGTTGCTTTTTAGTTGGGCCATGGCCCAACCAGCGGAGGCCCAACTGAAAAGTGACCCAAGTATAAAAATCCCAACCAGCGAATCCCGACTGTATTTTGTTCATTTGTATTGCTCTTTTATTTTAGTGATAATGCACAATTGGACGTTAGATAACAAAATCGTAAAGTGCCATCATACGTAAAGTCATATTCGAGTTCCAACATTATGCGCCGCGGCAAGTACTGGCAGCGTTTGTTTGCGAAAGTAACAGCGTTGCTAAATCGTCTGGAAAAGTATTCGCACATCTCTTAATATAGGATCCCTACTAAACCAGGTATTATGATCAGGAATTGCAAAAAATATGTTTATAGTTAATAGAATTTTCAGAATTTCCTTGAAAATTTAGAATTATTTCCCGAGGTAGTTTTAAGTTTAAATGGACATTCCGAAATATTTCCCGTATAATTTTGGAATGGTTTTCTACGTTCTTGCAGATTTGGAGCAGTTTCCTGAGGATTTTTTAAAAATCCTTTAGGCATTCCAAAGACTTTTCCGAATAATTTGCGGTGGAAATTATAGAAAATTTTCAGTTGAAATTTTGGTGATTTTCTCGTAAAAATTTCGAATAATTTTTCATGAAAATTACAAAGGCTTTCTCACAAAAAATGGATTTTTTTTTGCGGAGACTCAAAGAGTTTTTGGTGGAAAATTCAAATAATTTCTCGTGAAAATTTTCAACAGTTTCTTTAGAAATTCCTAAGATTTTCCATCGATTATCCCAAAGAATTTCCCGAAGAAATTTCCGTAAAATATACGAAGGATTTCCCATGGACATTTCGAAGAATTTCGCTTATATATCCAAAGAATTCCTCGCGAGAATTCTGAAGAATTTCCGAAATTAAGAAAAAAATTTCGGGGACTTCCCAGAAAATCTCCAGTTAAGGGTTTCTCGCGGAATTCCCCGGTGAAGTGCGACATAATTTCCCGTGAAAATTCTAAAGAATCACTTGTAGTTTCCAAAGAAGTTCCCGACGAAAATTAAAAAAAATCTAGTAGAATCTGCAATAAAATCCAAGTGTATATTTTGAAATTTGTTCGAAAGCTTTTATAGAACACTTCGTAGAATTATCCTGCTCAACACAGAAGAATTTCCTTGGAATATCTATATAGTTTTAAGCCGTATTTCAGACTGTTACTTCAGAGAACTTTGCACATAGCTTCTGTATAAATTGTTTTCCAAAAAACAAAAAAATAAAAAAGTCTACGTAGACTTTTGGTATACCGCCCCGTCCCCCTTCGTACACTAACGAAGACTTTTTCGAAACCCCTCCCTCCCCCTCAAGAGTCTACGTGGTTTATGGACAACCCCTTACATGATTCAAAGTGGTCTCTTTGTGTATCAACAATCAACGAACGGCGTTTCCGTATATCCAAGGCAAAAGAAACAAACAGAAATAACAGGTGCTGCTCTGTCTTATGATAGGTATTCAGTAAAGCTTGACTTCCATCGCCAGGTTCGCAAACGTTTCAAAATCATGGAACATTTCACATTCTACGGCAAAGATGCCTTAGGTATATGTTATGTAAGTCGGTGGTAGAAGCGGGCACGGAAGCCTCTACGCTAGCGCATCAGTAAAACACCTTCTTCTTATTCTTCTTTTTCTTTTTTATGGATCTACATTCCAACTGGAACTTGGCGCGCTTTTAAACTTAGTGTTCAATTAGCATATCATCAGTTATCAATTGAAAGTTTTTCTATGCCCAACATTGCATGAGTATGTATCTTATGTGGCAAAAGGATTTGGAGGATTTCGGCGACCTATTTCAGCCTGCATCCTCATGCTGAATCCGCCACTTTTTTTGACACACGGGACAAACTGGTGTTATGGCACCAAATCCGCAAATTCTACGAAATTTGCCTTTCGGTTTCATACAATCTGCGTGATGGTGCCCGGCTAATCTGCAATTGTAGCACACGCCCAGGGGAGGTCGTCTGTATTTTCCAGCCATCGGTAAAAGCGTGCTCTTGGCAGAGCCCTCGACTGGATCGATCACATGATTATTCTCATTCGTGTCCCTGGAGCTTTTTTGAGTTTCTCTTAATGGTTTGAATTTCTCTGTGAACTCATTTTTAGGTTTGCTTCGAGTGAATACGCGTGATGCAGTATTCGAAGTTTGGAACGTGCTTTTGGACTTCGTCGAATCCGTTGCAGCAACTTCATTGACCTGGGCATTTCTACCACGGGCCACACTGTCGTGAAATTTTTGGAACATTGTCCAATTGTTCTCGTCAATAATTCTTCCGTACTTTTTCAGTTTGGATAGAGATCTGACTCCAGCACCGGTCATAGCGTTCTTATAATCAAACCGGAGATTACACCAGATGATATTGAACTTCCTGCGGTCCGAGATTGAACAAGTCATCGAATGGAAAATTTTCATCATATCGTGAAGATAATCAGTAATTTTTTCGCCCTAGAGCATATGCTCAGGTTTTGCCCAATTGTTTTTCAGATATTTCCAAAACAAAAACTGCTATTATTTTGAACAATTTGACCTAGTGTGTAATTTTTTAACGAGTGGTTAGCAAAAGTTGACACTAAACATGTATGTAAACTGCAACATATTTGTAGGTCACTATCAAAATTTATGCAAAATTGAT